>NW_006408550.1:16058443-16077578 GCF_000296735.1 Chrysochloris asiatica
TAAGACAAATTTGTGTATTTTTCTGGCAGTCCATGGTACTTTCAATATTCTTTGCCAACATCCTAATTCATAGACATCCATTCTTCTACAGATTTCCTTCTTCATTATCTAATGCTTGCATACATATGTGGCAATTGAAAATGCCATGGCTTGGTATTGGATCGGGTACATCTCAGTTCTCAAAGTGACATATTTGCTCTTGTGCAGCAGATTTGAATAATGCAATGTGTATTTTGATTTCTTGACCACCACCTCCATGAGTATTTATTGTGGGTCCAAGCAAAATGAGGTAACTGACAACTTCAATTAAAGATACATAAATATCTTTCCATCATTCTCTGATTTCAGTCACAATCTGTCTGATACTAGCAATGATATTCCTATTTCTAAATTGTTTTCTGAATCAGATTTAAACTTCTGAGAGCTCCTTGTGTGAATACTGCTGAAGCAATTTATGAATTATCTACAGCAAAATTTTATTTGTGATATCAATGATATTATTAAATGACTTCTCCATTCCATTCAGTAATCTTTCTTTGGCATGGGTACTAATATGAATCTTTTCCAATTGATTAGCCAAGTAGCTGGCTTCCAAATTGCCTGGCCTAGATGACTGAGTTTGTTGACACATTTCAATTTGTATTCTAACAATCACTGGGGGATTTTTATGTTGTTTTTTTCCCCTATCAATGTCATTAGTGCAACTTGGACTTTTTCCTTCAGTCCCATCACTTCTGGACCATATATTACTTCATTTTTTTTAATGTTTTATTGTGAATTAGATGATATTTTACATGGGAGAATATTAGTTTTACATTCATCCTATCGTATATCATTTCATTGCCATGGTTACAATCCTCTCCATGCATCATCAACCAACCCAAAGTTATACCCTACAAGCCTGCCCCTTAGTCGTAAACACAGAGCCCCTCTCCCTCTCTGGGTCTAAAGTCCCTAGTTGCTCCAGCTCTCCATGTCATCATCTCTGCCTCCATCTCTGGCATCACTGCTTCTCTGGGTAGGGTCCCGCTCTCTGCTCTTCTCCCTTGATGGTTTCAGGGGCCTCAGCAACTAGACTGCAGTTAATCACTCCCCTCCTTGCTACAAAACGTCTACCTTTACATTTACAACCCTCATAATCAGTTCAGATAACATATGCTCACTACTGTTTCACAAGAGACCTATCTGCATTTCCTTTCATCAGCCCTACCTAGACAGACTGAATACTACTCAGTGGAGATTCTACCTTCTTCCACACCCTCTGGATCTAGGTTCCCTCTTGAAAGCTTGTAAGCCAGTCACATCTTGCCTTTATAGCTCCCGCACTTTGAGTAGCCAATGTCCAAATTGCCTAACCCTGTCTACTCTGTGTATGGACGGGGTGGGAATGATCCTTGCTGTAAAGATTTGTTCCCTCTTTTGAGCTACTGCATCCATAGGTGTAGGTCAAGTTCATCAAATTGTATCATATTACTCTTTTACTCTTCTTTCTTCTAGTTGAGCTCTGATCATACAGTCATTGAAGCCAGGTCAAGTGGGTATAATCTGCAAGTGTGGGTGTTCTTGTATATATGCCCTCTCTTCTTATCAACTGGATGCTTCACTCTCCATTCTAGTCCTCCGTGGCTATGTCATTGACTCTGGGCTGAAGAGAGCCCAGGTCTTGCCACACTGCTTGCCAACAAGGTCTCCACCTGGGTTCAGAGGAGTCTATTGAACATTGTAGGGCTTAGCTCGCCACTTCATTGCTGTTTTTCCCTCACTTCATGGTCACCAATCAGAGTGAGTGTGTATTACCATTGAGTCTTAGTCTTGGAAGGGGGTTTGCTCTGAGGGGACCCAACCACTTGCCTTGATGTTTCCCTAGCGAACAACTTGCTGGTTCTTGTAGTAATCAGTCGGTCTGTCTATATTGTTTTGTGCTTTTCCTATTGGTCTTTCTTTCACAGCATCCCAGTCTCTCCACAGCCTTGCAAGCATTTCTTCACAAAATATTTTCTGTTCTTCAACCCACTCCAGGCTGGTATGCCTGTCCTTTCAAGTGGAAATTTCCCACCTCTGAAGATTCTGGATGCTGTTCAGGATTCCACCTATACTCTTATGTAATGCAGAGGCTCTGCAGGAAGCCTCCTTCACTGGGCATGTTGTAGCCCCATTTTAGGTATTCTAATCAGTTATAGGCAAAAGATGGACTTACAGGCTTTCTATGGTGATATTTCTGGCTATTCCTTTCTCTCCCCCTCCAGTGTCTATTTTATAATGGTATGTAAGGGAAACCAAGATTCAAAAGACAGCCAACCTTTTTAACATTATTTCCCCCCTTTTCCCCATTCCAACAATGTCTCAATCCCTGTATCCCAGAGCTCTGTTGATCCAAGGTTGAGCATACATCATTCTTTACCTCTGTTCCACTTAGCTTCTGCAAACCTGCATAATTGTTTTCCTATCCACTTTTTTCTTCCATTCCCCTCCCTCTTCTTGTATATTGCCTCCCATTCCAGAACCCAAACTATCCTGTGTCTATTTCCTGCCCTGTGCTCCACCTTCCCCTCCCCCACCACTCACAACTCGTTAATCAGAAAATAATTTTTCCCTAATATGTGTTCGTTTTCTTAGTCTTTTACAATTGTCGTCCTATGCAGTAGTTCTCCTTTTGTGACTGACTCATTTCACTCAGCATAATGTCCTCAAGGTTCATCCATGTTATGTGATAGCTTACAGCTTCCTTGTTGTTCTTCAAGGTAGCATAATATCCCATTGTGTGTATGTACCACAGTTTGTTTATCTGTTCTTCAATTGATGGGCACTTAGGCTGTCTCCATCTGTTTGCTATTGTAAATAGTGCAGCTATGAACATTGGTGTGCATATATCTACTAATGTTATGGCTCATATTTCTTGTGGACGAATACTAAGTAGAGGAATTGCTGGAACATAAGGTATTTCTGTTTTCAACCTTCTGAGTAAGCACCATATTGCTTTCCAGAGAGGCTGGACCATTTTGCAATCCCACCAGCAATACAGGAGTATCCCAGTCTCTCCACATCCTTGCCAGCATTTATTGTCCTCAACTTTTTTGATCTTTGCTGTTATTGCTGGTGTGAGATGATATCTCATTGTTGTTTTGATTTGCATCTCTCTAATGGCTAGTTATCATGAACATTACTTCATGTTTGTTGGCTCATCACCTCCTTGGTGATGTGTCTGTCATGTCCTGTGCCAATTTTTTAATTGGGCTATTTTGTCTAATAACTCCTTGCAATTAATATGTCATTGGTCTTACAAATTCTGTCATGTAATCGACAATATCTTTTATATCACAATGGCCATATTTTCCAATGATGGATCCTTCCTCTTATGAGCTCATCTTCACATTGACATCAGCAGTAATTATCAATATATCTTGATTGTACTTTTGATTAATCTCAAACTGAAAAAGTTGGTAGAATTTTTCAATGTCATCATAACCGACTTTAATGATTGCTTTCTAAGTTTAAATATAATAGTGGTATTAAGTTGTCATCTTTGTAGGCATGTGGATAGTATTCTGTCACAGAAAGTATTGTACATTAAGAGATACCTTGAAATGTTATTCTTGATGATGGAAATTATACCACTTCTCTTGAATTTGTTGTTCCCAGTATGGTAAACTGTATGATTTTCTGATCCAAAATGGCCAATACTAGTCCGGTTCACTTCACTAATGCCTGTAAATTTTGTTAGAGACCCATATTTAAACTTAACTTCAAGTCCACGAACACTGATTTATTCAATTATTATAACTAAACAAAAATTGTCCTCCTACATTGAGTTTTATTATTGTTTATTTCAAGTACAAAGCACTGTTTTCATAACATAGCTTGTTTAACTCATTTAAACACGAAGTTAAAAATTCACAAGTGTTGGAGGACAGAGGTATAATTCAGCCTAGGGGAAGCTAGAGGATCTGTTTTTAGTACTGTTGTGGGGAAGGATGACAGACCCAACAGTCAATTAAATCACTTGCATTTGCTGCTGACTGGGCTAATCTAGGCATGTGTTTTCACAATCTTGGTGGAAGCAAAGGTTGTAAAAAAGGTTAATAGCATGAAAATTCTTATAGTGATTAATTCACCAGTTGATATATCCAAATTGGTAGAATAAGGCTATTTCACAGTCAGTAAGTATGGCTTTCAGGCACGATTAAACTAAAATCCTCAAAGCAGGGGATTATACATCAATAATACAAAAAAAAAAAAAAGTATCAACAAAAGAATAGCAAAAACTTAAAAGTAAAGTTCTGAGATTTTAAGAACTTCTATGGAGTTTTGTTCTGTGATATTGGGAAAAGCTATCTACTTCTGAAGTCATTTGCTTATGGTTGTCTGGGTGTTTGAGAGTGAGTCATATGTCCCAAGTGGGTTCAGAAGTCCAGTGAGGTTCTTCGGTTTTCTTTGATTTTGCAAGATGGACCCAAAGGCTCTCTTCTTCTATCTTGATGGCACAAGAACTGGTAAGGAGTACTAGATAAACTTTTCCCTTGAAATTCTAAGATCCTTTTACAAAAGACAAATTCACCTGGGAAAACTTTGGATCAGAACTGAGATTTAGGTTCCTCAAAATTAAAAATTTAAGTTTTGAAAAAAAAAATGTTATTGTAAAAGGCCTCAGTGATTGTTACTACTTAAGTATATCGTGTATTAAGTTAGGCTTCTTATAAGGTATATATATTGTCTTACACTGGTTTCTTTAGAGAAGCAAATATATATGTGCAGTGAAGCTTATATGTATTTTTGCTATATATATATGGGATAAATACTGAACAAACAACCACAAGGTTGGCAGTTCAATCCCACCAACACAACACAAGGTTGGTCATTCAAACCCTCCAGCTGCTCCTTGGAAATCCTATACATGATGACTATGAGTCAGATCCGATTTGAGAGCGCTTAGCAACAAGTGAAGTTTTAATCCTGGGCAGGGACAATGACTCATCAATTTTGGCTTTGGGGGCTTTAATTACACTTTTGATTCTTTCTGCCCATGGAGAAGATTGTAGATGGTATGAGAAGTGCTTAATGTTGTTGTTGTTAAGGGCCAATGAATCAGTTCCAACCTCATTGATCCTAAAGGGTTTCCAAGGAGCCTCTGGTGAGCTTGAACAGCCGACTTTGTGGTTCAAACTGACTTTGCAGTCCAGCTCATTAACCCACAGTGCCACACCAGGACTCTCGTGGGAAATGCAGTCTTTGATAAATTGAAAAATATTTACATATCTCCTAAAACTACTTGCCTAGTTACTGAAGTGAATACCCAAGTGGCTGCAGGAGGTTTTGGAGTTCCCCAAGCGGAGATGATATTGTCTAATGATTTCTTATCCACCAAATAGCATTAACATTTTTATGTGGAGGATGTCAACCTTGTGTGAGAATAAACACATCATTACTATACTGTACTTGCATTCATTTAATGGTGGTAGTGGTGGTTACGTGCCATGGAGTCAGTTCCGACTCATAGTGACCATTGATAAGGTTTCTGAGGCTGTAAATCTTTACAGGGGCAGAAAACCTCATCTTTCTCCCATGGAACAGCTGGTAGTTTTGAACTGTTGGCCTTGAGGTTAGCAGCCCAACTCATAACCACTATGCTACCAGAGCTTCTTGACATTTAATGGTAGGAGCTGTATAAAGCCTAGCTGTCTTTCAAACATAGACCCAGGGGTCAAGGATTATTTCCCTGAAGGCACTTAAAAGTGCTTCTAAGGATCATTGTGTGTTTTTTTTTTGTGGGTTTTTTTTTAAGTGCCTTCAAGTCAGTTCTGACTCCCAGTGTTCTATATAGAGTTTTCTTCGAGGAACAGCTGGTAAATTTAAACTGCTGATGATGCTCTTCAAACCAACTTTGTGATCTAGTGCTTATCCTACAGCGCCACAACAGGACTCCTCCTAGATTCAAAAGGGGGACAAAAACATCAATGGTTGGTGATATTAGCTAGAGTATCATGAATACGTAGAAAACTGGAAGGTCTGGAGGCTGAAACATTTGTTCATATGAGTGTGCATATACCCCCAAAGTGTTCCTGCTAAGATCTTAGAACTAGAATTCCACTTCTTATTAAAACACTTAATTAATTGTATGTTATAAAACATCACAACAAATGTGCTAAAGAAAAATTCTTCTAACTGCCTATCATACTCTAATATATGACTATGTTCAAATGATGAGTAAAACTTTCTGTTTTTAAATAACACAATAGCTAAGAAATATGTTGTTGTTGTTAAGTGACATGGAGTAGGGATTGAACCACTGACCTTTCAGTGTGATGTCCAGTTTGCATCCTGTAGCACCACACCAGGACAAGTAGAAAGAATATAAATTAAAATGTGATATGATTAAAAGCTGTACTATGAACAAATTAACAAAATGCTGTGTTAGCATATATGAAATCACTATTCCCAGTATTCATCTGACATCATTTAAAAATTTATAGTCAGAGGAATATGAACTCTTCATAGTCAAATGTGGACAAGATATCAGTTGGCAGTTCCAAAGTAAAAAATCAATTGGTCCTGAGTAATGCCTTGCCCATTCACTGCTCTCAAAAAGATATTGTATATTGGGGAAAAGCCAACTTGAGGTTTTAAGATAATAGCATGTAGCTCAGAAGAAGGTGAATTGATTGCTCTATTTTTAAGAAATATTGCATAATGAGAAAAATGGAATTTATTATTTAAAAATGATATTGAGAATAGATTTATTTCAGCATAAATTAGAAATTTAGGTACCAATATAATAGAAATTAATTAGTTCACTTTATTTTTTCCTTTACAGATCTTAATGAATACATTTCCATGAATGATTTTTTAAGGCAACTTTTCTTACAACTAACAACTGATTGGTAATTTAAAAATATATATTTATAGAAAAAAATCACAGAAACAGTATTAGAAAGCTAAAATTACACTTGTCAACTGTAATTCTTTAGCCCACATGTTGTTGTTGTTAAGTGCAATTGAATCGGTTCTGACTCATAGAGACCTGGTATAGGGTTTCCGAGGAGCAGCTGGTGAATTGAACTTCTGATCTTATGGTTCACAGTATAGTGCTAATCCAACAGCACCACACCAGGAGCCAGAGTATAATTCCTCAGCAGAAGAATTAGAAATGCCTGATGGATCGCACCATGCCAGTTAGAAAATTTATGAAATTTCAGTATATAGATCTCTGTTCTCTAGAGTTTTCTCAATATAACAGAAAAGTTATAGTATGATTGGGGTTAGCTCTAAATCAAATGATTATACATTCCATCTGTGCTAACTATGACTGCTTCTAACACTAATTAACATCATGGTATTAAGGAGGCTTGTTAGCAACGATGCACAAAATGACATATGTATGAAAGTCAAGTACAGTTACACCTTCTTGTATATTGTAGATTGCCTTCCTTCCCTTGTAACAGACCAGTTAATGCCAGTTAAAAATTATAAATATATATAATAAAATACAACAAAATACAATGAGATGATACATATTTTACCTTACTTCGACTCTTAATTAGGAGAACTCAGGTATACCTGTTTATTTTACTGCCCTGATTTATAATTATTTACAAATGATAGTAGGTTAATTATTAAGTTCTTAAATTATCCATCTGAAGACAAGATTCATCCTATGTACTAATATTTTATAAAATCAGAGAAGCTGAAAGAACTCACTACAAGACACAAATTGCCCTTGTTTCCTTTAAAACTCTTCATACAATGCTGTTGTGTTTCAGATAGTGTCTTAAATCTGACTATGAAATTCAGTCTTTTAAACAGCTGCTAACTCTGCTGATGTAAATAAAACACGTTTTCAAAATACCTGACGCATTGACAACTAAAGCTTAGAAAGGATTAAAGCAGAACTAGATTTGAATATAAGTACTTCATTACATGATTTTAGCACAATCTAAATTAAAATCAATGAATCAGTTCTTCAGTGTGGAACTGTAGGATAAGCACTGGACTACTAATCACAAGGTTGGAAGTTCAAACCCACTAGCCACTCCTTGGAAACCTTGTACATGGTCACTATGAATCCAAACTGATTCTATGGCACTTAAAAAGAACAACTATTATCTAGATGACATCAAAGAATCTGTCATTAAGATTGTCTATGTGTGGTGATACTAAGTAACACAACATATTTGTAAAACATATTGAGCTCATTTCTTTCAGTTTGCTGTCTATCAGTTTGTCTTACTGTGGTGGCTGGCATGTTGCTGCGATGAGACATATGATGTCACCAGTATTTTAAATATTAGCAGGTTCACCCATGATGAACAGGTTTCAGTTGATATCTCACACCGATAGACTAGGAAAAAGGAGAGGATGACTATTTCTGAATGTTTAGCCACTGAAAAGCAGTGCAACAATGACAGACACCACCAGAATATTGAATATTGAACCATTTTGAATAGCACCAGTATATTGTTAAATAGTATGCTGGAAAATGAGGTCGTGAAATTGGAAGACTAACAGTACAAGTAGGGAAGAGCTGCTTCCTTAGAGTTGGCCTTGACGATGCAAAAAACGTAAGTTTTGGGGACTGTCACTTGCTGATAGGGCACAACTCAAAATGAAGAGAAAAAGCTGTAAATATCCATGAATAATCAGAACATAAAATGTACAAAGTATGAATTGAGGAAAATTGGAAGTTGTCAGAAATGAATTAAACACATAAACATTGATACACTAGGCATAGTTGTTGTTGTTAATTGCCATCGAGTCAGTTCCAACTCATAGAAACCCTTTATAGAGATTCTGAGTAGCAGTTGGTGAGTTCAAACTGTTGACCTTACAGTTCAAACCACCTTGAGGTCCAGTGCTTGTCCTAGCATGCCACACCAGTATGCCATACCAGGCATTAGTGCACTGAAATGAACTGGTATTGGCCATTTTGAATCTGACAATCATATGGCTTGCTATTCAGGGAATGATGAATTGAAGAGGAGTGGCATTACATTCATCATCAAAAAGACCATTCTGAGATTATGTTGAAATATAATGCAGTCTGTGATAGGATAATATCCATACTCCTAGAAGAAAAACCAGTAAATACCACTATTATTCAAATTTACACACCAACCAATAAATATAGTGATAATGAAAATGAAGAATTCTTTCAACTATTTCAATATAAAATTGATAAAGCATACAATGAACATGTATTAATAATTACTGGTGATTTGGAAGCAAAAGTTGAAATCAAAAAGAAGAGATCAGTAGTTGAAAAATACAGCCTTTGTGATAGAAATGATGTAGGAGAGCCCATGATAGAGTTTTGTAAGACCAATAACTTATTCTTTGTAAATACCTTCTTAAACAATACAAAACACAACTGTATACTTGGATCTCACCATATGGAACACAGAGAAATCAAACTGACTGCATCTATGAAAAACACGGTGGAAAAGTTCCAAGTTATCAGCCAAAAGAAGGCCAGGGGCAAACTGTGCTACAGAGCATCAATTGTTTATATGCTAATTCAGGCTGAAGCTGAACAAAATGAAATCAAGATCATGAGAGCCAAAATATGACCTTCAACCTATTCCACTTGAATTTACAGATCACCTCAATAACAGATTTGATGCATTAGACACTAATAACCAAAGATCAAAATAGTTGTCGGATGACATCAAAAACATCATACAGGAAAAAAGCAAAAGGTCATTAAGAAGACAAGAAAAGACAGAGTAAAGTGGAAGAAATGAAGAAGTAAAAGAGATGAACAGAAGATTTCAAAGGGCAGCTCATGAAAACGAAGTCCAAAGTGCAGAGACCTGAAGGTAGAAAACTAAAAGCAAGAACACACACAGCATTTCTCAAACTGAAAATTTGAGAAAAACATTCAAGCCTAGACTTGCAATACTGAAGTATTCTTTGGCTGAAATACTGAATAATGCAGAAAGCATGAAAGAAGATGAGAGAAATGCAGTCACTGTACAACCAACCATGTTAAGAGTTATCATGTAATCAAGAGCCAGTGGGACTAAAGGAAGAAGTTCAATCTGCACTGAGGGCATTGAAATCTTTCAACAAACTGAGCCAGCACCAGAGACACTCACTCAACCATGTCAAGCAATATGGAAGAGAGCTACCTGGCCAACTGACTGGAAGAGATCCCTATCTGTAACCATTCCAAAGAGAGGTGACCCAGTGGAATACAGAAATAATTGTACAATATAATTATTACATGCTAGTAAAATTCTACTCAAGAAAATTTTTAAAAGGCTGCAATATTACATTGACAGGAAGCTGCCAGAGGTTCTAGCTAGATTCAAAAGAGGACTTGGAACCAGGGATATCATTGCTGATGTCAGATGGATCTTGGGTGAAAACAGGAAATACCAGAAAGATGTTTACCTGTGTGTTATTGACTATGCAAAATCTTTTGACTATGTAGATATTTACTAGCTATGGCCCACACTGTGGAGTATGAGTGTTTCAGAATGCTTAATTGTGTTCATGAGGAACCTGTACATATATCAAGAGGTGGTCATTAGAACAGAACAAGGAGAAACTGAATGGTTTACAATCAAGAAAGGTATGTGCCAGAATTGTATTCTTTCACCTTACTTATTCAATCTGTATGCCAAGCAAATAATTCAATAAACTAGATTATATAAAGAAGAACGTTGGCATCAGGATTGAAGGTAAACTCATTAACAACCTGCAATATTCAGATGATACAATCTTGCTTGCTGAAAAAGAACAGGACTTTAAATGCTTACTGGTGAAGATATAAGAAAACAGCCTTTGGTATGGGTTGCACTCCAATGTAAAGAAAACAAAATCCCTCACCATTGAAGCAATAAATAACATCACGATAAATGGAGAAAGGATTGAAGTTGTCTTAGACTTCATTTCTTGTATCCATCATCAACATTCATTGAAGCAGCAGTCAAGAAATCAGATGACTTATTGTATTAATCAAATCTACTGCATAAGAACTGTCTAAAGTGTTCAAGAGCAAAGATGCTGGTTTGAGGGCTAAAGTGTGCTTGACCTAAGACATGGTATTTTCAATATCCTCACATGTATGTGAAGGTTGGACAATGAATAATCAACACAGGAGAAGAATTCATGCGTTTGAATTATGATTTGGGGGAAGAATATTAAAATATTCTTAAATTAAAATATTAAAACAAATATCAAATAAATCTCTGTTGGAAGAAGTACAACCAGAATGTTCCTTTGAAGGTACGATGGCGAGATTTGTCTCTCATATTTCAAATACATTGTTTGCAGGGACTTGTCCCTGGAGAAGGATATCATGCTAGGCAAGTGTGAAGGTCAGCAATGAGGGAGAACCCCAGTGAAAAGGATTGGCACAGTGGCATTACAATGGGTCCAAACATAACAATAATTATGAGGATGGTGTAGGACTGGGCATTGTTTCATTCTGTTGTGCATAAGTTTGTTTGTAGTTGGAATCGGATTGATGGCACCCATCAACAATAATAACA
This sequence comes from Chrysochloris asiatica, assembly GCF_000296735.1. NCBI lineage: Eukaryota > Metazoa > Chordata > Mammalia > Afrosoricida > Chrysochloridae > Chrysochloris > Chrysochloris asiatica. The sequence goes on from NW_006408550.1 coordinate 16,069,930, forward strand.
ACATTCCTCACTCAGAACTCTCTGTCTGGAACATAGAAAGTAAGAAAGGAATATTTTAATGAATGGGTTAAAAAAAAAATTCTAAAAATAGTAATCATGGCTATAATAAAAATTTAAATATTTTTACCTAATTTTATGTTTTAGTGGCTGAAAAAAATATTGGTGACTATTACATGTAAAGAATTGTATCCCCTATTTGTTCAGCAATAAGAGCCTAGATTCTTTTTCCTTCTACTTTACACTGCAGCTTTTAGTTGACATTGACTAATGGTGGACACAGCCAGAGTCCTGAAGAGAAAATCTATGTCCTTGATAGTCACTAGAGATTCGGTCTTTCCTGTATGAAGTCAAGCTTATAGTGTGTAAGACAAATCCCAATAAGGATAAATTTTACCCAAACCCAAAATGGACTTATCAGATCATGAGGTTGATTTAGTGCTATTCCATTTACTTGCTTTTAAATAAGTGCTCTAATAAACTAGAAGCAATATAGTGTCATTGAGAGATATTTAAAGAATTTTTAGAGAAGAAACAGTACTGTAGATCAGTAAAGCCAGAAGTATGCTCTCCTTAGATTTTGATGATTGCTGGGCTGTAAGCAACCTATGTAAAGGATGAACTGGAGTAGATGTTAATTATTTATTCTAAAGAATACAGGATAATGTGCTGCTTGCTGTAGGGAAACAAAAAGGCTGACAAAATGGAGCAATGCATTACAAAGAGTTATATGGACAAAATAATTTGTAGACAGTTCTCAAAGGTCTTGTGTCTGTACTTCTAGAACTCTGTGTACAGCTGTGATTTGGTTGCTGTATATCTAGACTGAAAACAGGAAACATTCCACAAGAGAAAAAACAAGACAAAACAAAACCCATGAAAGAATCTCTCTCTTTTAGAGAGGGAGAAACCTGTTTATTTAAATATGATAGACTAGATTCCTTCAGTATATCAGTACAAACCGGTATAAACAGCCATCACTTGCTAAAACTTACCTAAGCAAACCATCAGTTTTATTTCAACCAAACACATTTGAATCATGGGAATATTTGTAGTTTTGTTTTAGGGAGAGGAAGTTCAGCTGAAATAGTGGGATGAAAATAGGAAAAAAAAAAAATCTGCTCAAGAATTTCTCATTTCTGGCTGCAGACGATAATGTAGTTCTGACAAACAACCGTCATAAAAGGTAATGAAAATGTTGGACTCAATTTCATTAGTGGAACAGAGATAGCTAATACTGCTTGTTTAAATTGCCAAAGCTGAGTTTTTAAAATATTTTCCTGCTTTTTTATAATTGAAGACAACTGCCAGCATGACATGTGGGAGAATCTTTGGAGCTCTAGAAAAAGAGAGTTCAACAAACAGAAACTATACACTTCTGCAGTCTAGTTATTAGCTAGAGTCATCTTTATAACAAAACATACAAACCACCCAGTCTAAATATCTATGCATCCCTTTTCTATTCACGCAATAGAATATCATGCAAATTGCCATGTTCTAGTCTATGGTATGAATACAATACAATACAATATGATACGATATGACACTATATGATATAATACAATACAATACAAACCCCCACCAAACGCACTGTCATTGAATTGATTCGGACTCACAGTAACCCTGTTTAAGGTTGTCAAAGCTGTAAATATTTATGGGAGCAGAAAGCTTCATCCTTCTATAGAGCAGGTGATAGTTTGAACTGCCTACCTGGTGGTTTGTAGTTCAGTGCTTATCTTACAGCGCTACTAGGGCTCCACATATAAAACAGATCATGCAAAAAGCAGGAAATGGGTCACATGTGTGCTAGAAAAGGAACTGGATGATTGCGCTCTTTACATTTAGGAATGCTTCATGGAGAGAGATTACATTTCATTTGTATTTGAATTTGTAGTCAGAAGACAATTTAAACATGAGAAGAAGTAGGAGTGGATATTTGAGATTGAGGATACAAAAAAGCAAAGAAAGTATATCAAAAATTCTTGAACTAGAAATATATTTGATGTATGGGGTCCTGGTGTGGCACTGTGGAAAAAACACTGAATAGCTAATTAGAAGGTCAATAGTTCAAACCCACCAGTTGTTCCTCAGAAACCCTATACAGGGTCACTATGAATCAGAACTAACTTGATCGCATTGAACAACAACAATGCAAGAATTAGCTGGTAGTTAATTTGGGTAAAAATAAAACTGTGCAAGAACACTGGGAAATAAAATTTAAACAAGAAATTTGTTGTTAAGGGCCATTGAGCCAGGTCTGACTCATAGCGACCCTCTACAGGGTTTCCGAGGAACGGTTGATGGGTTTGAATCACAGAACTTGAACTTAGCAGTTCAGTGATTCTACTTCTCCTACAGTGCCATGGCAGGACCCCAATAAAATGGAGATGAGCAGATTTTGTAATGTGTTTCATCCCTTGCATAATCTGACCATAATGCCATCAAACAAGTGCACCTTGGACAAAATGAAGTGGCAGAAGTATTGACCACACCTGAAATATTGCTTCTAGAGAAAATGTTGATCTCCAATGATGAAAATTACACATATTTGCTATTTTGCAATATAGAATAGGAAGAAAACACTTTTGAAAAAATTTAAATGGCAATTTAAGTATGATAAATTTTTCCCAGAGGACTCTCATATCTTAAAGAATCTTTCTAGGACCAGTAGTAATCTTGAAATATTTGAGACTGGGATCTCATCCAATTTTTAGTCAATAATGTACAAAGCACCTGTATAATGTTGAAGATATATGAGAATCCAAGAACACATTTGAATCATAATTACTTCAGGACAAAGTTTATAAGAAAGATAATATATTCCACTCAAGTCACAAGTAGAATGTGCATGTAGACTAGAAATTCTCCAGCATTCTTTGAGTTTTAGTCTACCTTTCTAAGAATGTGTAAATTTTACTTTTGGAGATCTTTTTTGGAAAAAAGAGGTTAATGCTTACAAAACTGTTCAAAACTTGAAACTCTAGAAAAACAATCTAATGGGTTAATATGAAAAAAGAAATATGTGTATACAATCACTGGTGTGCAGAATAATGCTCTGGACCACATGGTCGGTTTGGACTTCAAAGTTGGCAGTTCAAACTCAACAGTTGCTCCTGGGAAAACATATACAGGGTTGTTTTGAGTCAGAACTGAGTCAACAGCACTTAACAATTATAAATAATATCATCAATATATAAAAAGATGAAAATCAACAAGCAACTGTGAACTGTACTTGTTTTCAATGACAATAGCTAGATAATCTTGGATGGTCCAATCGTGACTCATAAAATAGACTTTCACAGAACTATATTAAAGGTTTCAGCAGAAATATTTAAGTTATACTGGAGATTTTCAATGATATGTCTAAATTGATTATAATTATTAGTCTTATTCAGCTTTTTAATGTTTATTTGTACACTTATTTAAAACAGAGGAGCCCTGGTTGCATAATAATGAAACACTGGGCTGCTAATGAAAAGGTTGTCAGTTCAAACCCACTCAGCAACTCTAGGAGAGAAAGAGCTGAGAATTTGCTCCCATAAAGATTACAATATAGAAAAGCTTACTGTGTAGATATATCCTGTCACAATGCAATTCCTATAAATTAGAATGATTTCAAGAGCACACAGTGCTTCATTCTTTTTATGCTAGAGCTCAGTAAGCAGTAGGCATATCTGCAGTAAAGATTGGTAGCTAACCGTACTTCAACTAAAATTTCAGTTTCATTTTTATTGTGGTAGCTGCTCTCTTGGCAATGTATCATCAGTCAAGTAGGCATCAACATATCTGTTCAATTGTGTCATTGCTAACTTGACTTGTCACACATGACTACAATACAAGAATTATACTGTAAAACCTAAGATGATAATAATGGGGTTTAGTAAATTATAAATGATTAATATGTAAATGGCAATCAATAGCTCTGAAACGAATCATAATTTATCACATTAATTACGTAATCATTATATAGAAAGAACAGTTGCCATGGAGTACATTCCAACTTATAGTGACCCCACGTGTGTTGGAGTAGAACTGTGATTCATGGGGTTTTCAATCACCAGGCCTTTCTTCATAGGTCCATCTGGTTGTACTTGAACCTCCAATGTTTCAGTTAGCAGCTGAACACATTAATCTTTTGCACCACCTAGAGACTCCAATTTCAGAAAAAGTATGGAAAAATTAGCTTAATTAAGTAACTTTGAAAAACAATGTTTTGACTGGAAACAATAACATGAAATAAATACCAAAGGAGGGGAACATAAATTCTTTATTTAGTACTTCTTGTGGGGCTACAGGTTAGTGATTCTAAAATAACTGTGTACGTATACTGTGACTGAACAAATAAATAAATGGATGGTGTATAATCAGGGTCAGATTTCTCCCTGTTGTAATGGGACTACGAAGTAAGCAAGGATGTATGCTCAAATGAACTATGTGCTATTGGATTAGAGTCACAGAGTTCAATATAAAGTCATGTTTATATTAATATACAGATGCATACAGACAGAACTAATAAAGTATTTTATGTTTACATGGATTCATACCTACACATATAGTTCCATGTTCTGTGAGCTAAGGGCACACCACCTCCAGATACTGGTTTCTTATTCCCCATTAAAAACAACCAAAGTTCTGTGAAGAAATGCCTAACCACAACTGAGGTCATTTTACAAAATGCCACATCAAATGCCAAATATTCCTAAAAATTATCAAGATCATAAAAAACAAGGAAAGTCTGAGAAACTGTCACAATGAAGAAAATCTTCAGAGGACATGATGACCAAATGCAGTAATATGGCACCCTGGATGGGGTTGTGACAGAAAAAGGAAACAGGGACAAAACTGATGATATTCAAATAAAGGGAGGACTTTGCTGTAGTGCATAGAGACTGATTCTTTGTTATTGAGCTTAGATGTCCTTGCATCCGTTCCAACTCATAGTGACCCTATGAACAACAGAATGAAGTACTGCTTGGTACTGCACCAACCTCACAATGGTTATGCTTGAGCCCCTTACTGCCACTGTGCCAATCTATTCTGTTAGGGGTCTTAGTTCTTGCTTTTGTTGTTAAGTGTCATCGAGTCGGTTCCGACTAATAGTGACCCTGTATAGGGTTTCTGAGGAGCAGCTGATGAGCTTGAACTGCCGATATTGTGGTTCGCAGTCCATGGCTGATCCTACAGTTCCACATCAGCAGTCCTTAGTTGTGACAAATTTACCACACTACATAGTACATAATACCATAGTGACATAGTAATATAAGATGTTAATAGAAAGAAAAACCAGGTAAGGCCATATGGGAACTGTCTGTATTCTCTTTGTAATTTTTCTGTAAATCCAAAACAAAATCTGCTTTTAAAAAGACTCTGGATAACACGTCTCCCTCCAGATATTGATATGCATCAGATTGTGTCTTCTCTATTCTCAAAAGGATCTTCAGTGGTTTCTCACCATTCTCAAATTTAAACGCCATGCTGTTAGAGGCTCTTGGTACTTCCTTAAAGCCATAAACTTATCTTCTATTTTGCTTAGTCTACTTTAGTCCAGTCTACGTTTCAGATACACAAGGTGAACACATTTCCCTGTAATATCTCTGCTTCCCAGATTCTGCTCTTGTGGTTTGCCTTTGACTAATTTCCTGGTGTTTTAAGTTACCTTGAATGGTCTGGTTTCTGAATCGCCTCTGCTTCTACAAATGTGGACTTTTATTCTAGCAACTTACTCAATACAATCTTTATGAAAAATGTACAATTAAAATATTCTAGTTCTAAATTCTGACTATCTGGGGTTGTTTCTATAGTTTTCTTACTCCATAGAAACTTTTGTATCCTTAAATCTGAGTTCATCTTGATTTAATAAGCTTCACCTCAAATGTCATCTGATTTTAATAACTCAATCGGCATCACTTTAAGTAGATTGACTTTTTTTAATGTGAGTTATTTAAAGTTGTCAACTAATTTTATGGAATTTCAGATCATTGTTATTTAAAATACTTCTTTTGGATACTGTTTTATTTTTGTTGTTAAGTGACATTGAGTCAGTTCTGACTCAGATATCCTGCATAGGGTTTCTAAGGAGTGGCTGGTGGATTTGAATTGTTAGTCTTGTGCTTAGCAGTCCAGTGCTCATAGCCTTGGTGACATTATCCTTCTTTGAATCATATTAACATTAATACATTTTCATATATTTCATTAAAAAGTAAAAATAACACAGTAAATAAATTAATAAGTCACATTACTTTTTTTCCCCTCAGAACATTGCATTTGGTCAATATTTGAGTAATTTGTTTTAAAAAATATGCTTATAAGCCTCAAGTCTGTCAGTTCATTGTATTGTGACCTGTGTGTTGTGATGCAGGAAACTACAGCAGGTTCACCCAGGTAGGACAGATTTCGAAAGAGCTTCCATACTAAGAGAGAGTAGGGAAAAGAGAGGTGGACCAATATGAATGGCTATCCGTTGAAACCCTAATGAATAATGGCAAAATATTTTCTGATATCATCTTGGAAGAAAAGCCCCTCTGGTTGGAAGGCACTCAAAAAAAGCAGCTGTTTCCTCAAGTACAGTTGACCTTAATGAGGTGAAGAGAACAAAGCTTGTGGAACTTTCATTTGCTGATAGGACTCAACTCAAAAATTTTAAAAGATGCAAATACATGTTAATAATCAGACTGGCAAATGAGCAAACTATGAATCTAGGAAAACTGAAAGTCATCAAGAATGAAGTAGAATACATAAAGATCAATATCCTACACATCAGTGAGCTGAAATGGACTTGTATTGCCATTTTGAATCTGACAACCATATGAATTACATTCCCAGAATGACACACTGAAGAATCACATAGCATTTATCTATCAAAAAGCATCTCATTATCTATCTTCTTGCACAACACTATCTGTGATAGAATAAAAGACAGAAACCTACAAGATAGAGCAGTTAATACAACTATCGTTCCAATTTATGCACCAACTACTAATGTCACTGATGATGAAACTGAAGAATTCTACCAGTTTCTTGAGTCTGAAATTGATCAAATATGCACTCAAGATGTGTTGATAATTACTGGTAATTGGAATACAAATGTTGGAAAACAAAGAGGAAGGGATTAGTAGATGGAAAAGATTACCTTGGTGATAGAAACAATGCTGGATATCTCATAATAAAAAATTTGCAAGAGGAATGACCATGTGTGGAAAGAGATGATGAAGGCTCTATATCATCAGCCAAAACAAAGCCAGCAATTGACTTTGGGACAGACCATTATTTGCCCACAAGCAAGTTCAGGTTAAGCCCATGAGAACCAAAATATGACCTTGAACATATCCACCTGAATTTAAAGACCAATGTGAAAACAGACATAATGCATTAGATATTAATGACTAAAGAGCAGAAGAGTTATGGGATATCATCAAAAACATCACACATGAAAAAAAGGTTATTAAAAAGACAGAAAATAAAGAAAAGATAAAAATGGATGTCAGAAGAGACTCTGAAACTTGTTTTTCATTGTGGAGAAGCTAAGTGACTGCAAATACTGAGGAAGCACAAAGCTTAACAGAGAATTTCAAATGTAAGCTGAAGAAGAAAAAGTTATGTATTATACTGAAATACACAAAGACCTGGATTTAGAACACCAAAAAAGAATAACA
>NW_006408550.1:16080137-16081155 GCF_000296735.1 Chrysochloris asiatica
TGCTCCTTCGAGGCCAAGATGGCCAAACTTTGTCTCTTGTACTTTGGGCATATTGTCAGGAGGGACCAGTCGCTGGAGAAGGATATCATTTTTGGTAAGGTGGAGGGTCAGAGAACAAGATGAAGACCCTTAATGAGATGGATTGGCCAAGTGGCAGCATAGACGGGCTCAAGCGTGGCAACAATAGTGACGTTGGCCCAGGATAGGGCAGTGTTTCATTCTGTTGTACATAAGGTCGCTATGAGTTGGTACTGACTCGATGGCACCTAACAACAACAATAAGCAGCCATAGGAGTAGGTCAAGTTCATTAAATTGTATCAGATTACTCTTTTTTTCCTCTTCTTTCTTCTTCTAGTTGAGTTCTGATCATCCAGTCATTGAAGCCAGGTCAAGTGGGTATTATCTGCAAGTGTGGGTGTTCTTATGCATATGTCCTCTCTTCTTACCAGCTGGACACTTCACTCTCCACTTTAGTCCGCTGTGGCTATGTCACTGACGCTGGGCCCAAGAGTTCCCAGGTCTTGCCACACTGGTGGCCAACCAGGTCTCAACCCAGGTTCACAGGAGTCTATTGAACATTGTAGGGCTTAGCTCACAGCTTTCTTGCTGTTTTCTCTCACTTCCCCTTATCATTGACAAACATGGTCACCAATCAGAGCACATGTCTGCTCCTATATTCTGATTGAGTTTTAGTTTTGTAAGGGAGTTTGCCCTGAGAACACCTGATCACTTTTCTTGATGTCTTCTGGGCTAACAACTTGCTTGTTTTTGTAGTAATCAGTCAGACTGCCATTATTGTTTTGTGTTTTTCCTTTTGGTCTTTCCTTAAAGAAGTATCTTTTGTTTTTCTAGCTGCTCCAGGCTGGTCGGCTTGTCCTTTTCAAGTGGAAACTTCCCACCTCAGAAGATTCTGGATGGAGTTCAGGATTCCATCTATGGTCTTATGTAATACAGAGGCTCTGCAAGCAACCCCTTTCACTGGGCATGTTATAGCCCCATTTTAGGTATTCTAATCAG
>NW_006408550.1:16082317-16086481 GCF_000296735.1 Chrysochloris asiatica
CTTATTACAAAATTATTCAGAGTCGGCTCTTGGGCTGAGAGTATATGTGCACCTTCATGGAAGAAGAACCTACCAGTGGTGGGTGTGGGTGTGTCCATTCGCTCAGGCACCCCCTCTAGTCACCAGAATGGAGGTATGCAAACAGATACCAAAAAAAAAAGATAATCAGAACAAAGCAAAACCAGCAAAGTGTATTGTCTACTGTTGCTCCAAGGTACCATCGTGTTATTTCTTGGTGGGTCTCTTCCCCTGCTTGGTCTTGCTGTGTGGTCTTGCACAAGTTGTCACCTCTAGGCTGCCAAGCCTAACAGATTCAAAAGTACGTGATTCCTTGTTTCTGCTACAAGTTCCACTAGCTATAAGCCTTTAAACTTTTAAAATATTCCTACCTATGTAGTTCAGGATTTTGGAGTTCTGCCCTAAACCCACTTCACCTGGTATTCTGTGGTATTACTGATGGCGAACTTCACTGCACCTCTACCTTATCTGCCATTTGACCCTCTTCTTTAGAAGTTCCATTTTTAAAATAACACTTTCCTTCCCAAGTGCAGATTTTTCTCCACATATAAAATAATATGCAATTATAATGCAGTCAAATAATAGAAGGATAAGGCTTTCTGTTTCCACAAAGATCTACCACCTCAGCCATCAGTATCTCTTTTTGTTGCTACTAAGTGCAGTTTCATTGTTCTAATGCGCTGAGACCCTGCATGTATAGGGTTTCTGTGGATCAGCTGGTGGGTCTGAACAACCAATCTCTTGGTTATTAGTCCAGTACTTATCCTTCAGTGCTATATCAAGACACATACAAGAATCTGATGAGTCAGAATCTACTGCTGGTATTTAACAATAATAACAGCATCATTTATTTCTCTCATAACATTCTGTATTATAAATAGAGTGATTTTTTAAAAATTATGTTTAAAGATAGGTTTAGCTGTACCACTATACTTCAACATACTAGTATTCGCCACGCTACCCCTGAAAATTAACTTTACTTATTTCTGTTTTCACTTTAAAACTCATATAAGAAATTTTGCTTAAAGAACGTTGTTGTTGTTAAGTGCCATCAAGTTAGTTCCAACTCATAGAAACCTTGTATAGGGTTTCTGATGAGCAGCTCGTGGATTTGAACTTCCTGCCTTGCAGATCAAAGCAACCTTGTGGGCCAGTGCTTACCTTATAGAGCCACACCAGTACTCCATAGAAGGTGGTCATTTCTAGCATTTCAACGCTAAGGTTTACAAATAGGAAAAAGCATGGAACTTTTTAAAAAATCTTATATATTTAAAGGTATAATAAAATAAATTCTAAACATACTAAAATTCTACAGATAAGAAAGGTGTACTCAGTGATCAGTAACTTCTTTTATGTTCCATATTCACAGCTATACCTTTTAGAGTTTGGAAGGACATCTGGGTGTACAGAGGGATGTTTCTGGTCCCACATACTGAGTTGAGATATATATATACATGCAAACTGGCTCACATATAATTCATTTGATAGCTGCACTAAAGAACATATTATGAATCCTTGACTTATTACAGCCTAATATAAGTTCTTACAATTACTGCTTGACAGGCAATGCCAGGATTTTATACAATTAAGCTCCATTTACTATCTGACTGCTGTGGTATTGTTGTCAGACATATTTGTCCTACATTTATTTTATGGTTCAGAGGACATCATTTTTATTGTTTTCTAAATTCAATATTGATTTCATATGCCTGCATTTCTACCTTTACATAGCTCTTTATTTCTTTCATTTCTGGGTTTAGACATGGGATCATTCTCCTGTGTTTGAAGAAATCACTATAGTACTTTTTTAATGCAGCAGAGAGTTGGCAGTGAATTCCCTCAGTTCTCCTTTGTCCAAAAGTAGCTATATTTTACTATCATGTTTTTATGTTTTTACAGCTTTAGTGATATATAATTACTTTAAAAAATAACACATACTTAAGTTGTACAATTTAATAGGTTTTTCCTATATACATATGTATATACGTATATACATATGTATATACGTATATACATGTGTGTATATATATATATACACACATGTATATACGTATATACATATGTGTATATATATATATACACACACACACACACACACACAATCCCAGGAAATCATTACAAGAATCAAGATAGAAAATGCTTTTATCACCCTTCAAATTATTTTCTCCATTAACTGCAGTGAGTACCAGGTCAACACTGATGTGATTTTGTCCCTATAAATGAGTTTGAATTTTCTAAAATTATACATAGACTCTTTAATAACGTACTTATTTTGTCTGCCTGGGTGGGATATTCAAATAAAAAAACCCAGGACTCTAGGAAGCCACTACCAACTACTTGTAGCAAAGGAACTAACAACTAACTGTTTTTTTGTAAATCAATGGCCAATATAGTCTAGATCTTATATGTTATTACTCTGAAATTTATCATTGTAAAGCACTGAGGAATATATTGCCACCAGAACACTAAGTCTTCTTTAATATACTTAAAAGTAGCAGTTTGCTATAAATATTTAACAAGTATTACCCTCATATTAGGGGTATGGGGCTTTTTCCTTTTGTTGGTCCCTAAGTACCAGCAGTCACGTAAAATGTTCACAAAAATAATGTTCTAGTTTTCAACTCAAGCAAAATAAGGAAGAAGATCCTTTGATATTGTTGTGTGCCATTAAATCAATTCATACTCACAGTCACCCTATGACAGAGAATTGATTGTGGCTCATAGTGACCATATACACAACAGAACAAAACACTTCCTGATCCAGCACCATTCTCATCATTATTATATTTGAGACTGTTGTTTCAACCACTATATTAACCCATCTCATTGAGGAACTCCTCTTTTATGCTGACCCTCCACTTCTACTTTGCCTCATGTACTTTGGACATGTTATCAGGAAGGACCATTCCCTGGTAAGTACTTGATAAAGTAGACGGTCAACAAAACAGAGAAGCACCTTCAGCGAGATGGACTGATACAATGGTTTCAACACGGGCTCAAGCCTGGTTAAGTATTGTGCAGGACCCGCAGTGCTTCCTTCTGTTGTACATAGACTACTATGAATCCTAACCCACTCAACAACACCTAACAACAAACTACTTTACCAAACAGAATCGCCTCCTTCAGTGACCAGTCCTGCCTGATAAAATGTCCAAAGTACACAAGACAAAGTTTCATCATTCTTGCTTCAATGAAGCATTCTGGTTGTACTTCTTCAAAGACAATTTTAGTTTATTTGTTTGTTCTTCTGGCAGTTTCTGGTATGTATAATATCCTTTGCCAGTCACACAATTTAAAAATGCAGCAATGATTTTCCAATCTTCTTTATTCAGTCAATGTTCAACTTTCACAAGCTTATATTGTTATTGTCAAGTAGAATGGAGTCAGTTCTGACTCATAGCAGCCCTGTACACAGGATTTCCAAGGCCTTTAATCTATGATAGCAGAAAGCCTCATCTTTCTTCTCAAAGAAGCTGGTGGGCTCTAACTGCTGACCTAGTAATTCACAGTCCAGTGCTTAGCCTATAGAGTTTCCATGCTCAACAAATGTCTATGAGAAAATTTAAAATGCCATTGGGCATGATTAGTTGCAACCCAGACATCTTTGCTTTTTAATGCTTTAAAGAGTACTATCTCAGGAGTCCTGCTGTGGCACTGTAAGGTGATGAATCACTGTATCACAAGGTCAATTTGAACTGTAAGGTCAGCAGTTCAAACTTACAAGCCATTCCTTGAAAACCCTATAGGGGATCACTATGAGTTGGAACTAACTTGATGACACTTAACACCAATTGTAGATTTGCTAAATACAGTATGTCATTTGATTTCTTGAATGCTTCCTCTCTGAGTGCTGAGCGTGGTTCCAAGCAAAATGAAATCCTTGATAGCTTCAATATTTTCTCCAGTTATCATGTAGTTGTTTATTTGTTCATTTGTTAGGATTTTTGCTTTCTTTATGTTGAGGTGTAATCCAAACTGAAAGCTGTGGTATTTTATCTTTATCAGGAAGTACCAAAATCTTTAGGACATGGCAAAAGAGGTGCCAAGAGGACAATTGATTGCGATAAATGTGCACATCGAAAAAGAGCCAAAATTAACACATTAACACAGCATCTACAACAATTAGTAATAGACCAACAGAGGGAA
>NW_006408550.1:16092589-16098964 GCF_000296735.1 Chrysochloris asiatica
AACAAACTGTGGTACATACACACAATGGAATACTATGCTAACTTGAAGAACAACATGGAAGCTGCAAACCACCGCATAACATGGATAAACCTTGAGGACATTATGCTGAGTGAAATTAGTCAGTTACAAAAGTAGAAATATATATATATATAAAATTGCTGATCACCGGGATGTATGAGATGAGAGGAGGAGAAAGAGGGAGTGAAAGATAGAGCACAGGGTAGGGAATAGACACAGGAAATTTGGGTGCAGTGGGGAGGGAGGGAGTGGCAGTCAATACACAAGAAGGGGGAGGGAAATAGAAGAACAAGGCAGATGGGAGAACAGTTAGGCAGGTTCGCATGGGCTAAGTGGGACAGAGGTTAATGATGATGTGTGCACAGCCTTGGAATAACAGGCTTCGGGCGGGATACAGAGGTTGAGGCATGGTTTGAAAGGGTATAAGAGGGGAATAATGTTAAGATGCTTGGTTATCTTTTGAATCTTGGTTTTGCTTGCCTATCATTGTGAAATAGACACTTTGGCGGGGAAGGAATAGCCAGAAACATCACAATAGAAAGCTTGTAAACCCATCTTAAGCCTATAATTTATTGGAATATCTTAAAGGGGGCTAGAAATTGCCCCGTGAAAGAGACCTCCTGTGGAGCTTGTGCATTGCATAAGACCATAGGTGGAAACCAGAATCCCATCGATAATTGTCTGAGGTGGGAAATTTCCACTGGAAAGGATGAGTAGACCAGCCTGGAGCAGCTAGAAAACAGAAGATATTTCGTGAAGAAAGACCAGCAGGAAAAATCAGAAACAATAATGGCAGTATGATTGATTGCTATAAGAACAAGTAAGCTGTTCGCCCGGGAGCCATCAAGGCAAGTGGTCGGGATCCCTCATAGCAAACTCCCTTCCAAGACTGAGACTCAAAGGAATACACGAGCAAGCATGTGGTCTGGCTGGTGACCACGCTGGTAACCGATAATGTGAAGAGGAGGAAAAAATAGCTGTGAAGTTGGGATCTAAGTCTGACCACATTCAATATACTCCTGTGAACCCAGGAGACCTGGATGGCCAGCAAGACCTGGGGACTCCTGGACCCAGATGCAGTGACATGGCCACAGAGGACTAGAGCAGAGAATGAAGCATCCAGCAGATATGAAGTGAGGGGAGATACACAAAACACCCATACTTGCAGATAGTACCCACTTGAACAGGCTTCGTTGGCTGGATGATCAGAACTGAACTAGAAGAAGAAAGAGAGGGAAGAAAAAAAAATGGGTAACCCAATACAATTTGATGGACTTTACCTATACATATGGGTATATTGGAACAAATCTTTGCAGCAAGGACCACTCCCACCCCCTCGGTACACAGGGTTGACAGGGATGGGCTACTTAGACATTGGTTACCCAAAATGGGGACAGGGTGCTATAAAGGCAAGAAGTGACTGGCTTATAAGCTTTCAAGAGGGAGCCTAGTTCTAGATGGTGCAGGGAGTTAGAACCTCCACTGAATGTTTTCCAGTCTGTTGGGACCAGGCTGGTGAAAGGAAATGGGGATAAGACACTTGTGGTATAATATGAAGATTTGCCATCAGGAGTAACTGTGAGGGTCCAAAATGTAGAGGTAAATTTTGTTTGACAAAAGGAGTGGAGTGATTGATTTTGCAGCCCAGGAGTGGAGGTCCCTTGGACCATCAAGTGAAAAGAGCAGAGAGTGTAACTCTACCCAGAGAGGCAGTGGTGCCAGGCATGGAGACAGAGATGATGACGTAGACAGATGGAGTGGCTGGGGACATGGGGAAGGAGAGGGCTGTGTGCTGACAGGTGGGGGGGAGGGCATGTCAGGTGTATCCTTTGGTTATTTGATAATGCATAGAGGGGATTTTAATCATTGCAATGAAACAAAATACAATAGGATGAATGTAAAACTGATGTTCTCCCATGTAAATACACATAATTCACACAAAATTTTTTTTTAAAAAAAGAATATTACCATATGGGTGATTGGAATTCTAGAACAGAAAAAATATTTGAATAGTTGTCAGAAGAAAACCTCCCAAACATCATGAAAGATCAGAAGATAAGTATTCAAGATACTGAATGAAAACCAAACATGATAGACTGAGAGAAAATATCTAAGATATCATAATTAAATCCTGAAAAATCAAAACCAAGGAGGATTCTAGAGAGCAATTCAGGAATAATGAAAAGTTTCCTACAAAGGAGAACCAATAAAACTGAGCTCTGATTTCTCACAGAAACAATGTAGGAAATAAGGCAATGGGAAGGCAACTAGTTGCTGGGCCTTGGTCTCAAGACCTTAGTCTCAAGGGATACCAAAATCCACAAAGATAATGTTCTGCATCTTACTCAGGTAAATAGTGACTGGAATCTTAAAAACTCATGCACGACCATCTAAGGTGAAAGTGTTGTTCTTTCCATGTGCAGAAGAAAGAAGAGAAATGAAAACTGAAGATGCTTAGAATCAATTAGTCCAAATGGACTAATGGAACATATGAACTTGAGTTTCCATGACTCTGAGACCAGAATTAGATGGTTCCTGGTTGTCACTACCAAATGTTCTATAAGGGATCACATTAGAAAATCCTGGACAGAATGAGAGAAAGTATGTAACAAAATTCAGAATTATAAAGAAGACCTGGCTCACTTGTCAGAAAGAAACTGGAGGAACTGAGACTATGGCCCTCAACCACTATTCAGATCTGAAATAAAACTCACTCTTGTGGTCAATTTACAACCAAGCAGTTGATAGGTTATATATGACAGGGGTGGGGTTGAGGGGGTAGGTGGAGGGAGTAACAACACTCGTGAGCTGTTCTCACAATGAAATGGTCAATCATTCAAGATCGAAAGGGCAAAATTTACCCATGGACAAGTTTCATACAGGTTGGAAAGGAGGATGTGATGGAAATAGGAACCACAGTGAAAAAGTGGGATAATTGTGTCACCTGGAAGGGATTCCAATCATTGCGATGAAAATGTGTGTGATCTATTAGATGTAAAGCTGATAATCTGCTCTGTAAACCTCCTGCAATTCACAATATAAAGTCTCAAAAACTAAACAACAACAACAACAACAACAAAAAAACGAATGCCACAGGCCACTTTGAATCCCTCATGTCTCTGAACCACCAAGCAAAGAAAAGAGTGATGTATTGACTAGTATGATTGATCCTGAATGCCAATGTGGAATTGGATTGGCACCAATTAACAGAGGTAAAGATAGTCTGTCTGGTATACCAGAAATTTTATAAGATGTCCATTAATACTAGAATGGCCTGTGATTTTAGTCAATGGAAAACCACAGTAACATAATTCTAACATGTTTGCTAATGACCAGACCCTTCAGGGATGAACCAGGCAAAGAACTACCATTAGCTGATATACTTCCTGTAGGCAATGGGAATATGAATTGTAGGGCGGAAGATGGTCATTCTAAACACCGGCTAAGACCAGGTAACCAGTTGCAAAAATGAGGATTATTCTTGTTATGAATATTTCTTCATTGTCTTTGTGCATCAAATATTTTTTCTTTCTTCACATATAAACTATAAGATGTAAAAGGGGCAAAAAACACAAATGGATTTTGAACTTTCCAGCAAATGCTTATCTCCAAGGGGAAAAACAAAATCAAGCTGATTTTTGATATTTTGTAACCGAATAAAAGAAGGCAGATTTATATTTATGTTCTCTACACTCTTTATTGCTTTCCACTGATTCTTTCTCTTTTTTCTCTATTTCTCATTTCTTTTTTCCCTGTGAATTGAAATTCAATTTAAGGTAGGGATGAATGAACCATTGGACCCAGTGAGTGTGCTGCTAACATACTCATGGTTTTCAATGACCAATTTTTCACACTATTTGAAGGGAGTGAATTGTTAGAATTCATCTCACATTGAAGCAAACAGAAAAGGCACAGTTATACTTTTCAGCCAGCTTGTTTGTGATTTGAAGTGTAAACCCAGAAACTGTAGTTACAGAGAGGAATGCAAAAAGGCACATAACAGAAACTGAATTGTTCTGTCTTGTTAAAGGCAGAATCTATGCACTGGGCATTACTTGCACTTCAGAACACCATCCATTTTAATTAGTTGATTTCTATTCAGAAAAGTTCTTGTTGCCCTAAGCAGATATTATGTGGAGGAAAGAGGTATGGATGAACAAATGTGTCTCTGTCTTCACATATTAATTCTTTGTATAAAATCATGCTAAACATAACATGAGCCTTGGCTTCTGAGCCCTGAAAGGGCTGAAAGCATGACTAAGATAAGCTGAAATAAAACAGGAAATAAAACCTCTTAGAAATACCTTGGACTGTGCTTTGCAACCTCAAATATCTACTCAGTTCTACTATGTTGTAGTGTGTCATTGAGTAGGTTCAGACCCATAGCGATCCTTATACGGTTTCCAAGTAGTGGCTGGTAAGCTTGAACCACCAACCCTGTGTTACAAACTGACTTTGCAGTCCAGTGCATTAGCTCACAGCACTACCTCATGAGGCTATTAGAAGTATAAAAGAATGCTATAGCACAATTATTACAAGAACATCAAACAAAAACAAGATCATTCTCCTCAGATACATCTCCAAATACAGACTGATAAGAGAAAACTAAAGTGGTATTTCTCTTGCCTTCACCCCAAAGAATGGTCCTTTAAAGTTAAAACAAAACAAAAACAAAAAACACTTTGCATATGACAATTATTTACAGCCTGTTTTTCATAAATTTTAAATAGACTTATTTCTAACAAAAACAAAATTTTGTGACCAATATGAGGCTTTTCCACAAATGGATTAATTTATAATAACACAATCTATTTTAATTATGAGAAGAAAAAACTGAAAACTTCTCTGCACAGTGAAAATGAGAAACTCAATGCAATTAAAATTAATTTTATACAAGTTGGTCCAAGAAATATTTATTATCTACAATACACAGGTTTGTGCTCTGAGGTACAAATATATCAAACAAAACCAAGTGAGCCAGCCCTCAAAAAGCTTATTTTCTGTAGGAAAGATAGTCTTTGAAAAGGTCGACTGGAAAAGAACAGGGCAAGAAATAGGTGCCATTACATAGTAGCTGAATTTTCATTTAAGTAGATACTTGACCTAACATTTTTGTTTATATGATCTGAGAGGACATAGGTCCCTTGACCTTTTCAATATTAAGATCCAAAAGCAAGTTGGAGTAAAATTTTCAGTGTTATTTTTGTTGATGTTGACATTAGAGCACTTGACGAGATATAGCAGCCAAATAACTCCTAGACTTCTTTAAGATTCTAAGAATATATCAACTGAGAAAAAGTTCAGATGTCCAAAGCAGAAAAACCTTTGCACATATCACTGCCTAACTCTAGGCTTGGGTGGAGAAATAAATAAGTACTTGTCTTAATAAAAACTAGTTTGGCAGTGAAGATAGGGGCTGAGTTTGATCACATTCCATAGACTCCCGTTGACCTATAGATGAGAAAAAGAAGAAGAAGGGCTGGTTGATCTGAAGTGTGGTGAGACCTGAGGACTCCTAAGCCCATGGACAAGGACCTAGCCACAGAGGGCTAGAGCCAAAAATGAAGTGTCCACCTGATATGAAGTGAAGGGAGCTGCACAAGAACACCCAAACTTGCAGATAGTACCTATTTGACCTAGCTTCAATGGCTTCATGATCAGAACTCAAATAGAGGAAGATAAAGAAATTTGATAAAGGAAACAAATGCAAATTACTACAATTTGATGAACTTGACCTGTACTTATGGATGTAGTAGTTCAAAATACCAACTGAGAGGGAAGGAATCTTCACATCAAGTATCAAATATGTCCCCTCTGTACACAGGGTTGGAAGGGATGGGCAACTTAGATATTGGCTACCTAAAATGGGGGCTATAAAGTCATAAAGTGGCTGGCTTACAAGTTTTTAAGAGGGAGTTTAGTTTCAGAGTATGTGGGAAGGTTGAATCCTGACTGAATAGTTTCCATCTTGTCTAGATGGGTATGGTGAAAAGAGATGGGGATAAGATTCTTATGATTCAGTAGTGAGTAATTATTATCATGACAAATTGCAATTGTCAAAACTGTAAAGGTAGACGTTTTGTAACATAAAGGGGGGAGTAGTTAATCTTACAGTCCAGGAACAGAGGAGAAGAGCAGAATCAGAATGTGGGACCCTATCTGGAGGAGCAGTGACACCAGAAATGGAGGCAAAGATGATGACATCAAGATACATAGTAGCTGAGGACTCTAGACTCATGAAAAGACAAAGGCTGTGTACTGATGGCCAGGAGTCAGGCTTCCAGAATGTGCCCTTTGGTTGTTTAAAGAATTTTATATTCCTGAGTGTTTTTGTGTACATTAAAAAAAAAAAAAAAA
>NW_006408550.1:16099064-16100734 GCF_000296735.1 Chrysochloris asiatica
AATAATACATCATGACCAAGAGGATTTCATAAAAGGGATGCAAGCATGGTTCAACATTAGAAAAACAATCAACGTAATCCACCAATTAAATAAGAAAAAGGAAAAGAATCACATGATCATATCAGTTGATGCAGAAAAGGCATTTGACAAAATTCAACATCCATTCCTGATAAAAACACTCAACAAAGTAGGAAATGAAGGTAAATTCCTCAACATAATCAAAAGCATATATACAAAACCAACAGCCTACATTACTCTCAATGGAGAGAAAGTGAAAGCCTTCTGTCTGCGAACGGGAACCAGACAAGGATGCCCTTTGTCACAACTCCTAAAAGGCATGATAGAGAAATTAAAGACATCCAAATTGGCAAAGAAGAAATAAAACTATCTCTATTTGCAGATGATATATAGAAAACCCCAAAGACACAGTAAAAAAAAAACCCAAACTACTAGACATCATTGGAAGATTCAGCAAAGTGGCAGGGTATAAGATCAATATACAAAAAACAGTTGGATTCTTCTATAGTAACAATGACAGTGCTGAAAGGACATTAGGAAAGCAATATCATTTACAATAGCCACCCAAAGGATCAAATATTTAGGAATAAATGCAACCAGAGAAACAAAGGACTTATACAAAGAAAATTACAAAACACTACCATAAGAAACCAAAAGAGACTTACAGAAGTGGAAGAACATAGCATGTTCCTGGATAGGAAGACTCAACATCGTGAAAATGTCAGGATTGCCCAAAGCAATTTACATATATAATGCAATCCCAATACAGATTCCAACAACATTTTTCAAAGAGATGGAAAACACAATTATGAACTTTATACGGAAAGAAAGAGACCCAGGATAAGCAAAGCACTGTGTAAGAAGAATAACAAGGTTGGAGGCCTCTCACTCCCTGATTTAAAATTTTACTACATGGCTACAATGTCAAAACAGCCTGGTACTGGTACAATGGAAGATATATTGATCAATGGAACAGAATCGAGAATCCAGAAATTAACCCATCCACATACAGCCAACTGATTTTTAACAAAGTGCCTAAGTATATTGCATGGGGAAGAGATAATCTCTTTAAAAGATGGTGCTGGCAGAACTGGACAGTGATATGCAAAAGATTGAAACAAGACCTTAACCTCATGCCCTATACAAAAACAAACTCAGCATGGATTAAAGACCTAAATGTGAATCCCAAAATTTTGAAGGTCATCAATGAAAAAATAGAGACAAATGTGAGGGTTCTACTTCAGAGTATACAAACAGAGTATACAGACTACCAAACATTTTGAAAATTACACAGACAAAAGTCCACAAAATAGATGATTGAGACATTCGAAAAATTAAAATCTTATGTGCATCAAAAGACTTCAACAAAAGAGTTAAAAGGGAACCCACAGAATCAGAAAAAAAAAATTATTTTGCAATGACACATCAGATAAGGGACTCATTTTAAAAAATATATAGGAAACTACAATACCTCTACAAGAAAAAGACAAATAACCCAATAAAAAATGGACACAAGCACAAGGCATGAACAGACACTTCATCAAGGAAGAGATCTGGGCAGCCAACAAACACATGAAGAAATGTTCACAATCACTAGCCATTTGTTGTTGTTGTTGTTGTCAGGTGCCATCGAGTCGGAACCGACTCATAGC
>NW_006408550.1:16100834-16103465 GCF_000296735.1 Chrysochloris asiatica
AGAAGACTCATTTAAAAGCCTGCAATATGTAGATGATACAACCTTACTTGCTAAAAGTGAAGAGAACTTAAAATACTTACTGATGAAAATCAAAGATCACAGCCTTCAGTGAGGGTTGTACCTTAATGTAAACAAAACAAAAACTTTCACAACTGGACCAATAAATGATATGAAAAATGGAGAAAAGATTGAAATTTTCAAAGACTTCATTTTATCTGAATTCACAGTCAACACTCATGGAAACAGCAAGACATCACATAAAGTATTCATCAGGCAAATCTGTTGTGAAACATCTCTTTAAAGTGTTCAAAATCAAAGACATCAGTTTGTGAACTGAACCAAGTGATGGTATTTTCAATTGCCTCATATGCATGTGGAAGTTTGACAATGGATAAAGAATACCTTAGAATGATCAATACATTTGAATTATGGTATTGGAGATTATTAAAAGTACCATGGATTGCCAGAAGAACAAACAAAACATGCATTAGAAAAATTACAACAAGAATGCTCCTTAGGAGCCTGGATAGTAAGACTTTGTTATACTTTGGACATGCTATCAGAAGGGTCCAGTCTCTGGAGAAAGGCATCATGCTTGGTCAGTGGAGGGTCAGTCATAAAGAAGACCCCCAACGAAATGGACTGACACAGTGTCAGCAACAACTCGCTCAAGGGTAACATCTTCCTGTGAAGATGTTATAGGACAGGCATAGGACAGGAGAGGGTTTCATTTTATTGCCCTAAGGATTGCTATGAGTCAGAACTGATTTGACGGTTCTTTACAACTACAGTTTTGTACAGAGTTGTTACTAGATTTTTGTTTTGTTTTGCTTCCACAATTTGACATAGGTTTCAGAATCCTAGATAGTTTATGTTGTCATCAATCCCTCTTTGGTATAAACACCAAAAAACAAAATCAAACTAATTTCAATCAAGTTATTTCAAAGTCGTTGTGACCCTATAGGACACAGTAGAACTGCCCCAAAGGCTTTGCAATGAGATCGTTATTTCAGGAAGCAGACAGACACATCTTTCTCCTGTGGAACAACTGGTGGGTTAAAACAACCAACACTCACCAAACAATGCAATTGTTTTTCTGAGCATCATGCATAGAGATCAATGCATAGCAAAACCAAACCGCCTGTCTGTCAGTTATTAGCTAGCATACCACTTCAAAAATATTTTTATTGCTCTCAATTTCTAATTGAGCTTTCACGCAGGAAGAATGGTGTTAAAACATGCTACACAATCAATATACTCTCTATCCCATGGTGAGAAAAAGAGTTTTTGTTTTGTTTTGTGTGTTTTTTGATTGAATACTTGTTTTGGCAGTATATATCCAATTTTATTTTCTGTCACTATGATATATAAGTCTTTTATTTCCCCAGATGGTACCCTTATCATTTTGGTCATTTCTTTTGTTCCACAGCATAGTTAACAAACAGAGCAGCATCACTAATGATCTGACAAGGATGTTCATATTTTGCAAGGTTTAATATAATAAAACCAATGATATATGCAAGGTCATCACAAAGTTCATGGAATAAAAAGGTAATATAATTTTTCCATGATGCTTTAGAAGTCTGCTGTAGGATAAGCACTGAACTGTTAACTGCAAGTTTGGGCATTTCAAACCCACCAGTCACTCCTTGTAAACCCTATACAGATTCACCATGAGTCAGAACCGACTCGATGACACTTAACAACAACCTGGTGATTTAATGAGTATCAAAATTATAATTTATGGGTGCTATGCCATATCTTAATATTTTGTTATTAATAATAAAGGAATACAATTGATACATTTTGAATAAACTAGAAGATGATTATTTATAAATATGAATAAAGTTATCACAATTTGAATAAAAGCTTGTTCCTTTTGAATAAAAGTTCCATTTATCTTTTTAAATGTTTTATTGTGAATTATGTGATAGTTTATATGGGAGAACATTACCTTTACATTCATCCTATCATATATTGTTTCATTGCCATGGTTACAATCCCCTCCATGCACTATCAACCAACCAAAGAGTATATCCTGCAAGCCTCCCCCCGGTCATCAGCACACAGGCCATCTCTCTCTCTGGGTCTAGAGTCCCCAGCTGCTCCATCTCTCCATGTCATCATCTCTACCTTCATGTCAGGCACCACTGCTTCTCTGGGTATGGTCCTACACTCCGCTCTTCTCCCATGATGGTCCCAGGGACCTCTGCTCCTGGAGTGCAAAGTCAATCACTCCCCTCCTTTTGCTACAAAACATCTACCTTGACATTTCCAACCCTCACAGTCAGTCCTGATAAAAATTATTCTCTATTGTACTTCAAGAGACCTATCCATATCTCCTTTCATCAGCCCTGCCCAGACACATTGGATGCTACTCAGTGCCCTCTGGATCTAGGCTGTCTCTTGAAAGCTTGTAAGCCAGTCACTTCTTGCCTTTGTAGGCCCTCCCCTCATTTTTTGGTAGCCAATGTCCAAGTTGCCCATCCCTGTCTACTCTGTGTATGGAGGGGATGGGAATGATCCTTGCTGTAAAAATTTCTTCACTTTTTTGAGCTACTGCATGCCTAGGACTTAAAAGTGAAGAGTACTTAAAACATTTACTGATGAAGATCAAAGAGCACAGCCTCC
>NW_006408550.1:16107194-16108330 GCF_000296735.1 Chrysochloris asiatica
TCCAGGTACAGATTCCTCATGAGCACAATTAAGGGTTCCGGAATACTCATATTTCGTAATGTTGTCCATAGCTTGTCATGATCCACACAATTAAAAGCCTTTGCATAGTCAATAAAGCACAGGTAAACATCTTTCGGGTATTCTCTGCTTTCAGCCAAGATCTATTGGACATCAGCAATGATATCTCTTATTCCATGTTCTCTTCTGAATCCAGCTTGAACCTCTGGAATTTCTCTGTCAATGTATGTTTTCAGCCATTTCTGTAGTACTTTTAGTAACATTTTACTTGCATGGGATATCAAAGAGATTGTCTGATGATTTCCTCATTCTCTTTGGTTACCTCTATTTGGAATGGGCACAAATACAGATCTCTTCCAATCAGTTGGCCAGATAGTTGTCTTTCAAATTCTTGCCATAGATGAGTGAGTGCCTCCAATGCCACCTCAGTTTTTGAAAGATTTCTATTTTTATCCCATTAATTCCTGGTTCCTTGTTCTTTGCCATTTTTTTTTTTTTTAATCACCCTAGATTTCTTCCTTCAGTATCATTGGCTCTTGGTCATCTGTTACCTCTTGAAATGGTTGAACATCAACCACTTCCTTTTGGTACAGTGACTGTATGTATTCCTTCCATCTTCTCTTGATGCCTTCTGTATCATTCAATAATTTGCTAAAAGAATTCTTCAATAACAAAAGTGAGACTTGAATTTTTTCTTCAGTACCCCCAGATTGAGAAATGCTGAGTGTGATCTTTCCTTTTGGTTTTCTGGCTCTAAATCTTTGGACATTTCGTTGTAATATTTGACTTTGTTTTCTTGAGCTGAACTTTGAAATTTTCAGGTCAGCTCTTGTACCTCCTTATTTCTTATATTTTCTTTAGCATCTCTACGCTGGAGAGCAAGTTTCAATGTCTCTTCTTACTTCCATTTTGATCTTTTCCTTCTTTCTTGTCTTAATGACTTTTTGCTTTCTTCCTGTATGATATTCTTGATATCATCCCACAACTCTTCTGGTCTTAGTAGATCTTTAGTGTTTAACATATCAAATCTGTTCTTCAGATGATCTCTAAATTCAGGTGGGATATATTCAAGGTCATATTTTGGCTCTTGTGGACTTGTTTTCATTTTCTTCAGCTTC
>NW_006408550.1:16108430-16119937 GCF_000296735.1 Chrysochloris asiatica
AAAATAGAGGGAATAGAAGCAAATACTGTTGAATGATGATGCATGGAGGGGATTGTAATCATTGCAATGATAAGAAACATGATAGGATGAGTGCAAAATGAATGTTCTCCCACTGAATACACAACAAAAGCTTTAAAAAAGAAAGAAAGGAGGGAAAAAACAGAAAAAAAAACAGTTGGGAAATACTCCCTACAACAAGGTGATACATTCTATCTTGAGTAGATGGCATACAAATAAAGGTGCAGGATGAAAAGAATATTGATGGAAAATTCCCTCCTTGGTAAAAATAAAATGCTGCAGAGGAAAATATTCACCCTGAATACCTCCTAGATATTTAATCTTTAAAAAATTAATTTAAATATTAAGCCTATGCTTTTATTTTCTGGGACCACTCATTAAATACAAATTACCACTCCCCTCTACGACTTTTATGCCATTTTGTCCCATTGTGGTGACTTGAGTGTTTCTATGATACAGGAATCTATTTTGAATACTAGTAATACCACTAAGACAGACTACATTCAACTTCTTAAAGATGTAGCCAGTGAAAACCCTATGAATTCTAATGGGACACTGTTTAAAATAGGGCCAGAGATGAGACCCACAGATTGGAAGGCACGCAAACTATGACCGGAAAAGAGCTGACATCTCAACGTTGAGTTGACCTTAATGACATGAATGGAGTAAACTTCTGAAATCTTCATTGACTGATACAATATGACTGAAAATGATAAGAAATAGCTGCAAACATACAATAATAATTGGAAGAAGTTGCTGTTCCCCCTGTAGACCTATCTTTTGCTTGACTGAAAATTGAACTATAGGGGTGAATTCATTTGAGGTCAATCATTTGAGATCAAAAGAGCAACACTTACTCTGGGACAAAGTTCAGAAGATTAGGGGAAGAAGAAGTAATGGAAACAAGAAGCAAAGGAAGGTCATGAGATAAGTAATGTTATGTGTGTGATTTATTAAACATAAAACTGATACTCTGTTCTATATACCTTTACCCAATTCACAATATAAACTTAAAAAAAAAATAAAAAAATCAGAGCAAGGAATGTATGTGTTCAATTTGCCCAAAAGGCAATAATGACTCTAGGTCAAAAGTTCATACTTGACTTTATTTTCAGTAAAAATTTTATTTTAATGCAATGTAAATAATATAATGTATTTAAAAATTAAAAATGCAGATACATGAACTTTTAAAATGCACTCCACACTACTGTGGAATATTTTTTTTTTAAGTATTAAAATTCCAAACACATTGACGTCAACAATCATAATTGAAGTTCAAAAGTATGTGTGAATTAACTTACAAAGAAATTCACTCTACCACTTCTCATACAATGAGTATTTTCTTTACAGCCAGGTTAGGGTTTTATAAAACAGCAATCTTGCAGTCACCAACAAAAGAATGCATAGGTCTTCAGGAGAAAACCTGCATGTAGAAAGAGGTCAAATTAAAAGTGCCTCACATTACTTGCTCTCAATTAATTCTGTGATTCAATCAGAAAGGTGAATCTTTTAAGCAGCGCAATAATGTTCTTCTTAAGGAAGCTCTACCCTATATGTCCTTCTAGAGTGATTGTACTTTCCAATCATGATTCCAGTGAGGAATGAAGTTCCCACCATTGTACTGCAGAATGTATATATGACAGTCATATTTAGACCTCTTAGTTTGATCATACTCACTATCATAAAAATGATTTGAACTCATAGAGACTCTGGAAGAGATTAGAACAATTCCATAGGGGTTCTCTGTGTTCTAAGTCTATAGGAAGGTGTCCTGGTGTAGCGCTCTGGGTTAAAGCGCCAGACTATAAAGCCGTTTGAACTTCAAGGTCAGCGGTTCAAGCTCACCAACTCGAAGGCACTTACCAACAACAACAGCAAGTCTTTTGGGAAGCAGACTGCCTTATTTTTCTCCCAGGAAGTAGCTTCTGTCATTTTGGCTAGCAGCCAAATGTTAATCAACCAGACTCCTTCAGGCTTCATCATGTTGTTGTTATTGTTAAGTGCCATCAGTTGGTTCCCACCCATAGCTACCCTGGAAAAGATTTCTAAGGAGCAGCTGGTGAGCTTGAACTACTGACCTTGTGGTTCTAAGCGACTTTGCAGTCCAGCTCCTGAGCCCACAGCACTACACCAGAGCTTCATCATAGTATAGCTGGTATTCCAGATAATAGAACAATTCTAGGCCAGAATGTCCTTTGAAAGGAGTTTTGTTGCATGAAATATTAGAATTAGTAATCCCTCAGAAAATCCAGATATCATGAGGACAAGTTTTCTAAATATAGGTCTTAACATCAGTCATTAGGTAAGCATAAAATTAATTACTAAAATTGTTTAGTAAACATCTGCCTATTGTTTAACTGTTATAGGCACATTTTCCATGAATAATTTATTTAAAGTAAACAAGACCATATGTGGGAGCCAGGTTCTGCTAACCTAATCATTGGTTTAAGGCAACTTGGATCCTCCAATTCAAGATAACCCAGGACTTTTCCGAAAGAAGCCTATTGTGTTAGCTCTATGATTATAAAGCAAATGCTTTAAAGATTTGTACCAGGTTCTTGCAACGGCAAAGAATTTCTAAAGAATATACTAGTAGTCCCCGGCATAAATAGGGTTCAGTTCCAAAGATTCCATCATAAATCAACTTTGACATGTCAAATCTCTTTTTTTCTCTCTCCTTTTTCATTTCAATGTGATTGCCTTTAACAACTATTATCTGCACCTTTATGAATCTGGAGTCGTGAACATCTGTCAGTGAACACCTGAGAATTAGAACATCAGCAAAATAATCATGGCACCATTTTATATAGTTGCTGTTGTCAGGTGCCATTGAGTCAGAACTGACTCATAGCGACCCCATGCACAGCAGAATGAAACAATGTCTGATCCTGGGCCAACCTCACTACTGCTGTACACATTATTAATAATAAGATGCATGTAAAGTAAAATAAAAACAAAGATAGTCTAAGTAGTGATCATTATAGTGCAAACACATTGTAAATTGGGACAAATCAGTATTTTAAAATTTATATCTCTGTATTGTACTTACTTTAAAAAATCAAATAATACATTTATAATACCTATTATTCTAATCAAAATGCCTCTAATGTTCTTCAGATATAAAGATAAATGGAGTGTTTCTCTAGAGGCCACTTAATGAAGTGTGAACTCTCCCTTAAGAATGTTAACTAAACCTCTCAGATATAAGTTTCTGATTCAACCAATTAAGTAAACCTAGGGCATAACTTTAACTAATGAGTACATAGTATCACATTACCTATGCTAAACTATTTTAAAGTAAACTGCCTTTCTTAAAATATACATAATTTAAGAAATGAATACATATCTAGATTTTGAAAAATAATGTTAGTTATATGACTTTAAAAACAAAGGTGTTAGAAGAACAATTAAAAGTTATTGCATTGGAAATACATAATATATAAGATAACTTTTTCTTACCGCTTATTCTTGATGTTCCTAAGATCAAGACAACACAATTTAGGTGATATTTTGACTCTCAAAGTTCTTGAGGCTTCTGGCTAAATTTTCAAAGATTGCATCGCGTAGCTTGAAATATATTGAAGGCATTGGCTAGTGAATGGAGGAGACACACCAAATACGTTTAAATCACTTTCACCACTGAAGTTGAGGTCCATACGAAGTAGTGAGATGTTTGGTAACTAGTCTCAGTTTGAAATGAGTTGCTGTTGTTTTTAAGTGCCATCGAGTCTGTTCTGACCTGTCTGGATGAGGCCAGTGAAAGGAGATGGGGACAAGACTCTTGTTGTTCCATAGTGAATAACTGCGATCAGGACTGAGTGTAAGAGTTGCAAATGTAAAGGTAGACATTTTGTAACAAGAGGAGGGAAGTGATTGATTTTGCAGTCCAGGAGCGGAGGACCCTAGGACCATCAAGTGAGAAGAGCAGAGTGCAGGACCGGTTCCAGAGAAACAGGGATGCCAGAGATGGAGGCAGAGACAGTAACATGGAGAGATGGGGCAGCTGGGGACTCTGGACTCGGGGAGTGAGAGGTGCTCTGTGCTGATGGCGGGGGAAAGGATTGTGGGGTTTACCCTTGGTTGTTTGATGATGCATGAAGGAGACTGTAATTATTGCAATGAAACAAAATACGATAGGATGAATGTAAGGCTGGTGTTCTCCCATGTAAACTACCACATAATTCACAATAAAAACTTAAAAAAAAAAAAAGTGATTTAAGCCATCTTCACTTTCTGAGAGCAAAGTTGTATCATCTGTATATTATAGGATGCCTGGAATATCTGTCTATCTTTTCTCGTAAGGATTGTCATGTGAAAATCACAAGACAGCAGAATTCAACCATGTCTCTGCTTATGATAACAAAAATGGTAAAAGGGCTCTGTATTTCCAGTAGCAAACAATTAACCATTAATTGACAATTAAAACATGGATCAGACGCAAAAGTTTCTTTTCATTCTAGTTGTCAAAACACATGAACATAAAAGTCTGATGTGGTCTAACTATTCGGTTGAGGCGAAGATTTCCAGTCTTGTGTATTCCACTCAGTTACAAGAAGTTCGATGTTAAATTCACTGGCTTTTCTTGTGAAGAAGACAAAGAACATAAAGGAAAAAGTCTTTCAATAAAAATCGTTATCAACCTAAGGATAATCATATGCAAATAGTTTAGAAAATAGTTAACTTTCTTCTGTCCAATTGGCATTCTTAAGTCTTCAGAATTACATGCTGTCTTCAGAATTACATGCTGCCTTCAGAAAATTGAGAATCAGAATTATACTTCCATAATTTTGAAGGACTCCCCATTTATATTCATTAATTTCTTTTCCTACTCTTACCACATCATGAAATTAGCACTTCAATGATTTGAATTTGAACAGTGAGAACATAGGAAAATCAATACAAACATGAATTTTCTTCTCATTTTCATTGTACCAAAGAAAATTCACCTAGTTTATGAGTCTGTGAGTTTATGGGAAACTTAATGAAGGTCCAAGCAAAAGCCAAAAAAAAAAAAAAAAAGGCAACTGCTTGCAAGATTTGTTATCTCAAAAGCCTATCACAAAGGTAAAAACAAAAACAAACAAAACAAGAATTGCCAACACTTCTAGAGTTTATAAGATTATTGTCTAGATAAATTATTAAGAACTTCATTTTTAAGGGATATGATTTAGTAATGGCAGAGGTATTGAGTAACATTTGTGTCCAAGTATTCCATTGGGCCTGTCAATAAATCTACTAGCAAAGTCATTCTAACGCGTTGATGAATGAGTAGTACCTCCCTTTCAGAATTAAACACCACTCCATGTTAGAGTAGAGATATTTGGAAACACATGCACATTAAGAATATTATGTTCACAAATGGAGCTTACATTGTTTTTATATCTGACTGCTTGTTGTTATTAGGGGCTGTCCAGTCTGTTCTGACTCACAGCAACTCTACTAACAATAGAACCTACTGCTAGGTGTACTCACGTGGTCACATTTACAAACTAACATTTCTCATGATAATTGTTTTGTTTGCTCAATATTCAATTTTATGTGACTTTTACACAGATATATTAACTGACTAGAATTGTATTTCTTAATACTAACAATCTATGAATATTAAGGGTAAAGTATTTTCATCTTATTGTGCTATGTTGCTGGTTGAGTTAAGTACCATCCAGTCAATTTTGACTCATAGCGACACTGTACAAGGTTTCTGAGGAACGGTTGGTGGGTTTGAACTGCCGACCTTGTGGTTAGCAGTCTAGTGCATATCCTACAGTGCCCACCAAGACAAAGAATAACTTAATCACATATCAAATTTTAACCAATATCAAAGCCTCTGAATTGTTTTATGTGATACCACATTTGAAAACACATGTTTTTTTCAAAATTTTAACCTAAATAATGTTTAAAAATATGCACACCATTTGAAGCAAGCATATTCATTGTTAAAATTTAATTTAATTTATTTTATAATGAAACTAGAAAATTTACAACAGTTCTTAATAAATTTTGATATTCAGTCTTTGCACTGGACCCTATAGATTTTCTCAGTAGTACATTATCAAAAATAAATGAAAAAAATTCTTAAAAGTACATTTTCATAAACATTCAACATGTTATGAATAACAGAATTATTATGTAAACAGAAGCATACATCTGTAGAGTCAAAATTCAAACATAGTTTTCTATATAGAATAAACAATTGTTTCTTTGGAACAACATTTAATCTCCCTTGTACCCTTGTACCAGGGAAGCAGAGTTGACTGGATTCTACATATTTATTTCAAAGGGATACCCAAACCCATCGATGTCCATTCTAACTCCTAGAGAACATACAGGATGGAACAGCACTTCATTAGAAGGTTTCCAAGTTTGCAGATCTATATGGAAGCTGCCTGTCATCTGTTTTTTCCCATGGGACTGGCAGGTTCAAACTCGACCTTTTTTTTAGGAGCTGAGTTGCTTATGCACTGTACAATTAGGATCTCTGGTAGTATAGTGGTTAAGAGTTGGGCTGCTAATCTCAAGGTCAGCAGTTCGAAACTACCAGCTGTTCCTCAGGAGAGAAATGAGGCTTTCTGCTCCCGTAAAGATTTACAGCCTTGGAAATCCTATACAGGGTCACTATTAGTCAGAACCGACTCCACGGCACACCACCACCACCACCACCACCACCACCACCACCACCACCACCACCACCATTCAAGCAGATACAATGATAAATTTTGTAGCATCAATTCCTAGGTAACCACTGACTTAACTTGGATTTATCCTAAAAATAACTTACTATGAACAAATAAATATATATATGAAAGGTTGTCAGGGAAGATTTGATAATAGATATTATTGTTAAGTGCTGTCTAGTTAGTTCCGATAAGGGTTTCTTAGGAGTGGCTGGTGGGTTGGAATCACCAATATTGTGGTTAGCCATTTGGTGATTATCCTGCAGTGACACACCAAGACTGTGGATAATAGAAAACTAAATGGCATAAAAATGAGTATGCAATAATTTGAATGATTAATAAAACCATATTAAAAAAGAGAAGGGAGAGATATAGAAAACTGTCTAATTGTCTTTTAGTCCTCTTCCCAAATTTTCAGAATATCTTTTCAAAATAGAGTTATTTCTTACAAATTCAATTATGGGGTGATCTTGATTATATGCAAGGCTTATTCATAATGCTATGAAAAAGGCAGGAAATTCCTTACAAAAGTTGCTGTGTACTAAAACAAGATCTACTCACCATAGTATCTATCTGTGCAATTTTTACCTGTATAGCATTAATTTACTGTATACCATAATTTTACCCAAATTTGCCTATATAGCATTAAGTAACTTTGTCATTGGAGATCTGTATTAGTTTCTATAAATTTTTAAGATTTAAAATATTTTATAGTAAATATTAAACTTAATTCAAATTTCCAAACATATTTCATCTGCAGTTTTAAAATACTAGAGCTTTGAAGATAAAAAGATTCTAACTGCAAAGCCATTTGAACTGCAAGGTTGGCGGTTCAAGCTCACCAGCTGCTCCTTGGAAAACCTAAACAGGTTACTATGGGTTGGAACCGACTCGGTGGCACTCAACAACAACAACAACCCTCAAATGACAAGGGGCTTTGGTATAATCCAAGACATCCTGGTGTGGCGCTGTGGGTTAATGCACCAGACTACAAAGTCGTTTGGACTGCAAAATCGGCGGTTCAAGCTCACCAGCCACTTCTGGGACACCCTGTTCAGGGTCGCAATGGATCTGAACTGACTAGACTGTACTTAACCACAACAACAATAAGGCACCCTAGTGGCATAGTGGGAAAAGTATTGGACTGCTAACTGAAAGATCCGTGGTTTGAACCTACCAGGTGCTCCATAGGAGAAGGATGTAGCAGCCTGCTTCCATAAAGATTTACAGCCTTGGAAACCCTGATGCCGATGCTTTTGTTTTGGCTTTTCATATAAGCAGATGCTGTATCCTTTTTATTTAATTTAATAATTTTTAACATGGTTTTAAGGTAAAAAATTAGACTTACTTCTTGTATAATAAACATGCAGTGCAACCAAGAAACTCTGGAGGAATGTGTACTTCAGCTGCTAAATTTCATGTATGTTATTTGTATGAAATTTCACAAGAATAGTGTCAGCTTGTTGTTGTTAAGTGCTACAAGTCAGTTTTAACTCATATTGACCCTGTATAGGGTTTCCAAGGAGCAGTTGGTGGGTTTGATTGCTGACCTGTGATTTGCAGTCCAGTGCGTAGCCTACAGTGACACATCATGAGTCTAGTATCAGGGCTCCTGGTGTGGCACTGTGGGTTAATGCGCCAGACTGCAAAGCCATTTGAACTACAAGGTCGGCGGTTCAAGCTCACCAGTCACTCCTTGGAAGCCCTGTTATAGGGTAGTTATGGGTCGGATCAGACTCAATGACACTTAACAACAACAAGAAGATCTATGAAGGGGTTTCAAATAGTTTGTGGAAAAAATTCCATTATCTTTGAATTCCATTTTCCCATGAACTTTTTGTAGCCCCCTCATAAAACACAAAACCTTTTGGTTAATAAAATTAATCAAACTAAATGGAGCTTTTTGACCTTTACCCATAAGTTAAGAACATTAATGCTTGTGGCTGATAACAAGTCAATCATTTATATAATGACATGCATTAAACCACATGAGTATCAAAGGCATTATTCATGTCTATTAATTTATGTCTATTAATCAGCTACTTTGGCTTAGCCTAGCTAATCTCTTTCCCCTGTGCCACTGGTATCATTAGTAACACATTACTCCCATCATTCAAAAAGCATCATGATGAAACTCAGCTAGGGTTTGATATTTAGAGCCTCCTTGGCATTATTAAAAGATATTGTTTAGATTTTTATGTATGCAAACTAATTTTTTTTTTACTAAGAATGTTATGATAATATATCTGTTATATAAATCTATGAAGTGACAAATTACTCACAAATAATGTGAAGAAATCTATTAAGTTGATTATTCTAAGAACCATGACTGTGAGTGAGTAAAGGTTTAACAAATCTTAGATTTCTGCATCCTGGGCTAGGATTGTGTAAATTTCAGTTCACAATCACACTTTAGAATTAAAAACTTTATCTTCCAGAACTAGTAACAGAGGATGATGATTGAATACTACTGCTTTAGATACATTGGATGTTACTTACAGTTCTTTAACATTGATTAATATAGGCTTGATAGCTGGAAGCCCTGGTGTGGTGCTGTGGGATAATTCACTGGACTTCAAGGTTGGTTTGAACCACAAGTTCAGTGGTTCAAACTCACCAATCACTACTTGGAGACTCTATGCAGGATCGCTATGACTCAATGGCACTTAACAACAATAGATGGAAGACAAGGAAGTTGAGTAACAGTAACATCCATAAAATACTGCACTGTAAATCAAACTAAATTTGAAAGTGGAAAATTAAAAAATTAAATGGCAGTATTCTAGGGATCAAGTTTATAGATAAGCATGAAGTAATTAATTGCTTTTGTTGCTAAGTGCCATTGAGTTGGTTCTGACCCATAGGGACCCTGTATAGTGTTTCCAAGGAGCAGCTAGTGGGTTTAAGCCCAGCAACCCTAAATGTTACGTTATACCAGTTGCACATTGAATTGTATCCCGCAGAGATGTGTTGAAGTTCTAATCACTATACCTATAAATGTGATTTTGTTTGGAAATAGTGTTTTTTAAGATATTATCAGGCATGTTAGCATGAGGTCATACTGGATTACAGTGGGCCCTAATTCTATACAGATGTTGTCATTCTGAAAGAGAAGATACCCAGAGACAGGTAGGCAGAGGAAGGATGCCATGTGGCACTGCATCTGCAAGCCAAGGTATGTCTGGGAGCTATCAGAAGTGCGAAGAGACAAGGAACAATTTATCTTTCAGATCCCTCAGAAGGAACGCACATGACTGATAACTGATTTGTACTTCTAGGCTCTAGAACTGTGAGACAATACATCTCTTGTCTTATAAGACACCTAGGTTGTGAAAGTGCATTGCAGAATCCCTAGGAAACTAATATGCAACCTTCTTACCCCACTCCTGTATCCATCCTTCTGACTTATGAATGACTTGTACTTGGCTTTTAATAATAGGTAAATTTGTTCTTGCTTTGAAATGATTGAATCAATCCCTACTTGCAACAAATTCTTTATCACAATCTTTGTTAGTTGCTGCCCATGCAGCTTTAAATCTTTTTAAAGACTTTGAGACTTTCCTTGCACCACAGGAAGGCTGAATAAGAACTATAAGCACCTGTTCTGACTTACCTACAAATTAGACTTAAAATCCCTTAGGAATGGATCTCGTTTGAAACAAAGAAATTGCCTGTAATAAGATAATATGCATTAATTATGTTCTTATTCCTAAATATTTACTTGCCATTATGTCACTTAATCCCTCTAATAATTCTGTTGCATAAAACCTGCTATTATCCCAGTACTGTAGATTAACAAACTGAGGGTTAGAAAAGTATAAATTCACAAAGCAATTGACAAAGCCAGGCTTCAAACCCAGATTTCAGTCTCCAGAACATGAACTGCTAATAGTACATTAATCTAGTCTGTCAATTTAGTTCATAGACTCTGAACTAACGAATAATTCAAGTTCTGATAATATGTCCAGTAGAAGTAATGAGTATCACTGAAATATCTAAAGGAATACTTTCAGAGGCACTGTCACAACCTGATAGCTTTTAAGAGCTTGTTGTTGTTGTTGTTAATTGCAGTTGTGTCTGACTCATTGCAACCCTGTATAGGGTTTCTGAGGTGGTCAATCTTTGAGGGAGAAGAAAGTCTCCTCTTTCTCCCATGGAGTGACTGGGGTGCTTGAACAAACAACCTTGTGGTTCACACTATTTATCCTTTACAAATTAATGTTATTAAAATAGGAATATCTAAAAAAGATGAATGCTTTAACTTGGAAAAATCTGTATCTGTAAGAAACATTAAAATAAGAATCTTTGTGCACATGATTTCTTTAATGGAGTGTATGTGTTTTATTAAATCAATATTCTTCATGTAATTTGTGTATTTACAAGTAAAACTGTGCTGTTCTGAATCTCTATACCTTTGTGGTATTTTAAAAACTCTTCTTATTTACTGCCTCAAAATCATTACTCGGGATTTTTTTTTTTTTTTTCCATACCTTAGGTCACACACACGTACAATCCTTTTGTAACTGTTATGCTTACAGTTTGTATCCACTTGACTAGGCCAAGATTCCCTGAGGATGAGCAGTTGGGATGTGCTTATTCCCATGGTGACGCAACCTAATACAGGCATAGTTAGCTCTATGATGAGCAGCTATGAGGAACCAATCAATTGAAGGGATGCTTCCTTGAGCTTGTGGCCTGCTCTCAATATAATGGGCACATGGGAGGTACTCTCTCTCTCTCTCTCTCTCTTCCACTGGGGATCTGGGACTCTAAAATTGTAAGATAATAGACATCTCTCTCTCTGTATGTGTGTGT
>NW_006408550.1:16120667-16121359 GCF_000296735.1 Chrysochloris asiatica
TCGCTATAGGTCGGACCCGACTCGATGGCACTTAACAACAACAACAACAAATGTTTGACAGTCTATGGATATTGGTTTCTCCTGGGGTGGCACTGTAGGTTAATGTGCTAGACTACAAGGCAGTTTGAACTGCAAAACCTGCTGTTTAAGCTTACCAGCTATCTTCTCCTTGGAAAAATTATACAGGATCACTATGAGTTGGAACCAACTCCAAAGGATTTAACAACAACACTATTATTGTAAGATAGACATACATCGGTGATAAAATGAATTTTGAAACTTATGATTGCATAGAGCTTTTAAGCACATTTCAGCCTATACTTGATTGAATTTGCTAAAAGGGAACTTAGAATTTTGCCCAGGGGAAATAAAAGCCTTCTTGGTTTAAGACTTTTTAGAGTAAGGGCTTTAGGTGAAATCCTGAGCCCCACCCAAACCTTCTGAGTTGGGACATTTGCATTTGAAAAGAGATGCAGACCAACCCAGAACACCAGGGTTGTGGTTGTTAGGTATCACCCAGTGGATACAGACTCATACCAACCCTATGCAGAACAGAAAGAAACACTGCCGGTCCTGGGCCAACTTCACAATTGCTGCCATGCTTGAGCCCATTGATGGTGCCACTTTGACAATCCATCTTGCTGAGGGTCTTCCTCTTTTTCTCAGACCCTTCACTTTACCAAACATGATAT
>NW_006408550.1:16123139-16141946 GCF_000296735.1 Chrysochloris asiatica
GGGATATATTCAAGGTCATATTTTGGCTCTTGTGGACTTGTTTTCATTTTCTTCAGCTTCAGTCTGAATTTGCATATGAACAGTTGATGGTCTGCTCCACAGTCTGCCCCTTTGACTGATAATATGGAGCTTTTCTATCACCTCTTTCCGCAGCTGTAGTCAATTTGATTTTTGTGTCTTCTATCTGGTGAGGTCCATATTTATAGTCGTCTCTTATGCTGTCTAAAACAAGGTGTTTAAAATGAGCAAATCATTGGTTTTGTAGAATTCTATCATGTGATCTCCAGCATAATTTTTATCACCTAGGCCATATTTTCCAACTACTGATTCTTCCTCTTTGTTTCCAACCTTTGCATCCCAATCACCTGTAATGATTAACACATCTTGTTTGCATGTTTGATCAATTTCAGATTGAAAATATTGTTAAAATACTTGTATTGCATCCTCACTGGCTTTAGTGGTTGGTGTGTAAATTAGAATATTAATGATATTAACTGGTCTTCTCTATAGGTACATGGATCTGGATATGTTCTTTTTGACGATGAATGCAACACAATTCCTCTTCAATTTGTCATTCCTGGCACAGTAAACCATGTGGTTGTCAGATTCAAAATGGCCAATGCTAGTCCATTTATGTTCACTAATGCCTAAAATATTGATGTTTATTCATTCCATATCATTTTTGACAATTTCAATTAACCGAGAATCATAATTCGTACATTCCATGTTCTGATTATTATTGGATGTTTACAACTGTTACTGTTCATTTTGATTTGTGCCCCAGAGCAAATGAAGGTCCTGAGGGCTTTACTCCATTCACATCATCACTGTCAATTCTACTTTGAGGAAGCAACTCTTCCCCAGTGCCTTTTGAGTGCCTTCCAACCTGAGGGGCTCATTTTCCAGCACTATATCTGACAGTGGTTCTCTGCTAGTCATAGTTTTCAGTGACTAAATATCCAGAAGTAGTTCATCTCTCCTTCTTCCTAGTCTGTCTTCATCTGGAAGCTCATCTGAAACCTGTCCATCATGGGTGACCCTGTTGGTATTAAAATTAACTGTGGCATAGCTTTCAGAATCACAGCAGCTCACAAGCCATCATAGTATGACAAACTGACAGACAAGTGGTGGGAATTCCAGGGAAAACAGGAGATTCAAGCAGAGAAAAAAGTGGACAGTTTGGCATTTTGGAGTTTTAGCGGTATCAAGCAAGGAAAGTTGGCCCATTAGAGAAAATGCCCTTCTTGCACTGCAAGTTATAGGGAACGGGTGAGTCAGTTGCTCACTAGTGGCCACCTGGACCTTTGTGTGAGTGTAATTCTGGGAAATGCATCAAGGAAGACATCAGCTGAGTTTGAACACCTTCTATTGGCACCCAGTGACTTCGAGATAAGAGGAGCGGGAAGGCTGACTGGTCAGAAGTTTATAGAGTTCTGTGAACTTCTAAGCCCACAGGCACTTACCTAACCCATAGGGCTTAGGACTGGACTTAGAGTGAGGGTGCTGGCTGGTTTGGAATGTAGGGAGGTGCATGTGAACTCCCAAACTTGTAGCTGGTACCCATTTGAACTAGGTAGATAGCTGGGGTTGGGATGACTAGACCTGACAAAATGGTGATAAAGATGTCTGATACTGTGAGCATGTGTCAATTTATATAATTTGTTGGAGTGGACCTTTGCTTGTGGATTATTGTTGTTGTTGTTATTTGCCGTTGAGTCGATTCCAACCCATAGTGACCCTGGATAGCATTTCCGAAAAGCAGTTGGTGAGCTTAAATCACCAACGTTGCAGTTCAAATGGGTTTGCAGTCCGGTCCATTAACCCACAGTGCCATACCAGGACTCCTGTGGATGCAGTTGCTCAAAATTCCAACCGGAATGGAAGTTCTTTATATCAAGGAAAATGTTTGTCTCCTCAGTGTATGGTATTAATGTTTTGTTGTTGTTAAGTGCTGTTGAGTAAGTTCTGACCCATAGCAATCCTGTATAGTATTTCTGAGGATCAGCTAGTCAGCTTTAACCACAAACCTTGCAGTCTGGTGCATTAACCCACATTACCATAAATAGAGATGGGCAATTCAGACATTGGCTATCAAAAATGGGATGGGCTATAAAGGCAAGAAGTGGCTGCCTAACAAGCTTTCATGAGGACCAAAGGGGAATTCCCACTGACTAGTTTTTCTCTTTTTCAAATGGGTCAGGTGAGAGGGGAGTGGGAGAAGATGCTGATAAGATTTTATCATTTCAATTGTAAGTAATTATTAGTAGGATTAATTGTGATTGTCAAAACTTTAATTTTAGAATATGTGTTAATTAAAAGAAAGTAGTTATCTTTCATTTCTGGAACAGGACCATCAAGAACCATCCCAGGACCTAGGACCATCAAGAAGGAAGAACATGAATGGAGCTTAAGATTCCTGCCTGGAAAAGCAGAATCAGCAGAGATGGTGTCAGAGGTATTGACATGGAAAGACAGAGCATCTCTGAACTGAAGCCTATGCACTGAGTAAGGCTGTGTGTCTATATGCAGGAGGGTGGCTTGCAGAATGTGCCCTTTGAACTTTTGAATGAATATATATTTTTGTTTTGTTTTGCAGGTATACATTAAGTACTTTTGCTGTATTGCTTTGTGAAATTTAAGATGAAAATGGGGTCAGTGCATTTGCAGTTGTTTGTGTTTTAGTTATATCATGTTAGGCACAAGTATGACTTGACAACTTTCTTTATTTAGGGATAATGCATCTAGATTATACAAGGCGGAATGTAAAAGTTAGGGTTTTGTGTTAACTTGACTAGGCCTGGATTTCCTGGGATTTAGAAGTTGGGATAGGCTTATTCCCATTGTGATGAGACCGAATAGGCATAGCTAATAAATATTTATTTTATATTCTCTCCTGGCAGGAATAAGGGAAGAAAGGTGGGTCAAAGAAAGAAGTTGAACTACAATGTAGTTACAAGAGATCCTTACAGGATGTCATTTACTGTTGTGAGCCTGGAATGACCACACTCCTAAATTGCCTGCAGGACCTTCTGCAAAGTTAGCCCTTTAAGTTATAGGTCTACCCATCTCTCCAGGAAACGGCCATATCTTGGATGGACAGCAGTGTCTATAATCAACTGGATTACTTTTCTAATTCTGTGAAATTATGTAGTCACATTTATGTAGTCATTTGAAATTATGTAGTCATTTGATATTGGATACGCAAGTGGGAGCTCTGGTAGCGTAGTGGTTACGAATCGGGCTGCGAACCTTAAGGTCAGTGGTTCGAAACTACCAGCTGCTCCGCGGGAGAAAGATGAGGCTTTCTACTCCCGTAAGGATTTACACCCTCGGAAACCCTGTATGGGTTGCTATGGGTCGACTC
Organism: Chrysochloris asiatica; assembly: GCF_000296735.1. Classification (NCBI taxonomy): domain Eukaryota; kingdom Metazoa; phylum Chordata; class Mammalia; order Afrosoricida; family Chrysochloridae; genus Chrysochloris; species Chrysochloris asiatica. The sequence goes on from NW_006408550.1 coordinate 16,126,504, forward strand.
CGACTCGAAGGCACTTAACAGCAACAACAACAATGCAATGGAGTATACACTGGGCAAAGGCAGCTCCTTCACCTGAGAGTAATTATTGGAGGAAATCAATGGTAAATCTTCAATGGATAACACTCCAGTAGTTGGAGGAATGGTTCTGTCAGCTCTGAAGTGATATCCACATGAAACATTACAGTAGCCAATGTAGTCTACCTTTCAGTATTTTCTGAAAAAGAACACGGGTCAAGAATAGAATTTTCATCTCACTCCACATCTCTTTGACCTATCAAACACACGTGTACACACACACTCATATGTAAAAATGAAATGAGGGAATTTTAAAAGTTTGTGAAAAAATAGCATGAAAAGATAATGAAAATTTCCTTGAGCTTTTTGAAACCCCCATGCATATATGAACACAAATATATACACATATATTTATATTCATATATATTTTTTAATCATCCCACATTAGCAAATGAAGGTACGACAAGCTTTATTCCATCCACATCATTATGGTTGATGCTGTTTTGAGAAAGAAGTTCTTCTACAGTCATATTTTGAGTGTCTTTCAACCTGACAGGCTCATCATCTGGCAGTCTACCAGACAATGTTTCACTGTTATTAATAATGTTTTAATTAAGATCAATATTCTAGGCATTACCGAACTGAAATGGACTGGTATTAGCCATTTCATAGCAGACAATCATATGGCCTACTGGCAGTTATAAGATAATATTCATATACCTACAAGTAAAATGAGTTAATGCAACTATTATTCAAATTTACCCACCAACCATTAAAGTCAAACCTGAAGAAATTGAAGACTTTTACCAACATATACAAAACTCTTCAATTTCTTCAGGTTTGGCTTTAATGGTTGCTGTGTAAATTTGAAGATTTTTACCAACATCTATGGAGTCCTCATGTGGCACTGTGAGTTAATGTCCTGGACTGCAAAGTCAGTTTGAACCGCAAGGTTAGCAGTTCAAACTCTTCCGTTGTTTTTGTTGTTAAGTGCTGAGTTGGTTGCAACCCACAGTGACCCTGTATAGGATTTCTGAGGCGCAGACTAAAATTGACCAAATAGACAATCAATACGTATTGATAATTACTATTGACTGGAATACAAACATTGCAAACAAAGAAAAAAGATGAGTAGTTGGAAAATATAGCTTTGATGATAGAAATGATGCAGGAGAGTGCATGACAGAATTTTTCAAGATCAATGAATTATTCACTGAAATCACCTTTTTTTAAACATCAAAGGTGACTTCGAACATGTGGATCTCATTAATGGAACATGCAGGAACAAAAGCAGTTACATATATGGAAAGGGACAATAGAGAAGCTCAAAATCATTAGTTAGAACAAGGTCAGGGACCAAGAGAGAAAAAAGTCATCAATTATACAAGTTCAAATTGAAGCAGATGAAATTTAAATGACGTACACTAGAGTCAAAATACAACTTTTTGAGTATATACCACCAGAATTTAGAAGCCATCTTAAGAATAGATTTGGCACATTCAACACAAATGACTGAAGGTCAGACAAGTTGTGGATTGATATCAAGGACATCATACGTGAAGAAAGAAAAAAAAGAAAGCAAAGAAAGAAAAGATCAAAATAAAAAAAAAACTATCAAATTTGTTCTTGAATGTAGAGCAGTTGAAAAAAGAATCTCCACTGAGTAGTATCCAATCTGTCTGGGCATGGCTTATGAAAGGAGATGGGGCTAGGTCTCTTATGGTACAATAGTGAATAACTGCTATCAGGACCGTGAGGGTTGGAAATGTAAAGGTAGATGTTTTGTAGCAAAAGGAGGGGAGTGATTGATTTTGCAGTCTAGGAGCCCAGGTTCCTGGGACCATCATGGGAGAAGAGCGGAGTGTGGGACCCTACCCAGAGAAACACTGATACCAGAGATGGAGGCAGAGATGGTAACGTGGAGAGATGGAGCTACTGGGGACTCTAGACCCAGAAAGGGATAGGGTCTGTGTGCTGACGACCAGGGGACAGGCTTGCAGGGTATACCCTTTGGTTGGTTGATGATGCATGGGAGGGATTGTAACCATTGTAATGAAATGATATATGTTAGGATGAATGTAAAGCTAATGTTCTTCCATGTAAACTATCACATAATTCACAATAAATCATTTTTTAAGAAAAAGAATCAAATGATATATTTCACTGGTGAAATCTGCTTCAAATTGTCTTTTTAAAGTGTTAAAAAAAACCAAAGATGTCGCTTTGAGCACTAAGGTTTGCCTGACCTAAGCCATTGTAATTTCAGTCATCTCATAGTAATAGGAAAGCAAGACAATGATTAAGGAAGTCCAAAGAAAATTGATGATTGTAATTTATGGTTGTGGCAAGGAATATTGACTGCCAGAGAAATGAACACATTTTTCTTGCAAAAATAGACAGAATGCTCATTTGAAGCGAGACTGATGAGATGCTCTGGTGGCATAGTGGTTACGAATTGGGCTGCAAACCGTAAGCTCAGCAGTTCGAAACTACCAGCTATTCTGCGGGGTAAAGATGAAGCTTTCTGCTCCCATAAGGATCTACAGCCTCAGTTGTACAGGGTTGCTATGAGTCAGAACTGACTCCACATCACATAACCACCACCACCACTTTGGATACACTACCTGGAAGCACCAGATCCTGGAAAAGAAGACCATGCTTAGTAAAGTGCAGAGTTAGCAAAAAAGAAATCCCTCAATGAGATGGATTGGACAGTGGTTGCAATAATGGATTCAAGCATAACAAAGATTGTGTGGATGGTCTAGGTCTGGATAGTATTTCACTTTCTGTACTCATGTATAGGTTCATTATAAGTCAGAACTGACATTTCTGCATCAACCAACAAAATGTACATACTATATATAAACGACTCCTTAGCACTTAACAACAATAAACATGTATGCATGTTTGTGGAACCCTGGTGACATAGTAAGCTATGTGTTAGGCTGCTAACTTTAAGGTCAGCAATCCAAATCCACCAACTCCTTCATGGGAGAAGAATGAGCCTTATTGCTCCCATTAAGACCTCAGATATTCTATACAAGGTTGCTATGAGTTAGAACTGACTCAGTAGCCAATAACAAATGCATGTATGTATATTTATTTGATGGTAATATTTGGCATCTGTATTTTTTTAAAAATAATTAATGTAAATAATTCTCTTTAGGAAATGCAATCAAACATTATTTCTATAACTTGATAACAAAAACAAATATTGTATTCCATTTCCTCTCAGTTAAATAACTAATAGTTTGCAAATTCAAAGTTCAGTCAAAGCATGAAAATCACTTTTTCTACAAAAGCATCTGGGTATAAATCCATTTTGTTGGTGTTAAGTACCTTCGAGTCAATTCCGACCCATAGTGACCCTATATAGGGTTTCCAAGGAGCAGCTGGTGAGCATGAACCACTGACTTTACAGTTCAAAAGACTTTGCAATCTGATGCATTAGCCCACAGCGCCACACCAGGATTCCATGGAATCCCCTTATTTCAAGTGAAAACATCCACAATGTAATCATTTGATGTGCCTTTAAGATTAACAATGTATTCTGTGTCCAAACAGCAGAGTGGGATCTAGAGTTTCTAAAAAGAAAAAGTTATCCATGTAAAAAGATTAATTCTGCTATGCAGGCTTAAAAGAGATACATTAAAAAACAGTTTTAAGTATAAAAACAAATAAATACTACATAATTTACAATGTACAATTTGGTTTTTCAGTTCTATTGTTTTCATAATCATACACATAACTTTGCAATTCAACTAGACATGTAAATGACACAGAAATTCAAAGAACTGTTGCAAGAGCACTAAAATTATAGGATATTGCAAGCGATCAAGGATAGACGGATGCTCTCCCCAGCTATAGAAGAAATGGTCTGGTGGTTAAGATAAAACATGAAATACAGACAAAAATTCATAGTTGTCCACATCAGTCATGGTGATCTTCGGCTGATCTTGCCATTCCTAGACCCTAAATGCTCCTTGGGTGTTTAATGTCATTCTTTATTTACCTTTCCAAAGGTCACATACTTGGCATCCAATCACTCAGTCTTAACAATGCAGATAAAAAAATAGGAACCTTTTGCTTTGGTTCCAGCATTCACCATGGACAAGATGCTAGGACATGTATGTTTCAGAATAAAATTCTAATCATTAATTTTCTCCTTGTAGATGAACTTGCTGATAAAGTTATTAAGGCATGCAAAGTCACTCTTATTGTGGTGCTGTGGGATCAGCACCATTTTTTGAACCACAAGGTCAATTGTTCAAACCCACCAGATGCACTTTGGAAACTCTATACAGGGTCCCTATGGGTAGGAACTGACTGGACAGTACTTAACAACAACCCAACAACAAAGTTACCATGTTGGCACATTAAAAAAAGAATAATAAAACACATTGATTCTTATCAATTCTGACTCCCAGACATAATAGAACTGCCCTATATATTTTTCAATGCTGTCATCTTTATTGAAGCAGATGCTTCTCCCACTAAGCAACTGGTTGGCTGGAACTGTTTGCTTTTGGGTCAGAGCCTACCACTAACTGATAATTCAGTGAAAGTAGGACCAGTCATATCAAATCCTCTCTCCAGTGGTCAGAGTGTGGAAGTTTTCTATTTCACAAACAACTGAAGGAGATGCAAGCCATAGGCTAGGAATCCAAGACAATATCAAAGTATATAGTGGCATTGACCATGAGTGGTCATAGTGGATCCTAATGAGACTGTAATATCTAGATGGTGATATCTGCACAATGGCCTGTTTGAGTTTTGACACTTTTATGTACCACTGATTCCAGCAACATTCATATATCCAATTCCAAAATTTTCTACATACTAATTTTGTTAATTTTCTCACAATCTGCTTAAATTTTTATTATACGATTTTATGTATAGTATTCTTATGTATAGTATACAATGCTATATTATCTCCTTTCCATAAATATGTGCTATTTTTCCCATGTATATTTTTTGTGTAAAGTCAATTAAAAGGAGTTGATTGATAAGTAGGATTTCCTTTCTACATGTCCCGTCTTATACTGTAAGAGAGATATTGAAATTTGTCTTGCTAAGATTGTGGCTTGTCTATTTTTCCTTTATCATGACTCGTCTGTCAGTTTGTTGTACTGCAGTGGCTTACATGCTGGAAACCAAGCCACTGGAATTCTAAATACCAGAGAGTCACCCACCATGGGCAGGTTTTAGTGGCACTACTGGACTAAAACATACTAGGAAGAAGGAAAGATGGCCTACTTTAGAATGCTTAGTCACTGAAAACCATATGAAGAGTAGCAAAACATTGTCACGTATAGTGCCAGAAGATGAGCCCGTCAGGTTGGAAGGCACTCAAATACCAGTAGGGAAGAGCTGCTTCCTCAGAGTTGACCATGATAATGCGAATGGAGCAGAGATTTCAGGACCTTCACTTGCTGATGGGGCACAACTCAAAATGAGGAGAAACATCCATTAATTCTCCTCATTAATGCAAGAATTCATTAATAACCAGAATATGGAATTAATTGAACTATGATTCTTGGGAAATTGGGCATTGTCAAAAACAAAATGGAACCCATAAAGATCCATACTCTAGGCGTTTGTGAGCTGCAATGGACTGATATTGGCCATTTTGAGTCACACAATAATATGGTTTATTATGGTTTACTTTTCTGGTAAAAACAAATTCAAGGAAAATGGAATTTTATTCATCATCAAAAAGAACATTTTGAGATTTATCTTGAAGTGCAAATCTGTGATAGGATAATATCCCCATGCCTACAATAAATACCAGCTAATACCATTATTAATCAGATCTGGAGAAGCAAAATCAGTGAAACATATGTATGTGTGTATATATATCTATCTCTGTCTCTCTATCTATATCTGTCTCTATCTATCTATATCTATATATAAATACATAAAGAAAAGTTTATTTTCTTACAACCAAGTCTTCAGTGGAAGAGAGAGAGTCCCTCCCACCTGCCCATTATATTGGGAGCAGGATGCACCTTCATGTAAGCATCCTTACAGTTGATTGGCTACTCACAGCAGATCATCAAAGAGTTAAGTATACCTGTTTTAGGATTCATCACCAAGGTAATAAGCATATTCCAACTGCTAAATCTCTGGAAATCCTGGTCTCATTGAGTTGAAACAAAAATATAATCATTACGTTCTACCCATGTCAGCTTGACATCTATAAACTATATGAATAATGTCTAAATATTTTAAAGTCATTCTTGAAACTAGCATGATATAGCTAACACATGTACAACCAAAAATGCACTGGCCCCATTTGAACCTTATATGTCACATATGAATAAAATGAAAATATTTGATGCACACATACAAAGCAAAATAAAAAAATATATGTTCATTTAAATGCCCACAGGGCACAGTCTGCAAGTCAGCCTTCTGCCCATAGGCACGCAACCTTATTCAGTCCATGGTTCAAGTCCAAAGCTGCCACTGTTTTTGCTGCCGTCTCTGCCATCACTGCTTTTCCAGGCAGAGAACCCCAAGCTTCACTGATGCTTTTCTTTCTAGATGGTCCTTTTCCTGAAATGAAAGCTAACTACTCCCTCGTTTTAGTTACACAACTTCTATAATAATAGTTTGACAATTATAATTAATCCTTCTATTAATTGTTGCTGTTTTTTTAGTGTTGTTAAGTTGGTTATGACACATAACAATCCTGTATAGGGTTTCCAAGGAGCTACTGGGGAGCTTGAACCATCAACCTTGCAGTTCAAACAGACTTTGCAGTATACTAACCTACAATGCCTCACCAAGAGTCCCAGTAGCTAATAATTACTCTTAATTAATCAAATCATACAATTATGTCAGCATGATCCCCCATCCCTTTCACCAGACTCATCTGAAAAAGAGGAAAAGTGGTCAGTGGGAATGTTCCCTTGTCCCCTCATTCTAAAACTAAGCACACTCATGAAATCTTGCAAGTCAGCCAAATCATGCCTTTATAGTCACCCATTTTTAATAGTCAATGCCTAAACAATCCATCCCTATCAACCTAGTACACTGAGGAGATCAGCATCTTCCTTGATATGACATACCTTCCATTCTGGTTGGAATTTTGAGCAACTGAATCCATAAGCAGATGTCCAGTCCAACAAATTATAGCCATTTACTCTTGCTCACAGTATCAAACACCTTTATCTTCACCCAGTCAGGTTCTGGTAGTCAACTGAATCCTAGCCACCCAAGCTAGGTCAAATGAGCACCAGCTGCAAGACTGGGAGTTCACATACACATCCCTGCATTTCTCAGCCTTAGGCCCCATGGGCTAGGTCAGTGCTCATGGGCTCAAGAGTTCACATAACTCCCCAAACTTCTGATCAGCCAGCCTTCCTGTTCCTCTTCTCTCAAGGTCAACAGGTGCCAATAGAAGGTGTACAAACTCTACCCATGTCTTCATGGCTCTGTTTCTTTGAATTCCTCTCACAGGTAGATCCAGGTAGTCACCAGTGGACATTCGACTTTGCAGTTCCCTTTAACTTTCAGTCCTAGAAGAGGATTTTCTTTGATAGGTCAACTTTCCTTGCCTTGATGCTTCCCAAATTCTAAACCACAAACTGTCTGATTTTTTTAATTTTTCCTATGCTAGAATCCCGTGTTCTTCCAGCAGTTTTGGGTTGGTCTGCTTCTCTTTTCAAACGCAAATGTCCCAACTCTGAAGGTTCTGGGTGGAGCTCAGGATTCCACTTAAAGCCCCATACTCTACTAAGGCTTAACTCAAGAAACTTAAATTTGGGAGGCAAATTCTATCTCCCTTTTTAGAAAATCCAATCAGGTATAGGCTGAAGGTATGCTTACAAGGTCTCTTAATCATAATTCCTAATATTCCTAGCACCCATGTATGTTTAGTTTACAATAATAAGCAGGTGAAATCAATATCCATAAGGCTGTCAAATACATATACCTTTTAAAAATGCTCCAAGTTCAATCCTTTTTTCTCTCTTGGACTAACTCTATTCATATACATATGATCTTTGACTTCTAGCAGAGTGGATTCCAGTAGGCCCAAGCCCAGGAACAGCCATCTTTTTAAATCTGTGAGCCATCAGCTCCAGGCAACCCCAGAAGTTGGGCTCTCCATTCTGCTAAAATATTTTATTCCATGCCCATTTGTTCTTTCTCTTACAAAACTTCATAATTTCAGAGGTCTGGAGCCATTGCAATGAATCGTGCTCACAATACCAGCTGCTTAAAACAAGTGGGGACCATTTCTGATTTCCTCTGACTCCACAGGAAGAAAAGAGGACCAAACTCAAAATCAGCCCAAGGTTGATTCCTATAAAATGGAGGTAGACATGCCTCCACCCTGTATCAGTACCTTTAAAATTAGTCAGATTTAATGTAGTAAACTCATCCTTATGATTTTATTTCTCTACAAACTCACTCTCTCAGTATCACATATCTTAGGCTGGTTTTTTAAAGAAGAGAAAACAGTGAAACACATACATGTATATAGATAGATAGATAGATAGATAGATAGATAGATAGATAGATAGATAGATATAGATATAGATATAGATATAGATATAAAGTTTTATTATTGTACTATTGTAGAGTTCCAGGTCCTCAAAGGAAGAGAGAAAGTCCCTCTCACATGTTCATTATATTAGGAGTAAGCCACACCTCCAAGTAAGCATCACATCAATCAATTGGCTGATCATCAGAAAGCCAGCTACACTTGTATTTGGTCTCATCACCATGGGAATAAGCACTTCACAACTATTAAATTTTTGGAAATCCTGGCCTAGTCTAGTTGACACAGAAACCTATCCATTACAACTCACCAATGCTAAAATGATTGATGATGAAATTGAAGAATTCTACCAACTTCTTCAGTATGATATTGGCAATCTGCAATCAGGATGTGCTTGTGATTTCTGGTGATTAAAACCAAAAAGGAACCATCATTAGTTGGAAAATATGGCATTGGTAATAGAAATGATGCTAGAGATAGATCACATAACAGAATTTTGATTAATGACTTATTCTTTGAAATGCCTTTTATAAACATAAAAAGTTACTATACTCATGGACCTAACCAGATGGAATACACAGGAATACAATTGACTACTTCTGTCAGAAGAGATGGCAGAAAAGTTCAGTGTCATCATCCAAAACTAGACCAGTTACCAACTGTAGAATCATCAATTGCTGATATGCAAGTTCAGGCTGAAGCTGAAGTAAATTAAAACAAACCTATCCAAGCCAAATATGATCTTGAACATATTACACTTGAATTTAAAATTCATCTTATGAACAAGTCGGATGCATTAGACATTAATGACAAAAGACCACAAAAGTTGTGGAATGACATCAAAAATACCATACAAGAAGAACACAAAGGGTAATTAAAAATACAGGAAAGAAAGAAAAGACCAAAATGGATGTTAGAAGACACGTTGAAATTTGCTTTTCAGAGTAGAGATGCTAACGTGAGTTGAAGAAATGTGAAAGTCAATAACTGAACATGAAATTTTGAAGGGAAGATTGAGAGGACAAAGTGTTACAATGAAATGTGCATAGATCTGGAGTTAGAAAACCAAAAGAGAAGAACACACTCAACAATTCTCAAGCTGGAAGAACTGAAGAAAAAGATGAAGCCTAGTTTTGAACTACTGAAGGACTGTTGTTCTTAAGTGCCATCTATTTGGCTCCAACCCATAGCAACCATGTATTGTGTTTCTGAGGAGCAGCTAGTGAGCTTGAACTGCTGATCTTGTAATTAAAAGTGACTTTGCATTCTAGAGCATTAACCAACAGTGCCACACCAGGACTCCATTGGAGGATTATATGGACAAAATATTGAATGAAGCAGAAAGCATCAAAAAGATGGGGGGAAATGCACAGAGTCACTGTGTCAAAAAGAAATAATCAATATTCAGTCATTTTAAGAGATAGCATATGATCAAGAACTGATGGTACTGAAGGACGAGGTCCAAACTTCACTAAAAGCACTGACAATAAACAAAATTCCAGGAATTAATGAAATGCAAATAGAAATCTTTCAACAAACTGATTTAGCATCGGAGGCACTCATTCATCATGCCAAGAATGCTGGAAGACAGCTACTCGGCCAACTGGTTGGAAGAGATCCATATTTGTGCTCATTACAAAGAGAGGTGATTCAAAACAATGCAAAAATCATAGAAAATATAATTAACAATTTAAGCAATTAAGATGTTGTTGAAGATAATTAAAAACATCTTCAATAGTACATTGAATGAGAGCTGCTAGATATTCAAGCTGGTCTTAGAAGAGGAAGTGTTATCTAGGAGTATCATTGCTGAAGTCACATGGATCTTGGTTGAGAGCAGAGAATCCCATGTAGATGTGTTGTAGTGGTTGTTAAGTGCTGTCGAGTGGGCTCCCACCCTACGTACGGTTTCTGAGGAGAAGCTGGTGGGTTCAAAATTCTGGCCTTGCTGTTTAAACTGACTTTGCAGTCTCTACTCATGTTTTATTGACTATGCTAAAGGAGCTCTGGTAATGTAATGGTTGTGAGTTGGGCTGCTAATCTCACGGTCAGCAGTTAAAAGCTACTAGTCCTTCCATGGGAGAAAGATGAGGATTTCGACTCCCACTATGAGTCAGAAGCAACTCTGTGGTACATAACCACCATCACCATTGATGATGCAAATGTTTTGATCATGTAAAGCTATGGATAACATTGTGAAGAACAGTATCCCTGAACACTTAATTGTGCTTATGAGTAACCTGTACATAGATCAAAAAGCAGTTGTTAGAACAGAACAAAGGGTTACTGGATAGTTTAATATCAGGAAATGTGTGAACCAGGGTAGTATTATTTTATCATATTTATTCAGTCTGCATGCTGAGTAAATAACGAGCTCTGGTAATATAGTGGTTATGAGTCCAGCTACTAACCTCATAGTCAGCAGTTCAAAACTACCAATTGTTCCATGAGAGAAAGATGAGGCTTTCTGCTCTCATAAGGATTTACAGCCTCGGAAACCCTATGGAGGGTCACTATGAGTCAGACCCACTGCATGGCACACCACCATGCTAAGCAAATAATCTGAAAAGATGGATAATATGAAGAAGAACATGGCATTAGGACTGGAGGAAGAGTCCTTAACAATTTTCAATTTGCACATGATATAACCTTGCTTGCGGGAAGCAAAAAGGACCTAAAATACTTACTGATTTAGACCAGAAGTTTATGACCTTCAGTATGGAATGCACCTCAGTATAAAGAAAATAAAAATTTCACAACTGGATGGATAAATAACAAAATGATAAATGGAGAAAAGACCAATGTTGAAATCTTTCAATAAACTGATGTAGCTCTGATGTTCTTATTCATCTATGCTAAGAAATTTGGAAGTCAGCTACCTGGACAACTAACTGGAAGAGATGCATGTTTGTGCCTTTTCCATAAAAATGCAGGAATCATCTAACACAATAGAAGGTGGAAATCATTGAACAATATCATTAATATCATATGCAAGCATAATTTGAGTGAAGATCATTCAAAAATGGTTGTACCAGTACATTGGCAAGGAGCTGCCAGGATTTCAAGCAGACTTCAGAAGGGGACACGGAACTTGAAATATTATCACTGACATCAGAAGAATCTGGGCTAAAAGTAGAGAATATCAGAAAGATGCTTACTTGTGCTTTATTGACCATGCAAAGGTATTTGATTTTGTGGATTAGAGTAAACAATTGATAACATTGCAAAGAATGGCTATTCCAGAACATGTAATTGGGCTCATGAGGAACCTGTATATAGATCAAGAGGCAGACTACTCAATAATAAAGGTAAACATGGGCTTATTTGTGTTACTTACTAATCTGTAGTGAACAATTTCCCATGCTTACCTTGCTTACTCAGTACTTGATCCTTGTTAGGATTGCACATTTGAAAAGGGGCTTAGAGGTGATGTGGGTTAGAACAGAAACAGATCTCACTCATACCTACAAGCAGAATCTTTGATGTGGTTAAAAAAAAGGGGGGGGAGTTATTAACTAGACATTATTAAGTAGCTTGTGCTTAACTTTCTTATTGAGTATTCCAATAATGGTTCCAGAATTGTTCCTTTTATTTGGTTAACTAATTCTTTCCCTAGCCTCCATAGTTTCCATACAATCATGTGCTGATTTATACTCAACTGAAAACTTGGGGTCCACAGAGGTAAATAGTGATGTATGATCAATCTTGGAACAATAAGGCTCTGAGACACAGGGATTGAAGCATAGTCTGAAGAGGGGAAATAATGTTAAGATGCTTGGATAACTTATGAATATTAGTTTCCCTTTCATACTATTGTAAAATAGACACTTGAGCGGGATAGAAAGAAATATCAGGAGACATGATTACAGAAAGCTTGTAAGTCTGTCTTCAACCTATAACTGATTGCAATATCTAAAAGAGGTTCTAGAACTTGCCCTGTTAAATAGGTTTCTTGCAGAAACTTTGCAATGTATAGGACCTTAGGTGGAATTCTGAGCTTTATCCAGAACCTTCTGAGGTGGGATATTCCCACTAGAAAGGACAAGCAGACCAGCCTGAAACAGCTAGAGCAATACAAGATACACCTTCACAGAAAGATAAGCAGGAAAAATCTAAAACAAAAATGGCAGTATGATTGGCTACTATAAGAACAAGCAAATAGTTTTCTGGGAGGCATTAAGGCAAGCAATCAAGTCCTTTCAGGACAAACCCTTCTCCAAGACTGAAGTTTAAAGGGAACACATGAGCTGGCATGTAAGCTTGCTGGCAATCACGTTGGTCTACTGGTGAGTGGAAGAGGGAGAAAAGGCAGCAATGAAGAAATGGGCTGAGTTCAACCACATTCCATACACTCCCGCTAATCTGGAGATGAGATAGAGAAGAAAAAGTGCTGGTTGGTACAAAGTGTGGTAAGATGTGGGGATTCCTGAGCGCATAGAGAAGGGCATAGCCATGGATGGCTAGAGCTGAGAATGAAGCATCCAGATGATATGAAGGGAGGGGAGATGCACAAGAACACCCATACTTGCAGTTAGTACCCATTTGACTTAGCCTTGATTGACTGATAGAACTCAACTAGTGAAGACAAAAAAAGGAAGGAAAAAAAAAAAAAGATAAAGGAAACAAGTGTAAATTGTTACAATTTGATGAACTTGACCTATACTTATGGATGTAGTAGCTCAAAATACCAACTGAGAGGGAAAGACTTCACATCAAGTGTCAATCCTATCCCCTCTGCATACAGGGTAGATTGTTGTTGTTGTTAAGTGCCGTCAAGTCAATTCCGATTCATAGCGTCCCTGTATAGGGTTTCCAAGGTGCAGCTGGTGAGCTTGAACCATTGATCTTGCAGTTCAAATGACTTTGTAGTCTGATGTATTAGCCCACAGTGCCACATCAGAGTAAATAGGGACAGGTAACTTAGACATTGGCTGCCTAAAATGAAGGGGTGATAAGAGCACAAAGTGACTGGCTTACAAGTTTTTAAAGGGAGTTTAGTGCAAGAGTGTGTGAGTGAAGGTAGAGTCCCCACTGAATAGTTGTCATCTTGTCTAGATGGGTCTGGTGAAAAGAGATGAGGATAAGATCCTTATGATTCAATGGTGAGAAACTGTTATCATGATTAATTGTGACTGTCACAACTGTAGAGGTAGAAGTTTTGTAAAAAAAAAAACTGGGGGAGTAGTTAATCTTAACAGTACAGAATCAGAGGACCCTGGGACCATCAAGAGAGAAGATCACAAGTAGAGTGTGGGATCCTATCCAGAGAAGCAGCAACACCAGATATAGAGGCAGAGATGAAGACATGAAAAGAAAGAGCAGCTGAGGACTCATGAAAAGAGAGGGACTGGGAGCTGGTGGCCAGGAGACAGGCTTGCAGAATGTGCCATTCAGTTGATTAAATAATTATATAGTCCTGAGTGGTTCTTTGTATATCCTCCCTCCGACCCACACACACCTAAACAAAACAAAACAGGAAATGGAAGCAAATACTGTTGAATGATGATGCATGGAAGAGATTGTCATTATTGCAATGAAATGATGGTGTAAAGCCCTTGATAGCCCATGTAAACTATCACTCAGTTCACAAAAAAACTTTAAAAAATAGATCTAAGGGTTTACTCTGTAACTCTTTCCTGCATACTGTTGAGGTCTTTGTTTTCCCAGAGTCTCAGCTGTCTTTCCTACAGTCAAATAGTCTGCTCAGCGATAAATACTTGTGCTGCAGACCTGAACATTTCACAAGGCAATTAGCTATTGCAATTGTAGGACTGATCTCATTTATTTCCTATCTTTCAGGAATCACTGTCCTTTATTGCCTGATGTCCAGGATCTTACATACCACTGCTCCATTTATTTTGTTTGTTTTATGGTTCTTTGAGGAAGAGAAGTAAATTCAGTCCCTATAAGTCGATCTTCCTCAGAAGTCAACATCTAGATCCTCTTTCTGCTTCTCTGGGTTTCTGCCATCCCTATAAAAACATCTAGTTATTACAGACCAACATCCTTCATGAACATAGATGCAAAAATTCTCAACAAAAGCCTAGACAACAGAAGCCAACATAACAGCAAAACAAACAAACAAAACACACATACACAAACAAAAAACCCCCAAACCATCATGACCAAGGGATCTTCATATCAGGGATGCAAGGATGGTTTAACATAAGAAAAATAATCAATGTAATCCACCATATAAATAAAGAAAAAAAAAAAAAGGAAAAGAAACACATGATCATATCAATTGATAGAGAAAAAGCATTTGACACAATCCAACATCCATTGTTAATTAAAGCGCTCCACAAAGTAAGAATTGAAGGGGAATTCCTCAACATAATTAAGAGCATATAAACAAAACCAACAGACTACATTACTCTCAATGGAGACAAACTAAAATCCTTTCCTATGAGAACAGGAACCAGACAAGGATGCCCTTTGTCACCACTCCCATTCAGTCTTGCACTGGAGGTCTTAGCCAGAGCTATACAGTAAAATAGGGAAGTTAAAGGCATCCAAATTGGCAAAGAGGAAGTAAAACTTTATTTGCAGATGATGTGATCCTATACATAGAAAGCCCCAATGGCTCAGTTAAAAAGCTATAGAACTCATTGGAAGATTCAGTAAAGTGGCAGGATATAAGATTAACATGCAAAAATCAGTTGAATTCCTCTATACTAATAATGATAGTGCTGAAAAGGAAATTAGGAAAGCAATGCCATTAATGATAGCTTCCCAAAGGATGAAATATCTAGGAATAAATGTAACAAGAGAAAAAAAGGACCTATACAAAAGAGCCAATGATACAGAAGGAGGAAGTCCAAGATGCATTGAAGGAATTGGCAAAGAACAAGGCACCAGGAATTGATGGAATAAAAATTGAAATCTTTCAAGAAAGTGAGGTGGCACAGGAGGCACTCGC
>NW_006408550.1:16142856-16168918 GCF_000296735.1 Chrysochloris asiatica
AGTGTTGAAGAGCAAAGATGTCAGTTTGAGGAGTAAGGTGAACCTGACCCAAGCCATTGTATTTTCAATAACCTCATATGCATGCAAAAGCTGGACAGTAAATAAAGAAGAGCATAGAAGAATTGACGCATTGGAGTGATGGTGTTGGAGGAGAATAGTGAAAGTGCCATGGGCTGCCAAAAGAACCAACAGATCTGTGTTGTAAGAAGTGCAGCCAGAGTGCTCCTTAGAGGCCAAGATGGTCAAACTTCGTCTCTCATACTTTGGACATATGGTCAGGAGGGACCAGTCACTGGAGAAGGATATCATGTTTGGTAAGGTGGAGGGTCAGAGAAAAACGAGGAAGACCCCCAACGAGATGGGTTGGCCAGGTGGCAGCATCGATGGACTCAAATGTGGCAACAATAGTGAGGTTGGCCCAGGTTCGGGCAGTGTTTCGTTCTGCTGTGCTTTGGGTCTGCTATTAGTTGGTACCCACTCGATTGCACCTAACAACAATAACAAATACTAAAGAGGCTTACAAAAATGGAAGACTATATCATGCTCCTGGATAGGAAGACAACATTGTGAAAATGTCAATACTGCCCATAGCAATCTACACATATAATGCAATTGCAATCCAGATTCCAACGACATTCTTCAAAAAAATGGAAAAATAAAAACAATTATAAACTTTATATGGAAAGGTAAGAGACCCAGGATAACCAAAGCACTGCTGAAGAAGAAGAATAAAACTGGAAGCCTCTCACTCCTTGATTTCAAAATTTACTACATGCTAGAGTGGTCAAAACAGCTTGGTATTGGTACAATGAAAGATAACTAGATCAATGGAACAGAATCAAGAATCCAGAAATTAACCTATCCACATACAGCCAACTGATTTTCAACAAAGTGCCTAAATATACTGCTTAGGGGGATAATGTCTTCATCAGATGGTGTTGGCAGAACTGGAAAGAGATATGCAAAGGATTGAGACAAGATGTTTACCTTGTGCCTTATATAAAAATCAACTCAGCATGTATTAAAGACCTAAATGTGAATCCAAGAATTATAAAGGCCATCAATGAAAACATAGGGATAAATTTGAGGGCTCTAATACAGAGAAAACACAGACTACCAACATTTTGAAAATTACACAAACAAAAGTATACAAAATACATTATTGGGACATACTAAAAATTAAAAATATATGTGTATCAAAAGACTTCACCAAAAGTGTAAAAAGGGAGCCCACAGAACAGGAAAAAAAAATCTTTTGCAATGATGCATCAGAGAAGGGACTGATTTCTAAAATATATGGTAAACTACAACACCTCAACAAGAAAAAGACAAATAACCCAATCAAAAAATGGGCACAGGACATGAACAGACATGTCATCAAGGAGGTGATCCAGGCAGCCACAAGCATATGAAGAAATGTTCATGATTGCTAACCATTGTTGTTGTTGTTGTTGTGATGTGCCATCAAGTTGCTTCCGACCCATAGCAACCTTGTATAGGGTTTCCAAGGGCAGTTAGTGAGCTTGAACCACCGACCTTGCAGTTCAAACAGCTTTGAATTCTGGTACATTAACCCACAGATCCACACCAGGACTCCCACTAACCATTAGAGAGATGCAAATCAAACCAAAAATGAGATGTCATCTCACACCAACAAGAACAGCAAAGATCAAAAAAGTAGAGGACAATAAATATTGGCAAGGAGGCAGAGAGTCTGGGACCCTCCTACATTGCTGGTGGCATTGCAAAATGGTCCAGCCTTTCTGGAAAGTAATATGTCGCTTCCTCAGAAAGTTGGAAATAGAAATACCTTATGTTCCAGCAATTCTTCTAGTTGTTATTTATCCACAAGAAATAAGAGCCATAACATGATTAGATTCATGCACACCAATGTTGATAGCAGCAGTATTTACAATAGCAAAAAGATGAAGACAGCCTAAGGGCCCATTAGTGGAAGAATGGATAAATAAACTGTGGTACATACACACAATGCTACCTTGAAGAATAACAAAGAAGCCGCAAGGCACCACATAACATGAAAGAATCTTGAGGACATTCTCCTAAGTTAAATTAGTCAGTCACAAAATGAGAAATACTGCACAGGACCATTATTGTAAAAGCTTAAGAAAAAGTACCCACACTTAAGGAAACAAAAAAAATCTTTGCTGGTTACCAGGGCATATGGTGTGGGGTTAGTGGAGGGAGGATTAGGTGGATTACAGAGTAGGAAATTGACACAGGATAGTTTGGGTGCTGGGTGGGGGGCAATACACAAGAAGAGGGAGGGGAATGGCAGAACAAGGCTGATGGGAGTACATTTAGGCAGGTTTGCATGGGCTAAGTTTGACAGAGATAAACTATGATGTATGCTCAACCTTGGAACAACATGGCTCTGGGATACAGGGATTGAGGCATGGTTTGAATGGGTAAAAGAGGGAAACTTATGTTAAGATGCTTGGCTATGATTTGAATCTTGGTTTTCCTTGCCTACTATTATAAAATAGATGCTTGAGGGAAAGGAATAGCCATAGAAGTCTTGTAAGTCCACATAGAAATAAGTATATATCTTCATCCTATATCTGATTGGAATACCTAAAATGGGGCTAGAATTTGCCCAGTGAAGGATGCTTCCTGTGGAGCCTTTGCATTGCGTAAGACCATAGGTAGAATCCAGATCCCCATCCAGAATCCTCTGAGGTGGGAAATTTCCACTTGAAAGGACAAGCAGACCAGCCTGCTGGAGTGGCTAGAAGAACAGAGATACTTCTTGAGAGACAGACCGGCAGGAAAAATTAAAAAAACAATAACAGCAGTCTGATTGACTACTACAAGAACAAACAAGTTGTTAACCTGGGAGCCATGAAGGCAAGTGATTGGGTCCCCCCCACCCAGGGGAAACTCCCTTCTAAGACTAAGACTCAAGGGGAATACATGAGCAGGCATGTATTATAAGGTGACCACATTGGTCTACTTATAAGGGGAAGTTGGGGAAAAACAACAATGAATTTGTGAGCTAAACATGGTCACATTCAATAGACACCTGTCAACCTGTGTTGAGACCTGGTTGACCAGCAGTATGGCAAGACCAGGGAACTCCTGGACCTAGGGACAGGGGCATGGCCACAGAGGACTAGAGTGGAGAGTGATGTGTCCAGCTGATATGAAGTGAGAGGAAATGCACAAGAACATCCATACTTGCAAATAGTACCCACATGACCTAGCTTCAATGGCTGGATGATCAGAACTAGACTAGTGTTAGAAAGAAGATGAAAAAAAAGAGTAATCCACTACAATTTGATGAACTTGACCTATATTTATGTATGTAGTAGCTCAAAAGAGGGAACAAATCTTTATAGCAAGGATCATTCCTATCTCCTTAGTACACAGGGTTGACAGGGATGTGCAACTTAGACATTGGTTACCAACAATGCAGGTTCTACAAAGGCTAGAAATGACTGGCTTACAAGCTTTCAAAAGGGAGCCTAGTCCCAGAGAGTGCTCCGGAAGGTAGAATATCCACTGAGTGGTTTCCAACCTGTCTGTACAGCCAGTGAAAGGAGATGGGAATAAGACCCTTGTGGTTCAGTAGTGAATAATTGCTATCAGGACTGACTGTGAAAGTTGCAAATGTAAAGGTAGATGTTTTATAACAAAAGGAGGGGAGTGGTTGATTTTGCAGTTCAGGAGCTGAGGACCCTAGGACCATCAATAGAGAGGAGTGGAGTGCAGGACCCTATCCAGAGAAGCAGTGATGCCAGAGATGAAGGCAGAGACAATGACATGGAGAGATGGAGTGGCTGGGGACTAGGGAATCAGGAAGGGAGGGAAGCTGTGTGCTGACGACCAGTGGGCAGGCTTGCAGTGTGTACCTTTTGGGTATTTAATGATGCATGAAGGGGATTGTAATCATTGCAATGAAATGAAATATGACAGGATGAATGTAAAGCTGATGTTCTCCCATGTATTTGTTGTTGTTGTTGTTAGGTGTCATCGAGTTGGTACCAACTCATAGTGGACCCTATGCACAACAGAACGAAATACTGGCCAATACTGGTCCAACCTCACAATTGTGGCCATGCTTGAACCCATTGATGCTGCCACTTTGCCAATCCATCTCGCTGGGGGTCTTCCTGTTTTTCTCTGACCCTCCACCTTGTAAAATACGATATCTTTCTCCAGTGACTGGTCCATCCTGACAATATGTCCGAAGTCTCCCACGTATGTTGTTGTTGTTAAGTGCCGTCTAGTTGATTCTGACCCATAACAACCCTGTATAGGGTTTCCAAGGAGCAGCTGGTGAGCTTGAACCACTAACCTTGCAGTTCAAGTGGCTTTACAGTCCGGAGCATTAACCCACAGTGCCACACCAGGACTCCCGTGTATACTATCACTCAATTTACAATAAAAACTTAAAAAACAAACACCTAGTTACTGTGCAGTTATTTCCATCTTATGGCAGCTCCATGTGTATTAGAACAGAACTATGATTCATAACTTTTGGTGAGTTTTTTGTTTTATTTTGTTTTTTAATTTTTAACTTTATTGTGCTTTGGTAAAAAGTTTGCAAAGTGAATTTGTTTTCCAGTCAATAATTTATAGACATTTTGTTTCATGATATTGGTTACAATATAACCACATTCTTCCAAATTCTTCACTGGGTCCCCAAAATCCATCTGTCCTACTTTCCTGCCTGTCTTGTCTTCTGAGCTTTTGTGTGCAAATTCTAACTTTTCGGTCTAAAGAGTATTTTCCTCCTTATTGTTATTGTTTATTTTGTAGGCCTGTCTGTGTTTTGGCTGAAAGTTGATCCCTTAGAGGTATGATAAGTCCTAGACTTGAAGGTTGTCTAAGTGCCACAGTCTAGGGGATTCCATCTTTCTCTGTCAATCCGGTAAAATCTGGTCTGTTTGTATAACTTTGAATTTTATTCTACCATCCCCACTCCCACTTTGTTCAGAATCTTGACACTTGTGTAAAGACCTGAAAGATTCAAGGAAATTAAAACATTGATAAGGAAGTAATTCTCAAGAAAGCCCCTATGATCCAAGGGAAGGGATGTATCTGGAGTAGTTAAATTGTTTTTAATTAGGATTGTCTATGAATTGTATTACTCATAGAAAAGTTAAAAGTGTTCTATTTTATTTTTAAATTAAAATTACTTTTGCCAAAATCTTCTGTGCTTCCCGCCTTCCTCCAAATAGGAGTGTGTGTGTTTGTATGCAAATGTGAATAGAAAGAAAACATTTTTTTTAGCCCACTAACAAATTTCTGTAAAGTATTTTGTAGTATAAGGTGCACATACAATTATTTTATTTTAATAATCACTGCATGTGCTTGAGTAAGGAATATTACGTACATTTCTGAATTGTAAAGCTAGCACTCAGGAAATTTAGGAGAGTCCCCTAATTTCATATTGCTGATAGGCAGAAGACCTAAGAGTTCAACCCCAGCCCAGTGAAGCAGAGTTACTGGTAGTTCCACACTTGTGTGATGCCTCACTTTATTCAACAATCTTCTAAACTTTATGTCAATAATAAAAACACTGAACTTTGAACCACATGTAGGCAGTTCAAACCCACCAGCTGCTCCTCGGAAACCCCATACAGAGTCATTATGAGTAGAAACTGACTTGACAGTACTTAACAACAACATATATAAAATATTTCTATGTGGTGATTACTCATGCACTTCAGAGTGATAAACACTGATACAATGATGTTGTTGTTGTTAAGTGCCTTTGAGTTAGTTCTGACTCATAGTGACCTTGTATAGGATTTCCAAAGAGTGGCTGATGGGTTTGAACTGCCGACCTTGAGGTTATCAGTCCAGTGCTTGTCCATCAGTGATACATCAGGACTTCCAAAATAAGTGTATAGAAATAAGGAGATAGTGCTGTAATTACCATTAAATCTCTGACAGCCTATTTCACAGAATTGAATTCCTCCAGTGTATGGGAATATACCTGATTACAAAAGACCATTATTCCTTGCCTTTAAAAATAACACAGACTATGTCATTCTGTTCATTAGCTGAATGCCATTTGTTGTCCTGATTTTTTAATATATGCATTTGAATGGATGAAAGTATTTTTATTCCACTAGCTTTAGTAGTTCATTGAAATTCATATATATGCTTGGTATTCCTTCTTTATACAGATTATGCCTAACATATATATTTCAATTTTCTAGTTGTCATTATTATTCTGAATTATAGACAAATTCAGGCTGTTCATTTTGATCTGTTTCAAAATAAATCTCCCATATACTACTAACACAAAGAAGAAAAATAATATCAATATTATTTCTCTTCAACAATATTTTTGAACATTAATAGTGATATCCAATTTATAGCATAGCTTATTAAATCAATAGATTTAAATAATTAAAATAATGAAACATAATTTCAAGTATGTGTGTTTGTGTATAAATATAGGAGTGTTTCTATATCACTAGATTGTGAGTAAGCTCCTAAATGCAGTATTAACTTCTAATTTGTTGAAAGGTTAATGCAGCAATATCCAACACTGTGTCTGTGAATAGAACATTTGGCATGTACTAGTGGACACTCAACTCATGCTTTTTCAATTGGAATTGGTGCTGATTTTATAATACAATGAAACCTTAACAGCTTAGCTCCAAATGATAATGGACAAATTCTGATTTACTATGTAAAATTAGAATCTATACTAGGTAAAATTAGAATCAGCATTCATGGAAGCAGCAGTCAAGGAATCAAATGACGTATTGCATTAGGCAAATCTGCTGCACAAGACCTTTTTAAAGTGTTGAAGATCAAATATGTCAGCTTGAAGACTAAGGTACACCTGACCCGAGTCATGGTATTTTCAATAACTTCATATGCATATGAAAGCTGGACAGTGAATAGGGAAGACCATAGAAGAATTGATGCATTTGAGTTTTGGTGTTGGAGGAGAATATTGAAAGTGCCATGGGCTGCCAAAAGAATCAACAGATCTGTGTTGGAAGAAGTGCAGCCAGAGTGTTCCTTGGAATCCAGGATGCCCAAACATCATCTCTCATACTTTGGACACAATATCAGGAGGGACCAGTCGCCAGATAAGGATATCATATAAGGTGAAGGGTCAGAGAAAAAGATGAAGACACCTAGTGAGATGGATTGGCAAAATGGCAGCATCATTGGGCTAAAGCATGGCAACAATTGTGAGGTTGGCCCAGGACCAGGCAGTTTTTGTTCTATTGTGCATAGGGTCGCAATGAATCAGTACTGACTCAATGGCACCTAACAACAACAACAACAACAATCTGACAATGTTTTGGTGCTTATCATCATCTTTCAATATTCAATATTCTTGTGTTGATAGTGTTCCACTGCTATTCATAAGGATTTCAGCGACTAAATATTCAGTAGTCTGTCTCTCTTTCTTTCTAGTCTGTTTTAGCATGAAAGCTCAGCTGATAACTATCCACTATGTGTGACCCTGATGGTATTTCAAATACCTGAGGCTTAGCTTCCAGAACCACAGCAACACACAAGCCACCACATTATGACAAACTGACAGACGAGTGGTGGTCTGTCAGAGTGGTGCTAAGCCAGATTTGTCCAACTATGTGTACTTAGCATGATATAGCAACACTACCCATCATTTTTCAACCACTTTTGCATGTCTAAGAAGTCAAATGTTTCGTATTTTGAAGATGATGGTGGTTAGATTTAAAACCTTAATTGAATAGATGCATAAATCGAAAAAGAAAATTATTACATTATAATGAGGCATTACAATCAAGTGAATCACTGGACTGATCCTACATGTTTTCTTATGGTGGACAGGATATTTGGGGAACTTAGAGCAGAGTGTTTCTGTTTGTGTTAACTCACAGCATTGAAATTATATGAAAGACATATTCAATGTGTCTTTATCAATGTCTTTTTTTGTATGTATCATTAGGAACTACCATATACCCAACATTAAATTAATACAAGGAAGAGAAAAGTCCTCATCTGCTGGGAGTCCTTACCCCAACTCTATTCCCCAATAAACTGAAAAGCTCCCAACCTCACAGTTTCCATCCAGACCCCCTGGAGAAGGGGAGGGGCTTAGAAAACCCAGTCTTGTCATGATCATTAATAAAGTACACTACCCAGCCAAAAATAAATAAATAAATAATCGTTACTGGTGATGAGACATGAATTAATCATTACCATCCTGAAAGTAAATGGCAGATTATAGAATGGAAACATCCTCAATCACCAACCAAGAAAAAGTTTAAAAGTCAACCATCAGCTGGAAAATTAATGTTTATAGTTTTCTGGGATTCTCAAGGGCCAGTATTGGAACAGTATCAGGAAAATGGTTCAACAATCAGCAGTGCTCATTTCAGTGAGATACTTACTGAAGAACTAAAGCCTAAACATCAGATTAAATCCAGGGGACTGCTACCCAAGGGCTTTTTGATCTTGCATGACAATGCAGGTCCACACATCTTTGCCCACACAGTTGATACTCTGTAACAACTTTGTTTGGAGGTGTTAAAGCATCCTTCCTATAGTCCTGCTTTTGCTTCATCTGACTTTTACCTCTTTGGTCCCCTGGAAACAGCCCTTTAAGGACAAAGATTCATGTCTGATGAAGAAGTGAAGACAGCAGTGTGTTTATGGTTCATAGCTCAGCTTAAAACATTTATTTTTAATAGGGGGATATGAAAGCTTGTTGATTTATGGACAAAGTATATTCAAAACATGGAGATTGCATTGAAAACTGATGTATTTGTTTTTTTCTAAAAGTAGATAAAAATTAAATTCTAATGTCAGAGTGTGAATAATATATGACTTACCCTCTTACATATATAATTGAACATATTAAAACTCCTAAAGTAGTTATATTAAGTTCTGGTGTGTCACTGTGGGTTAATGCACTGGACTACAAACTCGTTTTGAACTAGAAGCTTACTGGTTCAAGCTCATGTCATTCTTCAGAAGTCCTATACAGGGACACTATGGGTCAGAACTGACTTGATGGCACTTAACAACAACAGCTCAACAAGCTAGTTATAGTCTTAGCCTGGAAGTTGTAAGATTTATTTATATATTTTAAATTCAATTGCATAATGTTTTCATCTTTCCCAAATCTAGTGATTACATACATGCCTTGCGGCCAACTTCTTTTGATTGCAACAGTCTTATTTTTTATTATTAGATTTTCATTATCACTCAAATATTACTTCCTATTCTCTTTTTTCTTTTATGTTTACTTATGGAGCTCTGGTAGCGTAGTGGTTACGAATCGGGCTGCGAACCTTAAGGTCAGCGGTTCGAAACTACCAGCTGCTCTGCGGGAGAAAGATGAGGCTTTCTACTCCCGTAAGGATTTACACCCTCGGAAACCCTGTACAGGGTCGCTATGGGTCGGAACCGACTCGATGGCACTTGACAACAACAACAACATGCTGATTTTTAAATATAAAAATATATCGATATCAACAATTGAATTGATTTAATAATATAAACAATACAAACCAGGCACAGCTAAACCATGGTTCTATTTTCTTGCATTTCCACCTTCATGACTGTGATTGTGTATCTAAACAGTATTTTATTGAAAGAGAATCTTATATTTTCCACTGCCTTTATTTTTAAATCTCTGATTATTTGGTGGAAATTTGTTTTTCAATATTTCATTATGGAAATTAAAAACAAAAACAAAACAACAAAAAAACTATTGCATTTGTGTATATTCCAACTCATGTGATCTCATGTGTTTCAAAGTTGAACTGTGACCCTAGTGTTTTCAATGGATCTGCCCTCTTGGAGGCACCTCTACATAAATTGGAATCTGGTGTGGCACCAAAGTATAATGTATTTTTCAACTGCAAGATCTGTCGTTCACATGCACCAGACTCTACTTGGAAACCTTATACACGGTTGCTATGAGAAGGAACCAAATTGATGACACTTAACAACAACAATAACTGCATACATTAACCTCTTTGTTAGTAGTTGTGCACTTAATGTTTTGTGAAACATGAGGATTTCAGTTATAGGAATTCATAGGGATGAATGTTGTTGTTGTTATGTGCTGTGGAGTCGGTTCTGACTCATAGCGACTCTGTACAGGATTTCTGAGACTGTAAGTCCTCATCTTTCTCCCACAGAGCAGCTGTTAGGCTTGAACCTCTGACCCCGTGATTTGTAGTCCAGTGCTTAGCTTACAAAGCCACTGCAATCCCTTGTGTTTATATTAGGGGACTTAAAAATTTCAGGGAAAAATCCATTTTCCATGAACTTTTTGATCCCCTCCTCCTATGGTACTCTTCAGTACAAATTCACCGAAAAAACTTTTCTGAGATGATCAATAATTAATACAATAAAAAATCTCTTAGTTGTATGAATTGTGAAGATTACAAATAGTATCATTATCATGTTCGAAACATACAGTGATCTTTGAATAATAATAGAGACAGTTATATTTAGATGCATGTATTTGTAGAATTTCTGAAATAGGAAAGCAGTAGAATAATCTAGTTCAACCCCCAAATTATATAAAAGAACAAATGAGACTTATAAAAGATTGCAGAGCTAATTAGTAGAGGAACTACAATTAGAAACTAGCTCACTGAATAATAATCTATATTGATGAATTTAAAGACAACGCTCAGGTCATTCTACCATTAACTTCCTTGGGAAAACAACCAAAGAGCCAATCTCAAAAAGAGAAATAAAAACTGAGATAAGGTAGTCTCTTATCATTAATTGATTAACATTGAAACCTCATTATAATATCAATTTAATAATTATTATAATCTTAATGATTTGGTATTTTAACATTATTTGGTTGCCATGGTATTTATTGTAAGCAGTTTTGAATGGCTATAATGTCATGTGGTCATCAATGTTATAACTATAAATTATATTCTGAAGTTTAGGTGACATTATCAATATATTGAGCTTTCTGAAGGAAATGGAGTATCTAATTTTGAAAGTTCATTTAAAAAAAAATGTTTATTGGTTACATGTAATCTAACTTTATGTGTATTCATCAATAAATTCTCAGATTTAATTTTCTTTCTATTGCCTCCTCTTCTAATGTAAATCAAGGTGTCATTCAATCCTATAATAGGATTAGCAACACTGAGACTGACATAAAAACTCACACTTTTATCATCTGGGACACTCAGAGGTCAATGTACCATTGTGAACTTTTATAGAGCAATATATAATTAAACTGGAATTATTTCCAACAGGATATTATAAGAGATAAAATACTGAGTAAGTTTCCAAAACGGTTAAACATTTATACAAGAATAGCATATGCTAGGCTAAAAATAAAGGCTATTAATAAAAGCCATTATGCAGTAATGCTGTCATCAAATCCATCTGTCCCTGTGAGGACTCAGCATGTTCATTTCCAGTGCCAAGAGAGCTGTCCTGTGTTGCAAGGACTTTGAGTGACCTACCACCCATGACTGCCGTACTCCTTCTAAGTTCCTCCAGTTGGATAAATTGTAGATTAACAAGAAGAGTACAGGTCTAGGAATCAAGCGATCTTTATTCTAGTCCCACTCTACCCTAATAACTCTTTGAGTTTCAAAGACAGTTGTCTTGTATGGAAAATGGAGCTATTTCACTTTCAGTTAACTGAAAATTTATGTCATTAATCTAAGATGATGGATTTGAAGTATTATGTAATTATGTATTGGTTTTAGAGCTATGGATAGTTTCTTTGAACTATAAGGAGTATGGAGGTGATGTGTGAGTTCTTCATAGTAGAAGTCATTCAAGTATACAGTAGTCAAGTTTCATGGAGAAGTAGTAAGTAATTAAACGTTCTAACGTCCATCAAAAAAGAAACAAATGTGAAAAAAAAAAAAAAAGTGTGACAACCGCACAGTGGTTGCTAAGTGCTGTCAAGTCAGTTCTGACACACAGGGACCCTGTATAGGGTTTCTGAGGAGTGGCTGGTGATTTCAAACCACTGACCTTGTAGTTCAAACTGAACCTGTGGTCCAGAGCATTATCCTACAGCAGAACAATGAAAGAATATGAATCTATTAAAGCGAATAAAAGAATTAAGTGAGCCGATGTGGAAAGAACTCCCAGTTGTATGTTTTGATTTAGAGTTAGAAGAGTCAAGAAAAAAAGTATACTATGGGATAGCTGTGAGCTGGCTTTGACTCTACAGTAATGGGTTTGGGTTTAAGCTCTGATTTATATTTGTTTAACATATTAATTCATATAAATGTTGTTTTTAATGTTTGACCAATTTAGAAATTATATACTATGTGCTTATGTTATGCTTTCTCAGGTATCTGGCATAGGTAATGAATAACTTCATCAATGAGTATTACAAAGTCTTCAGTGAAATGGCATATTTTGTAGTGTTTTTTGTTTGTTTTTGTTTTTTTTTTTTTTGCGACATTCTTATACCTTTTTTTGTATTTTAATCATAATAACTTTATTTTATTTTATTTTATTTTAATTTTTTTTGGAAAAAAACTAATATAAAGAAATAGCAATAATGAAAAAGAATTGAGCATTTCTATGGGGAGGGGCTTTGGAGAGAGCCAAGGCTGTGGCTGGGATGAATTGGAAAAAAGAATGAAAAGAGGGACATTTAATGGGCATTTATCCAGAATTGTATCCAGGTCAGGTTTCCTGTGTGGGTCTATAAGGTTAGGAGAACTACCGAATTAATGAAATATCCTATATATCTAAGACTGTATATCTTAGGAAGATAAAAGAAGAGTCCAAGTTTCTGAAAGAATGTGGTGGTGGTAAGGAGACAGGTCAGGTGATTCGGTAAAACTACACACACTGTTGTCACTGTAGTGCTTTAATCTTCACCACACCAGTTGCCAGGGAGCTCTGATAGTCTAGTGGTTACAAATCAGGCTGCGAACCTTAAGGTCAGCAGTTCGAAACTACCAGCTGGTCCGCGGGAGAAAGATGAGGATTTTCTGCTCCGGTAAAGATTTACAGCCTTGGAAAGCCTGTGAGTCCGAATCGACTCCACGGCACATAACCAACCACACCAATTGCCATGGAGTCGACTAGTACCTGTTGTGACCTCATGTGTGTCACAGTGGAACTGTGCTCCATAGGGTTTTTAAGGACTGAGTTTTTAAAGAAATAAATCACCCGACCTTTCTTCCAAGGTAGCTCTGGGTGAATCATTGATTGACAACCAAGCACCACCCAGTGACTTGGTTTTGTTTTCAAAATCTTGATAGCCGACAGGGACACATGATTTGTCCTCAAAAGAGATTATGGTCACTGAGAACATGGGATGGTAAAAAACAAGGTGCGTGAATACTAATAGAGAATCGTGCTTCCTCTTGCTTATATTGTAAGCTCTGTAATATCTTAGCTTTAAGGAATTATTTGCTGTAATCAACCATTTCCAGTATATTTGTAATCCATTTTCATTATGCCTAGATGACATTCGCTCAGTTTTTACATACACTCCAACACTTCCCATAGCTCTGTTACTAAAAGAACAAAAGATAAACAAGAATATAAATACAGGGGACATGACAGGAAAAGGCTACAAGGTAGAGATAAAGTACTAAGAAATAATTTATAAAATAATATGATTGAACAGGTTCTTTATGAACTTGCTCCATCATATTACAATAATCTGTTTATGTGCCTATCTCCCTCAGCAGAGTATAGAAAGCTCCTAGAAGGCAGTACCCTTATCTTAATAGTGTTTTTCTCCTCAGTGCCTGGAAACACAGCTACATTCAAATTGTCCCATAAGCATTTTGTTGAAGAGATTCATATTACTTCACATAGACCTTTAAGAGACATTTTTTAAAAACTACAACTGAGCCATCCTATTTAAATCACACTGACTTGGAACATATTCCACCAAATATATTAGAATTATACATTTGTAAATCTAGAACACACCTTGCATATTTCACTTAATAATAATAGCATTTGTGCAAAAAAATATTTATGCAATCCTATACATTTTGATTTGCCTTTTATAAATGGCTTTACATTTGTTTCTGTTCTAGTTAAGTCTTCCTATTACTACAAATCTGGGATATGCAAACTTGATGAACTTCTCAAACAATTTCTTGGAACTGTTTCTAAGAACAGAAACGTAAGAACAATTAATGCATAATTAAACTTCTGAGATACACCAGAAATAAGCTGAATCCATTTAATGGGAAAACAAAGTAAACTTTTTATCCTTTTCTTTGTTCAGTTGTTCTTTAATTCTGTAGGAATCTAAAACACCCAAAAGAATCATTGAAGTCGAAATACCATTTTGCTGGCCCTATGTGTGTTACTTCACAATTGAATGAAGCTAAAATTTGAGACCAATGAACGTCTAAGTCCAATGAAGTTCTGACTATACTCTTCCTCTCTAACTTCATTTCCCAAGCTTTCTAATATATGTTCTATTTTCATTCTAGGTCAAACTCCATTTTTCTTCCAGGAAATATCACTCGATCACTTTGACATCCTGTTATCTCTACCTGGAACATGCTCATATTTCTGCAGCCTGCCATTCCAACTCCCACGCCACCACCTTCCAGTTCCACATTTGCAACCTGCTATAGTGATACTCTTCTCTACAAATGGAATCAACATTTCCTTTTAGATCTGGTTTAAGTGAATCCTTTCCTAATGTTCTCAGACAAGAATTGTTTTTGTATATTCTCTGTCTATACTTTTTATTCTGAGAGTACAGCAGTCTGTAGGATAAACACCAGATTGCAAACCACAGGGTCGATGATTTGAGTCCACCAACCACTCTGCAGGAAAAATATGAAGTTTTCTGCTCCCGAAAAGATATGCAGCCTCAGAAACCCTATACAGAGTAACTAGGCATCAATACTGACTCAAAGACACTTACATTTTACATTCAGCACATAAGCACTACGTCGTCACCATTAGCCTACTTCTCTTGTTCACCCATTAGACTTTGATTCCCAAGAATAGGAAGTGCTATGTTATTCATCATTGCCTTCTGAGGTCTACTTGCAACACTGAGACCATAGCAGGCATCCAGGAGTAAAAATAATAATAATAATAAAGGACCAGTACAAATGAATGTAGAGAATCATTTAACTGATATTGTGAGAGTCACTGATCATTATTTAAAGGAATCAGTAGTGCAGAGGTGGGTCAACAATACTAATCATCTTCTTGTTGTTGTTAAGTGCTCTTGAGTTAGTTCCAACCCATAGTGACCCTGTATAGGGTTTCTGAGGAACATCTGGTCAGTTTGAGCTGCTGACTTTGTGGTTCAAACTGACTTTGCAGTCCAGAACATTAACCCACAGCATCACACCAGGACTCCGCCTAATCATCTTGGTAATGCATTATTACATCATCACCCAAAGGCTTGCATTTCTTTTTGAAAACATTTTGCAAACTCTTTGAAGTTTACAACGAGGTTCTTATCTTTGTAATATATTGTCATACTTCCTAGCAAGTGACTAAATATAAGCTAAAGTTTCACTTTGTGATTTTAAGTTCAGAGATGGGTATTTATTTCTAAGTCACTTCAAAATTTGATGAATCACAGAAAGCAAAATGGTATAATAAATTCTAATTTTTCTATTTTTGTCTTGCTTTGATAATGTTCTCCATATTTTATTTTAGAGATCCAGAACATACAGTCTAAGTTCATATTTTGAAATTTGTATGAGTATACTTTTCATGTTACTCTTTTGTTTTTCTTTTTCATTTTTAACAAATAAGATTTAACCTGTTGAAACAGTTTCTGACTTAGAAATATGAATTGGATGACCCTGAAATAGCAATATTTGCAACAGACTTTGTTGAAGATCTGGAAGCAAAAGGCAACTGAAGAAATTAAATAACAGTAAGACATTTGGAATCCTCAGGGATACTTTGGTGACATGTGGAAGTCCAATTATTTCCCCAACTTTACAGACCTGTTTCTATATTTGGTACATTGAGAGTTTTTCCTTTAAGTTGAATAAATTATTAATTGCTGAGGAATGATGAATATGTAAAATTGTACTTGAAAACATATTAAAAATCAGTTCTCATCTTATAAGAGTTGGATTGTTAATGAAACAGGCTATATAGTAGGATTCATTGCAATGGTATGATGTATATACTGTTGAACTTAACTTTCATATTTCCCTAGATAATGTAATGACATCATAGCAATGATTTATTTGCTAATAACAACAATTAACAATATAGAAAAGTCTTTAGATAAGACAGTTATTTTTGGTACCATCATAAAATGGTGTAATAAGTATGTTATGTTAAAAGTTAGATTTTTTAAATCCTTAGAATTATTAACAATCTAATTTCACTGCTCTGAGAATCTGTACACTTATATTTCTAAGCAAATGGGTAGAAATACAAAGGACTGTAACTAAGGACCCACGACTCCTCTGTCAGGTTGTCATATTATGATGGTGTGCATGTTGCTATGATACTAAAAGCTATGTCACTGGTACTTTAAATACCATCAGGGTCATCCAAGATGGACAGATTTCAGTGGACCTTCCAGAATAAAAGAGACTAGTAAGAAGAAAAGGCAGACTATGTCTGAATGAATGCATAGCCACTCAAAACCTCATGAATAGCAGTGAAATATTGTCACATACAGTGTCAGAAAATAAAAACATTATAAGTAACACCAGAATACTCTCAGCTATAGTGCCAAACTTTGGACATATTATCAGGAGGAACCAGTCACTGGAGAAGGATATCATCTTTGGTGCGGTGGAGGGTCAGAGAAAAAAAGGAAGACCTCCAGTGAGATGAATTGGCAACGTGGCAGCATCAGTGGGCTCAAGCGTGACAACAATTGTGGGTTGGCCCAAGACTGGGCAAGTGTTTTTCAATCTGTTGTGCATAGTGCCACTATGAGTTGGTACTGACTCTATGGTACCTAACAATAACAACATAGTACCTGAAGATGAACCCCTCAGGTTGGAAGGCACTCAAAATATTACAGGGCAAGAGTAGAGTTGATCTCAAAGTAGAGTTGACCATGATGACAAGAATGGAGTAAAGCTATCAAGACCTTAATTTGCTGATGGGTCACAACTTAAAATAAAGAGAAGCAGCTGCAAATATTCATTAATTATCAGAAAATGGAATGTATAAATTATGAATCTATGAAAATTTGAAATAATCAAAAACGAAACAATGCATAAAGGTCAATACCCTAGACATTAGTGAGCTGAAATGGACTGATATTGAACATTTCTAATCAGACAATCATATTGTTTTCTATGCTAGGAAAAACAGTTTCAAGAGGAATGACGTAGCATTCTACATCAAAAAGAACATTCAAACAATAATCTTGAAGTTCAATGTTATCTTTGATTGGATAATATCCGTATCTATGCAAGGAAGACAAGCTAATGCCAATATTATTTAAGTTTACACACAAAATACTAAAGTCAGTGATGATGAAATTGAAGGATTCTAACAACTTCTTCAGTCTTAAATTGATCAAACATTTAATCAATATATATCAAGAAATTCTGGTTAGAAAACTTCAGTAGTTGGAAAATATGGCCTCAGTGATTGAACTGTTGCTGAATAAATGACGATAGAATTCTGTAAGACCGATGACTTATTCATTGAGAACACCTTTTTAAACAATATTGTTGTTGTTAAGTACTATGGAGTTGGCGCCGACTCATAATGACCCTGCACAGGGTTTCCGAGGCTGTTAATCTTTATGGGAGCAGAACACCTCATCTTTCTTCCATGGAACTGCTGGTAGTTTCGAACTGCTGACCTTGAGGTTAGCAGCCCGATTCATAGCCAAACATAAAAGGTGATTATTCGCATGGACATCATGAGATAGAAACACAGGAATTAAAATTGATTACATCTGTGGGAAAAGTGCAATATCATCAGCTAAAACAAAGCCAGAGGCCAGCTGTGAAACATATCACCAATTGCTCTTATGCAACTTAAGGCTGAAGTAGAATACAATTTTTAAAATACATGGAAGCCAAACTATAAACTTACACATATCAAATCTGAATTTAGAGACCATCTCAATAACAAATATGAAACAATAGACACAAATGACTTGAGACAAGATAAGCTATGGACTAATATCAAGATCATTGTACAGGATGCAAGCAAAAGGTCATTACAAAAACAGGAAAGAAATAAAATACCCAAATGTATATCAGAAGAGACTCTGAAATTTGTTCTCCAGCATATAGATGCTAAAGCAAATGGAAGAAATGAGGAGGTAACCGGTCTCATGTAAATTTCAAAAGGAAGCTCCAAAAGAAACATGTCAAGCAAGACCTGGAGTTAGAAAACCAAAAGGAAAGACTCAGCACAGTATTCCTCAAGCTGAAGGAACTGAAGAAAAGCTTCAAAACTAAACTTGCAGCACTGAAGCATTCCAGGCGCAAAATAGTGAATGATGTAGGAATTTTCTGTGCTGCCTTAAGTTTACCTGATATGGCTTTTCTATCCAAAGTCCCACCAAGTGATTGGGTGAGGTTGTGAAAATAAGGTAGACAGAACTCTAAGCAGTAGACCTCAAGGTCATTTTGAACCACAAGTTCAGTGTTTCAGATTCAACTGCCACTCCTTGGAAACCCTATATAGGGTCACTATGAGTTGGAATCCACTCTACAGCACTTAACAACAACAATAAGAACAACAAAGCTGGGATAGGTTAGTCTTGCCCTCCAGCTA
The DNA here is from genome assembly GCF_000296735.1 of Chrysochloris asiatica. Taxonomy (NCBI): domain Eukaryota; kingdom Metazoa; phylum Chordata; class Mammalia; order Afrosoricida; family Chrysochloridae; genus Chrysochloris; species Chrysochloris asiatica. Next base: position 16,161,514 of record NW_006408550.1, read on the forward strand.
GGTTTAAAAGGAGCCGGCTCAGTAGCAGCGATGGCAGATCTCAAGTGCTTCAAGAAGGAAGAACATGAATAAAGCTTGAGAAACAGTAGTGACAGAGGCAACAGCAGAGACAATGGCAGAGGCGACAGCAGAGTGGCTCTAGACCCCTAGACTGAATAAAGTTGAGTGCATAAGGGCAGGAGACTGGCCCTTTGGGCATTCACAGACTGCCTAAAAGAGTTTTGTAACACTTGACTGAGTAGGGCTTAGGTGGAGGGACCACATGGCTAAGAGGCAGAAGACAAGAGTGAGGTGTGCAGGCAATATGGCAGAGGCATTCCTGAATTGTATCCTGTTCACTTCCCTAATAAGCCCCATAATCATAAGTATTGTTATCAGTTCTGTGTTGTCACTGCCATGGATTATTGAACCCAGATGTGAAGTAGAAATTGCTGTTGGAGGAATTGTTGGTGTTAGAATAAGGTAAAGAAGGTTGTAGGGTGGATGCACGTCTGACCTCTGCTTTATAGGAATCGGCCTTGGGCTGATTCTGAGTTTGAATCTCTTTTCCTTTTGTGAAGCCTGGGGAAGTCAGACATGGGTCCCTACTTGGTTTTTCCAGCATTACAAGAAGATGTTGTTGTTGTTGTTGTTGTTGTTGTTGTTGTTGTTGTTAAGTGCCGTTGAGTCGGATCCGACCCATAGCGACCCTGTACAGGGTTGCCGAGGATGTAAATCTTTACGGGAGTAGAAAGCCTTATTTTTCTCCCGCGGAGCGCCTGGTAGTTTCGAACCGCTGACCTTAAGATTCGCAGCCCGATTCGTACAAGAAGATAGAAGGGTATATACAGAGTTATTGTACCAAAAAGAGATGGTCACTGTTCAACCATTTTAAGGGGTAGCATACAATCAAGAACTGATGTTACTGAAAGAAGTCCACACGGCACTGAAGGTATTACTGAAAAACAAAGTTCCAGGAATTTACAGAATACAAGTTGAAATTTTTCAACAAATTGATGCAGCACTGGAGACTTTCACTCAACTATATCAAGAAATTTGGAAGATAGTTATGTGACCAACCAATTGGAAGGAATTCAAATTTTTGCCCATTCCAAAGAGAGGTGACTCAACAGAATGCACAAATCGTCGAACAATATCATTAATATAATCGTTGTTGTTGTTAAGTGCTGTTGAGTTGCTTCCGATCCATGGCGACCCTGTATAGGGTTTCCGAGCTCTGGTTGAACCCCTGATCTTGCAATTCAAACAGACCCTTCAGTCCAGCACATTATTCTGCTGTGCCATACCAAGGCTGTCTGCAAGTAAAATTTTACAGAAAATATTTTAAAAATAGCTGCAACAGTTCATTGACAAGGAACTGCCATAAACTCAAGTCAGATTCAGAAGAGAAAGAGGAATTAGTGATATCATTACTGAAGTCAGATGAATCTTGGCTAAAAGCAGATAATTCTAGAAAAAATGTGTACTTGTGCTTTATTTACTATTCAAAGGCTTTTGACTGTGTGGATCATAACAAGCTATGGATAGGTGCCCCAGAACAGTTGATTGTAGTCATGAGGTTCAAGCTCACCAGCCTTTCCTTGGAAACCCTATACAGGGACGCTATGAGTCAGAATCAGCTCAATGACAATAAACAGTTAACAGCAGTATTAGCAAGGAGCCATTGTTTAGGGATTAAATTACCGAGTTTAGAGTATGTAAGAAATAAAGAAAAAAATGAGGAGGGAGTCTTAACTTCAACAGCAGGCAAGTTTATTGAGAGTAAATCTGGGTGCGGGTACTTTAATTGACCAAAAAGACCAAGAACCTGCCTGTTTCTTAAAGACTGGGGGTATTTAAGGCCCTGTGGTCCCAAGTACAGTTGTGGGAGCTTCCAATGGGCGGGGCTATGGAAATTTTCCTGAAACCTGAAACTACGGGGGAGGGAGGATGGGGGGGGGGGTGGGGGAAGGGTCTCCTGGTGCAATAAAGACTTAAGTTTTCTAGAGACTGGAAGCCCAAGCAGGACTTCATTCAGTGCCGCTTGGTGTAGCTGCAAAACTTAAGATTTCAAACATGGATCTGACATTTATTAACCTTGTTGCCTTGTTGTTGGTATTGTTAAGTGCCATCGGGTTGATTCCGACTCATAGCCACCCATATAGGGTTTCCTATGAGGAGTTGGTGAGCTTAAACCACCAACTTTATGGTTCAAATCGACCTTGCTGTTCGGAGTATTAATTCTCAGTGCCACACCATGATTCCGTATTAACTGTGCAGCCTTAGATAAGTACCTCAACCAATCTGTGTCCTTGAAAGGAAAGAATTGGCACAAATGGTCTATTTCCTCAATTCTTGCTCACCTCCTTTGTTATGGTGATGGCTTTGAAAAGTTAATTACAGCAATAGCCTCAGAATAGTTAATTATAGCAACATTTCCAAAGGTCAGTAATGATGTTTTACTATGCATCCAAAACAGTAGCTTAAGTTCAACTAAGTTGTCAGATGTCTTAAGTAAAACATTAGCTTAGTTAGATGCACCTAGTACATGCTACCATGGTTGGTCTTTGGTGCAAGACCCAAGCATACATGTCCCTATAGTTGGCAGCTGGCGAGACACATAATCATGTCATTCCCACAGATGGAGAGCAATAGAACTTGCTTTTGATCTCTCTGACCTTGACCTATCCTTGCTCTGATCTCTGATCCTTGCTCTGCCTTTCCTGTACTGTATAACATAACAAACCGTAGCCATGAGTAGACACATGCATTTATGCTAAGCCCTGAAAGTTATTCCAGTGAATCAGCGAATGACTGGATGATTGTAGAAGACTAGGAAGATTGATAATAAATTTGTGGTATTGGAAAAAACAATATTAGTATCAATCTCAGATTTATTTAGAGAATTATAATAATTAATGTATTTTAAACACTTGTTAAATAAGTGTTCAGTAAATAGCACTTATAAACAGTTAGTGTTCTTTACAGAAAATAGTAAAGAAATATCTATGGCTAACTCCTGTTGCTAAAACCACAGAAACATTGACAATAAAAATCTTTCAAATGAATTGTGATAGATATCATCTTATTTAAATAGAAAACACCCTACAGTTTCAGGCTTTCTAGATGACTGGTCTAGAAAATGTATGGAAAGGGTGTCTACTGAAGAGTGATGAAGAACATAAAGGGACGGGGCTTGAAAGCATGTTGAAATGCACCAGATTTTCATAAAATCTAACATTTTTTGTTTGTTGTTGGCTGTCAGTCTATAAATGACTTCATTATATGCTGTCTGTCCATGGACCTGTCTAGCTGGATTAGTACGCATGAATTCTGGCTGTGTGGTATATAATAGCAAAGCAATGAATGCATTGTTAATCATTTAATTACAGAATAGCAAAAATGTCATTCCACTCTAATGAAGTGGGCAGGTTTATCTCACACCATACCTAAAAATGCAACTGCTGTAGTACTGACAAGAGCTAACTCAATGAAATGAAAACACCATCTGTGCTGAAAGGACATATACCTGTTTGTATGGTTTTCTTCTCAACAGCCCCTTGTTTACAGTGTAAGTGAATTTTATATCGATATAACGTGTTACTGCTGCAGAAGTCCGTAACATGGGAAATAGACACATTGAAAAGCACAAGATTGATTGTCCTTGTAAGAAACCAGAAACACAGCATGCACCAGTGAATATGTTGAAAAATACATGAGGAGGATTGGAGATGCATTTAAATTTACCAGAGCTTCAGTCTTGCATTATATCTGCTAGGGATCATATTCAAGCTTATTCTCCAATTTAGAAAAGCTAAAAATAAAATAACAATATCTAATAACTACAGATAAAAATGAGAACTAGTGGTGCTGTAGGATAGGCAGTGGGCAGCTAACTGCAAGACTGGTGCTTCAAACGCACCAAGCTCTCCTCAGAGACTCTATCTGGATTGCTATGAGTTGGAACTTAGCAACCAACCACCACAATGAGAAATCAGACATCATCCTACATGAAGGCAGTGAAGCTTTATGAGTTCAGCAATAGTAGCTAACTTGCATATAAGGGACATTTAGAATGTTGGGAGAGAGTTTTTACTACCTTCCAGATCTTGTATCTTGTGCTAGGCACTCTTGGCAATGATAATAAAAATGGTGACGCAATAATAAGAACAAGGAGCTCTGGGAGGCATTTTAATACTTTTAATTTACTTGTCTATTTTTTAACATTCCAAAAAGTCACAGAAATAAGGGAGAATCAATGTTGCCTAACTTTGCGGAGTATCTCTAGCTTCTATTAGCCTCAAGCATGACCCTATTGTCCCTCCAATTCAAAGGAGGGCTAGTGGCTCTCTAGAATTACAGTCTCTCAGTCATCTCTGGAATTCTTTTTGCCCTCTTAATCTTCCAACACCTTAGTATTCAATTTCCCCTAGAAACCGTCTCTGTTGAATCCCTGCAGTGTTTCTGTTTTCTTGACTGGATCCCCATGGATGCAGACACACATGCTTGAAATTATATGATGGAGGGCTTCAAAATTTTCATGAAAAAATCCATTATCTTTTTTTGGTTGTTTTTACATTTTTATTGTAAGGTTTACATGGGAGAACATCAGCTTTACACTCATCATATTGTAATTCAGTTCATTGCAATGATTACAATCCCCTCCATGCATCAACAAATAACCAAAGGGTACACCACACAGGCCCACCCCCCCCCAGGCACCAGTACACAGCCCTTCCTCCTCCCTGAGTCCAGTGTCCCCAGCCACTCCATCTGTCCACGGCATAGTCTCTGTCTCCATCCTTTTGTTGAGTGTTTTTAACAGGAATGGATGTTGGATTTTCTCCAAAGCCTTTTCTGCATCAATCGATATGCTTATGTGGTGCTTTTCCTTTTTCTTATTTATGTGGTGGATTACACTGATTGTTTTTCTAATGTTGAACCATCCTTACATCCCTTTTATGAAACTCACTTGGTCATGATGTATTATTTTTTTGATGTGGTGCTAGATTCTGTTGGCTAGGATTTTGCTGAGAATTTTTGCATCTATGTTGAAGGAGCTCTGGTAGCATAATGGTTACGAGGTGAGTTGTTAACCTCAAGGTCAGCAGTTCGAAACTACCAGTGGTTCCATGGGAGAAAGATGAGGCTTTCTGCTCCTATAAAAATTTACCGCCTCGGTAAATACAGGGTCACTATGAATCAGAACTGGCTACACGGCACACTACATCACCATCATGTTCATGAGGGACATTGGTCTGTAGTTTTCTTTCTTAGTGATGTCCTTCTCTAGTTTTGGTATGAGGGTTATTTTTGCTTCATAAAAAAAGTATTAGGAAACTTTCTGTCCTCTTCTATATTTTGGAATAATTTGAGTAGAATTGGTGACAGCTCTTCCCTGAATTTTTGGTAGAACTGACCAGTGAAGCCATCTGGGCCTGGACATTTTTTGGTTGGCAGTTTTTTGATGACCTGACCAATTTCTTCTTTTGTTATGGGTCTGTTCAAGTTTTGTACTTCACTCTGTATAAGTTTTGGTAGGTCATGTTTTTCTAACAATGCATCCATCTCTTGTAAGTTTTCAAATTTGTTGGTGTACAACTCTTCAGAGTATTCTGTTATTATCCTTTTGATTTCGTTTGGTTAGATTGTGATATTGCCCTTGTGGTTTCTAATGTGAGTTATTTGTGTCTTCTCCCTCTTTTCTTTTGTTAGGTTTGCCAATGGTTTGTCAATTTTATTAATCCTTTCAAAGAACCAGCTTCATGTCCTGTTGATTCTTTGTATAGTTATTCTGTTTTCCATCTCATTTAATTCTGTTCTTATCTTTATTATTTCTTTTCTTTTGGTGACTGTAGGTTCCTTCTGTTGGTCTATTTCTAATTGTTGTAGATGCTGTGTTAATGTGTTAATTTTAGTTATTTCTTATTTTTGGCTGTGCACATTTATCGCAATAAATTGTCCTTTCAGCACCAATTTCGCCATGTCCCAAAGATTTTAGTATGTTGTGCTTTCATTCTCATTTGTTTCTAGGACTTTATGAATTCACGTTTAATTTCTTTTTTTACCCAGTTGCTTTTCAGCAGGATGTTATTCAGTTTCCATGTATTCGACTTTATTTCCTTAGTCTTATAGTTGTTGATTTCTAGTTTTATAGCATTGTGGTCTGAAAAGATGCTCTGTAGTATTTTGATGTTTGTAAATTTATGGAGCCTTGCTTTGTGACCCAACACGTGGTCAATTCTGGAGAATGTTCCATGTGTACTGGAGAAGAAAGGATATTATGCTATTGTTGAGTCGAATGATCTGTGCATGTCTATGAGGTCAAGTTAGTTGATTGTGCTGTCTAGTTCCTCTGCAACTTTGTTGAGTTTCTTTCTGGTTATTCTGTCCCTTTACAAAAGTGGTGTATTAAAATATTCCACTATAATTATAGATTTATCTATTTCTATCTCCAGTTCTAGTAAGGTTTGCTTCATATATATTGGTGCTCTTTCATTGGGATTGTAGATATTTATTATGGTTATGTCATCTTGCTCAATTGACACTTTGATCATGAGATTGTGTCCTTTTTTATCTCTTATGCTGGTTTTTGTCTTAAAGTTTACTTTCTCAGAGATTAGAATTGCCACTCATATTTGTTTATTGTTGCAGTTAGCTTGGTATATTTTTTTCCATCCTTTAACTTTTAGTCTGTTTTTGTCTTTGTGTGTAAGATGTGTCTCTTGCAGACAGCATATTGAAGGGTCTTGTTTTCTTATCCGTTCTGCCACTCTCTGGCTCTTCACTAGTGCATTCAATCCATTGACATTCAATGTAATTATTGATAGGTATGAACTAATTGCTGCCATTATATTAATTTTTTGGTAGTGTTGTTCATTCCTTTGTTCTGCATGACTTTCTTCTTGTGCTGACTTTGTTGTTTTTGTGCTATTTCTTGTTGGTTTCTTTTTAGTTTTCGTGTTTGCTTGGTTTTCTTGGAAGTTCATTTTCATGGTAAATTGTGAAGTATTAACTTTCTTTGGGATTACCTTATAGGCTATTAACTTTTCTCTCCATTTAAAGGAATCTATTGTATTCTGTAATCTACCTGACATCCTCACCACCTGGATCTCTGTTCCTATATTTATCCCTCTTTGACATTGATATTATTTTGATCTTTAGTTGACTTCCCAGATCCTTTGAATTCATTGTTGTAGTTTTGTTCTTTTCTAGACTCTGCTATCTGTCAACTGAGTTCCAGGTGGTGTTGCCACACCTGTCAATCATTGGTTGTTGTCTGTTATTGTTAGTTTTTAGTCCAAAGAACTCCCTTTAGGATGTTTTGAATTTCTAGATTGGTTTTGATAAAATCCGTTAGATTCTGTTTATCCTGGAATGTTTTGATTGCACCATTGCATTTGATTGACAGTTTTGCTGGCTAGAC
>NW_006408550.1:16190817-16207807 GCF_000296735.1 Chrysochloris asiatica
ATTGGAGCAGAATTGGGCAGTGTTTCAGTCTGTTGTCCATAAGGTCACTATGAGGCAGACTGACTTAAGGCACATAATAACAACAAAGATATGGTTGTGGTGTACCCTACTGGTTTCAAACTCTTTCTCATCTCATTATTAATATTATCATTTAACAGTTGGAAAAACAAGCACAGTTTCTCAGTTTCCCATTTCATCTATGGGTAAACATACAATACATGTATTCTTTATTAAGTTCTGGGGAAGATTTTCTTTCCTAAGGAATAGGGTTGTAGATGCAGAAGAAGTTGTCATTTTAAGTACCCATGGATGACTTTTTTTTTTCTTTTTGAATTAAGATATGAGTCCTGAAACCACAAGACTATCTTGTGAACATGAGGCCATAACAGTCATCAGCCAAAACTGAAGACCAGAAAGAGCCACAGATGCTAATGAAATCATTGTGCAGTGAATCCAACTTCAACAGTTGCCACCTTTAGACATCTTGTGGATAAAGAAAATGAATTCCAGTTTAACTCACAAAGGTTAGCTACTTGGTCACTGGCAGCTGAGTACACTCCTGATTAATCGTGGTACGATGGAAGACAATGCTGATTATTTATATGCTTAGAGAAATATTTCCCACAACTTTGCAAAAGTGAAGTAAAACATCCACTTGGACAAAAATGATATTATTCCGTAAGTTCTTGTATGATTCATTTAGGGATACCAAGTTTGATATTTTATTTTTTTAGAAATAATTTGTGTCCCCAATCAGTGATATAGACTACATTTCATGAATGAACTAAAATAACCTAGTTTTAGATATATATCTGAGGGCACATTTTTTTTTCCCCATCTGAGAAGTAGAGCACTTCTTATTGGAAAAATGAAAAGGCATGCAAATATAGTATGGCTAGAGATATTTTTCTTTTCTTCTGTAAGCTAAAATGTGAGGAACTAGAAGCCCATTTTTCTTCTGGGAAGAGAAATTGAGACTGGATAGCTAGTGAGAGGAGAGCACATTCGTGCAGAATAAAAATGCAATGCCTTCAAGACTCTCAAATAAGAAGTCTGAAGCAGGCTCTGGGGTTTTCAAGCCTTGCAGATTTCAGGGGAGAAAGATGTTAAATGTATTTTGATAGGAGTAGTGGAAAAAATAGAAAGATTATTATGCTGAGGTTGTTGTTTTTGTTGTTAAGTTTCATGGATTCAGTTCTGACTCATAGCAACTCTGTATAGGGTTTGATATTTTATTTAGGATTTCCAAGAAGCAACTGAAAGGTTTAAACAACTCCCTTGTGATTAGCCGTCCAAAGCTGACCCTACAGTGCCATACCAGAAGTCCACAATGACAATAGAGAATAACAATTGAAATAATGAAAATAGTCTATGTATACAATAGTGTATATATTCACTAAAGCTAGACTTTATATTTAATAGTGTAAACATATGCAAAGTGTGTTGACAATTTTAAAGTGAGTAGATCAATCTTATAGACCGTTCAAGTTGACCAAAATAACCAAAATTCATGGCCATTAAGTTGGTTTTGGCTTATAGTGATTAAGTGGGACAGAGCACAATTGCCCCATTGGGTTTCCAAAGCTGTAATCTTGACTGATACATATTTTCCTGCACAGTGGCTGGTAGGTTTGCTCTATCATGACATTTCAGTTAGCAGCCACATATCTAACCACTGTGCAACCAAGGCTCCTTGTCTGTTCAAGTTTGTTGTTGTTGTTGTTGTTAGGTGCCATCAAGTCGGTACCAACTCATAGTGACCTTGTGCACAGCAGAACGAAACACTGCCTGATCCTGGACCAGCCTCACTACGGTTGCCACGCTTAAGTCCATCGATGCTGCCACTTGGTCAGTCCATCTCATTGGGTGTCTTCCTCTTTTTCTCTGACCCTCCACCTTATCAAACATGATATCCTTCTCCAGCGACTGTTCCCTCCTGATAATATGTCCAAAGTATGAGAGACAAATTTTGGCCATCTTGGCTCCCAAGTGGCACTCTGGCTGCACTTCTTCCAAAATGGACCTATTGGTTCTTTTGGCAGCCCATGGCAATTTCAATATTCTCCTCCAACACCATAACTCAAATGCGACAATTCTTCTACAATCTTCTTTATTCACTGTCCAGCTTTCACATGCATATGGATTATTGAAAATACTATGGCTTGGGTCAGGCACAACTTAGTCCACAAACTGAGATCTTTGTTCTTCAACACTTTAAAAAGGTCTTGTGCAACAGATTTGCCTAATGCAATACATCGTTTGATTTCTTGACTGTTGATTCCATACGTGTCGATAGTTGATCCAAGAAGAATGAAGTCCTTGACAACTTCAATCTTTTCTCCATTGATAAAAATATTGTTTATTGATCCAGTGGTGAGGATTTTTGTTTTCTTGACATTGAGATGTAATCCATACTAAAGGCTGTGCTCTTTGATCTTCATCAGTAAATATTTTAAGCCCTCTTCACTTTCAGTAAGCAAGGTTGTATCATCTACATATTGCAGGTTATTAATGAGTCTTCCTCCAATCCTGATGCCAAGTTTTTCTTCATAGAACCCAGCTTCTCAAATTATTTGCTCAGCATACAGGTTGAATAAGGATGGTGAAAGAACACAACCTTGTTGCACAACTTTCTTAATTTTAAACAATTCAGTGTTCCTCTTGGTCCAGGTACAGATTCCTCATGAGCACAATTAAGTGTTCCGGAATACTCATACTTCTCAATGTTCTCCATAGCTTGTCATGATCCACACAATTGAAGCCTTTGCATAGTCAATAAAGCACAGGTAAACATCTTTCTGATATTCTCTTCTTTGAGCCAAGATCGATCGGGCATCAGCAATGATATCCCTTGTTCCATGGTGTCTTCTGAATTGGGCTTGAACCTCTAGAAGTTCTTTGTCAATGTCTGTTCAAGTAGCAACCAATAATTACCTATTTATTATCACTGAAGTCCTGGTGTAGCACTGAGTTAATGCTCTGGATTGCAAAATTGATTTGAACTGCAAGGTCAGTAGTTCAAGCTCATCCTTGGAAACCCCATACAGGGCCGCTATGTAACAAAACTAACTCAGTGTTATACAATAACAACAACAAGTATTTTAAGAGTAAAATATAAACCTGTGGCAAAACCACCTCATTATCAATTTTCAAATTAAAAATGGATTTTATAGTATTCTCACCTATACCTAACAGTAAAAGTTCTTTTTTCGTTCTTTGCCAAAAAGTCCATTCAGATACACAGCATCTCCAGGTGGCAAAGTGGAACTGTCTGTTTGTATGAAAGCTGATCACAGAGCTGCTGGGTGAGTTTGAACTCCTAAGTTTTTGGTTGTTGTTGTTCTTAAGTGCTGTCGAGTATGTTCCAACTCATAGTGACTCTGCATATGGTTTCTAAGGAGTGGCTGGTGGATCTGAACTGCTGACTTTGTGGTTTAAATTGATACTACAGTTGAGTTCTTATCCTAGAGCTCCCATTGTGCTACCAGGTTTCCCCCAAATTAAATATTTAGCCAAATATTATGTCTGACTAATTATTCAAAAAAGTGTTCATTGAAAACTTTTTCCCTTTTCTGCACTTATACTTATCAGTTAGTGCATTCCTTCATATGGTGTGGTAAAATATTGAATGTCTCTTCTCATCATAGACTGTACTTTTTCCTGAAAGATTTGGGTCAGAAGGTGGAAGAAGATGCTGATGGATTATATTATTCACTCATGAGTGATTGTTAACAGAACTGTGGTGTAGACACTTGGGAATGTGGTTGATGCAGGGATTGATCAGTGTTACCATCCTGATGGTTTTGAAATGAATAGTCATCTCTAAAGCAGGTCAGGCTACTCAGATCTCATTACCTGGGAGAAGAACCAGGATTAGCGAGGCACCAACTTTGGGCCCCAAGACCCCTGTGCACTGAACCTCCTCCCCCCAGGGACAGAAATCTGTGACACTGGAGAAATGATAGAGAAACAGCAATACAATCAAGAGTCAGCGCATGAGACACAGCGGTAGGCTTTCCAGCCCCCAGAGCAAGTAAAGCTGAGGGACTTTGGCAGGAAGCCTGGAGGGTTGTTCTGGGCACTTAACTGTGGAAGCGAAGTTTATGAACTCACTGAGCTGAAGCCCAGTGCCCTCAGTCTGAAGCTTCTGGCGGACTGGTCTGTTCTGTGGACATTTATTTATCAACAGCCCGACAAGAGCTTTGTAACAATGGCAGGCAGAGAGAGGCCTACCTATGGGCACAGATGAGGAGAGGGTGTCCTGACTGGAACTGTGTCTTGAACATTTTTTAATCCTCTATTTTAACCTGTTAACTTCATGACTGTGAGTATGGTGTCTGAGGTCTACATGGCCATTGTAAGGAATCATCGAACATAGCTGAGTGTTTCGTGAGAAGGAATTGTTGGTGCCACAATTTTTTTTTGCACTTCGTTAAAGAGCATGATTACAATAAGCACAGCTAACATATGGCTTACATGAAACATTCTTACAAAGTGCATAGCCTGCTCAAAAGTAGCTTACTAGCAGAGTGATTATATAAGTCATTATCCAAACTTGACAATTTGAGACTAAAAGATATGTTAATTGAATGAGGCGCTGACAATAGACAGCATAAACTATGAAAGTTCTAGGCAAATCTGAACATACATTTACTCTATTAGCTCTGCATATTCAAAGCGTGATGAGCACACACTGACCTATTATAGGAAGATCCATTAGCAGATGCACATGAACTACACTTTATTGATAGATGCTATTTGTTTACATGTTTGTAGAAAAAGCTTAATTGAAAGAATCATACATTTATGTATAGCTTGTTCTGCCCATTCATGTAATGGACCATGATGGCATGAACGGAGCAAAGCTTCTGGAGCCTTCATTTGCTGAAGGCTCAAAACTTAACTTGAGAGAAAGCTTCAATATCTGTTAGTAATCTAAAATGGAATGCATGAAGTATGAATCTAGGAAAATTAGAACATTGAAAGATATTGCATAACAATCTATATCCTAGATATTCTTGAGCTGAACTAGACTGGCATTGGCCATGTTGAATGTGACAATCATATGGTTTACTACACCAGGAATGACAAATGCAACAAGCATCCATCATCAAAAAGAGCATTTCAAGATCTATCTTGAAGTACAATATTACCTTATCTGTGATAAGATAATATCCATAGTCCTACAAGTAGACTAATTAATATCCCTATAGTCATTAATGATGAATTGAAGAATTCCACCAACTTATTCAGTCTGAAATTGATCAAACATGCAATCAAAATGTATTATATTTACTGGTGATTGAAATTTTAATATGGAGCTCTGGTAGCGTAGTGGTTACGAATCGGGCTGTGAACCACAAGGTCAGCAGTTCGAAACTACCAGCTGTTCCGTGGGAGAAAGATGAGGCGTTCTGCTCCCATAAAGATTAACAGCCTCGGAAACCCTGTGGAGGGTCGCGATGAGTCAGAACCGACTCCACAGCAAACAACAACAACAACAACAAACAAAGAGGAAGGATAAATATTTGGAAAATACGACCTTGGTGATAGAAACAATGCTGGAGATTCCATGAAATGATTTTGCAAGCCCAATGATTTATTCATTGCAAATACATTTTTAAAACAACATAAAAACCGATTATACATATGTACCTCACCAGATGGAATACACATGAATCAAATTGGTTACATCTTTGGGACAAGACAGTGGAAATGCTCAATATCATCAGCCAAAACAAGCCAGTGGCAGACTGTCGAACAGATCTTAAATTACTCATTTGCAAGTTCAGGCAGAAGCTGAAGAAAACAAGTCCATCAGAGTCAAAATATGATCTTAAATACATCCCACCAATATTTACAAACCTTCTCAAGAACACATTTGATGCATTAGATGCTAATGACCGAAGACCAGAAGAGCTGTGGTACAACATCAAGAACGAGCTCAAGGAAGAAAGCAAAAGATCATTAAAATGACAGGAAGAAAGACAAGCCCAAAATGGATGTCAGAGGAGAATTTGGATTTTGCTTTACGGTTAAAGGAAATGCAAACATTGAGGAGGAAAAAGAGATGAACAGAAAATTTCAAAGAAACCTCTAAAGAAAAAGTTAAGGTCAATGTGAGGGTAAGTCAAAAGGAATTGCTACAATGTACCAATTCCTACATGCAAAAATTTATTCTAAACAACATGTGTTTAAACATATCTCTGTGATCAGTGAATTGGGGGCTTATTAGGAAGTTTTTAAGAAGTCAAAAACAAATGAAAAAAAGAATTTGAAAGTTGTATCAGAATTCCACCATCCCTGCCCCCCAGCACAACAATGAATGTTTCCATTCTTCCCGGGGATCCAGAGCTGTCCAATGAGAATACAATTGGGAAACATTATCCCATCCAACTTCCAGCCCTGATCCTGTCCCTTCAGATTTCTTTTTGTTCCTCAAACTCAAAGAACCTTTAAAAGGACCATGATTTGAGTCCGTTGATGATGCCAAAAACTGCCGTTTTGATGCGGTATATTTGAAGAGTGCAGAATTCTTCAGGGATGGATTAGAAAGATGGAACCTCTGCTTTCAGAAGTTCATATACCTACATAGACAGTATGTAAAGAAACAATAGTTTGACATTTTTATGTTTTTGCTTAATAAATGTTTCTATGATTTTGTCGCAATTGTTATGAAATGCATGGAAATTAAAGTAGAGAGACACATATACAAGAAAAAGAAAAAGCAAACATTTGATTGCTTGTTTTGATCTCCCTCAAATATCCTTGGGTGATGCAAGCTGCTTGCTTTTGATGAGTAAGTAATCTAAAGTTTGGCAGTCTGCACCTTCCTGTGGCACTGCAGAAGAAAGGCCTGAACATCTGCATCTGTGACAGTCATGGTCAAGAACGCCTGTGGAGCAGTACTACACGAGTGTTGTCAGCATCAACTTGATGACGATGTTTGGTTTTGCTTTTAATTTCCCTAAAATAGTGGGTTTTCTCTTCAAAATATACTGTAGTCTCTCCTCTGTGCCCTTTGTGACAATGTTTTGTTATTGTTATTGTTAAAACTGTCGAGTTGATTCTAACCCATAGCAACCCTGTATAGGCTTTCCAAAAACAACTGGTAGGGTTGAACCTCCAACCTTGGGATACTTTAGAGCCAATGAATATTTATAATTTTTGAAATGCACAATCCCAGATTCTTCATTACATTTCTCCCCTGATTATTATCAACAACATTGCCAGTCTTTTATTGAAGAAATAAAAAATATTCTACTTGTCTTCCCCTATTTTCCAGATAAGGTTTCAGGTTATTACTTGTTTTATGATAGAATGCCAAATAAATTATTTTCTTTATAGTTAAATGTGAATTCTAAAAGAAGCTAAGGCTCTAGGTTAAAGTGATTTACTTTTGTTTCTATAGTTTTTCTGCAGCATTTACATTAGAACTTCCAAGAAGCCAGAATAAAGCTAGAATAAAGATGACTCTGAATGAAGCTAGAATAAAATAAAGTTGGCTCTGAATGTGAGTCCAAAGAGAGTAATTTAACTCCGTTTTATTCTTAAAATTTCAAGTGTGTACCCTTCACTTAATTCCTCACTTTATTCCACCCCATACATAATCTTGCATATCACCCCTAAATACTTCAGTGTGTTATTTTCAAGGAACAAGGACAATTTTGATTATAACCACAGTAAAATCAGCATATCTGGAAATACCACACTGACTTACCACCAGTGCTTAATATAGCTCAGATTTCAATTTCTGGAAGTCAATCCAAATTTCAGTAATTTTCATACCTTGTATTTATTTGTCATGTCTCTGTTACACCATACAATTATCTCACTTTGTTGTTGTTTTCTTTTTCATGACATTGATAAATTTGAAGTGTTAATGCTAATTAACTAGGATTTATGGGGCTGTTTCTTCATGATTACATTAAGGTTAAACTTTTTGACAAAGAGACTGCAATAAATGCTGTTGTGCCTTTCACTTTGCACCACACAAAATACATGATAAGGAGCTCTGGTAGGTAGCGTAGTGGTTACGAATCGGGCTGCGAACCTTAAGGTCAGCATCGAAACTACCAGCTGCTTCGCGGGAGAAAGATGAGGCTTTCTACTCCCGTAAAGATTTACACCCTCGGAAACCCTGTACAGGGTCGCTATGGGTCGAAACCGACTCGACGGCACTTAACAACAACAACAACATGGTAAGAACACTGATCCCTCTATGAGTTGGTTCCGACTCATAGTGACACATTACAGGGTTTACAAGAAGTGGATGGTAAATTTGAAATGCTGACCTTGCAGTTCAAACTGACCTTGAGGTCCAGTGCATTATCCCACAGTGCCACACCTGGACTCACCTATTAGTTTAGTTTTTTAATAAACAAGACTTTTGGTATTATCATTACAATTCTACAGACAACAACAAAGCTAATAATACAATTTCTCGATTTTTTTTTATTAATTCCTTTATTTTAAATGAAATATTTATTGAGAAGTTCCAGAATATTATGTTCAAAGGATACATGAAACAATGCTGCACTTTTTCTTCTTCCATCTGGATGCTAATTTTATATAAGGCTTGTGTTTCTTCTTTTCTTTTTTTTTTTTTCAGTATTAAGGTTTTTCCAAACTCATAAATTTTGTATTTTAAAATATAGAAACATTAGGCAAAATAATATGATATAAGGTCTGTACAGAGGAGCTCCCTGGTCATTTACTGTTTCCACTCATCGCTGGGTTGATAATCAATTCCATTAATTTCTGGTTTATTCTGTCTTGATTTTTGCAAAATGTCCTCTTTTTCATTATACAAAACATCAGATTCTATGTACATTATCTTGAAAAGTAATATTCTTGATATCGCTGTGGTATCAGATGCTACAGGATTACTAAAAATAAATGGCTGGAGGTAAGGCTAGATATGAAGATACAAAAGTGACACATTTTAAATATTTGAAACAGAGTTGCATCAATTTATGAGGTCTATTGGATTCATCTTTTATAAATTATTCAACACTAGCCTGATATTCAATGTTAAATGTATCCAAAATTAAATGTAAAAGTCTAGATCTTACCTGTTGTTGTTGTTGTTAGGTGCTATTGAGTCGATACCAACTCACAGCAACCCTACGCACAACAGAAGGAAACACTGCTCAGTCCTGGACCAAACTTCACAATTGTTGCCATGCTTCAGCCTATTGATGCTGCTACTTTGCCAATCCATCTTGCTGAGGGGTCTTCCTCTTTTTCTCTGACCCTCAACCTTACCAAACATGATATCGTTCTCCAGGGATTGGTCCTTGCTGACAATATGCCTAAAGTATGAGAGATGAAGTTTGGCCATCCTGGCCTCCAAGGAGCACTCTGGCTGCACTTCTTCCAACATGGATCTGTTGGTTCTTTTGGCAGCCCATCTTACTTTAAATATTCTCCTTCAACACCTTAACTCAAATGCATCAATCAAATCTTACCTAGATAGCAGCAAAATAAATTTCAACGTGCATTTTCTGAATGCCTCAAGTTATGTGAACATTTTTAATTTTCTGTGTTGAATTCTGTACAATTATATCCCCACTCCATGCATATTCAAACTCCTCACACCTTTATTTTTTCACATTCCATCTCAACAGGTAAGCATAGCCATTATTGGATTTCAAATACTTGTTAAGATATTTGAAAACATCTTTCTCTAACTTTCATAAATGCATAGGTATGGGCATTTTCTCTCTCTTCATCCTTTCTTCTCCATCTCCTTCTCTATAAATTATTTCCCCCAAATTGACCATAAGAAATAAAACCACAGCAGATACTTTCCTTATGTTGTAAAGAATATGCATACAAATGTTAAGTAAATGGCATAGAATATACTTTACATTCTTAATTCAACTGTTACAAAATAACAAAGAATAGCTTGCTCACTCTTCATCTGCATAGTCCTTGAATCTCCATAGCTTAAAGTTCAATCAATATTCCCTGTCTGTTCAATCAAGTCTTGCAGAGACTGTCCCTTCCAGAATAACTGACACACCAAACTGAGACAAATGTAGAAGCAAGAAGTTAACTTTTCTTATGGGTATTCTTTCAAACTCATGGTTCTTACCTCTATGAATTCCTGTACGAACTCATTTCATAAGATAAAACTCTTTTTCTATTAGAATTCATTCTGAAATGCTGTTTCTGCACTTAAGCCCACCCCCAACCCCAAATTCAAGATTGACAATGAAAAAGTGCAAGGCCGGTGGGCTTCGTTATAGAATGGCCTTGCCTAGGTCCTTCAGGGTAAGACTTTGGAACATTGACTCTAAATGTTCAACTTCCTGTAGCATCGGTCCCAGCCAGCACTTTCTGACCATCCTCTGTGTTGGTTAAAAGTGTGTTATATTCCATTCCTCTTTAGAAATGAAAAGAAAAATAAACCTTAATTTATCATTGTATTTTTAAGTAGTGAATGTACACAGGAGAAAAAAAAAAGTAAAAGTGAATTAAGTTGACACTATTACAGAAAGAGTATCTGGTCATTGTTTGTCAGTTTCTAAATTATTTTTGCCAGTGAATTCCTTCAAACATTGGACAGTAGCAAATCGGTGTAATTCATAGCACACCCTAAGGGCTTAGCTATTTTCTACTAAATTAACCACAACAAATGGAAATAAGAGCAGACTCTCTCCCTATACAGATTCAGGTACAGAATTAATGTTGTTGACACTCACCAAACATACAAAACAAGATGAATGAGAATGAGAGTCTTCTATGGAAAATGAGGCCACTATAGTCATATTTGCTGAACCACTTGGAATATGTTTGATACAGCATGATCATACTGCCAGGCGTAATTAGAAATGCATTTTCATTGGAATTGCTGAATGGTGGATCCCACCAACGTGGAATAATTTCCTATTTACTTCTCTAATTTTACTCGGACTGTTCATTGTTTTGCATTTGTTAGTTAAACTAGATTACAGATCAATTTTCAAAGCACCATTTAAAGAGAGCATGTCAAAAACAAAATTACCTTGTCAAGTAATCCAAGTAAAATCAGAATCAGGAGCTATGCTAAATAGAAACATTTGGGGCATGAATGTTCTTAAGATAGTTCAATCCTCACCTCTTCATTATTAATAGTGACCTTCACTAGTGGCACTCTTTCTCCCTACACTGGTTTCTGACAAGAACATTCATTCTTTATGACAGGATGTGAGGTACTAATTTACTTTTTTTTAAACCCTAAGTACATATGGCATGCAAAAACTTTTACCTACTTAGCAGTATAATTAGCTCCCTGTCCCTGAAAATTTATTAATCAATTGTCTCTTTTTCTAATACTTTAACATACTGTTGTGCTTTGAGAAATAATAGATATAGTTCTTCCATGCCTAAATGGAACATAGAAGACTCTATTGTAATTAATGAAAGCTATGAGCTACTAATTATCTAAGGAAGATACAATTGTTTTTGTTGCTGTTGTTGTTGTTGTCTTTTAAAAAAAATATTTATCAAGATTAACTGCTCTACAAGTGAGGCTTAGTAGAGGTCCTGCTGGGTCAATCTTAAGAAAAGTAAGATTATTTTTAATGAGTATTATTATTATGCAGAGTGATGCAAGGGAAAACTCAAGCATTTCATGTAAGATATTATGTTTTTTGTATACATTTTTTTTTTTGTAATAGAATAAACTTTAACTTGGATGTGTTTTTGTTATGTTTCATTGAGGCAGTTCCAACTCATAGAAGCCCTGTAGGGTCTGTAAGAGCAAGTGGTGAATTTGAAATGCCAGCCTGTGGTTACCTCTCCAGTGCTTACCCTACCACATCATACCAGAGCTCAGCTTGTTCTTAGTGGAATACAAATACACACCATTTGCTAGCAACTATGTTTCCAGTTAACAATAATAATTAATGTGTTTAGTATATTATCACTGGAGATGAAATTTGAATAAGAACCAATGCAAATATAAAGAATATATAATAAACTGACTTAATTTATTATAATTTCCAAAAATTTATAAAACCCATTAGGAATTAGCTTAATTCAAATTTTGGCTAAATGTTTGGAAGAGTAAAAATAATGAACTCTTTCAATTTTCAGAAGATTCTTTCAAATAAATTATGGTTAGGAGGATATTTCTTTTACAATGAATATATGGAAAATGTGTTCTATTATATCATCAAAATTCATAATGACATAATAGATTCTACCTCAGTTTAAATTGTTGAACTTCATAAATAGTATAAACTAGGTTGGGAGCAATGAAAAATGGTGAGCAGAGTTTAGTCACTGGAGAGAAACTGGCATTCACAGAAGCATGGGATGAAAATGTGAAGAGTTCAGCAGCTTTGCAGTTGTTTGAGGTAATTATAATGCAGACATTCAAACACATTGCTTTTAAGGAATCAGCACAGATCATGAGAGATCTTATATGCCACAGTACTGGGACTTTATCAAAATGTTATTGGGAGACTCAAAGAAATTTAAGCGGAGATGTAATAGAATCATATTTGCATTTTAGATTCCCCACTGTGACATGTCAAATAATGGCTTTGGAGAAGTATTAGGGAAGGTGATAAATGGATTGCAAATTTGGATAAGCAAACCACTTTCTGTTGAATTATTTTCTTTCCATGAGAAAGTTTGAGTTTGGATGAATATGCTTGACTTGCTATATTTGTATATCCAATTGGATGGATTCATTGCCCATTTGGAAGCTTACATTAGGTCATGTATGGTATGAAGTCAGATGTGGAGATATCATCAGGACCCAGATTCATCACAGTGTTTGAGATACATTCAAGAAATATTAACATTATCAGGATGCTCCTGTCATCTATGATTCAAAGAATACAGGTTTGATCAATGTACGGAGAATCATTCAGTTTCAGTATCTAGATGAAGCAGGCAAAGAGCACTGGAAGCGTCCCTCATTTTCTGGATAAAAGCTTTGAGATCTTTTAGTGGCAACTGGCCACCTCTTCCTCTTTCTCTGAGCATGTGACTAAATAAAGCTTTGGAAACTTCTGGCATTCTTTCAGTGTATAAAGAAAACATATCTAGACTTCAAATCAGAATGCAGAAAATATTGGCAAGAAATTTTATGTGAGGAGATAATAGTATTCACTCTAGAAAGAAATTACTGGAAGTCATGTCATCTCATCCTGATAATGAAAAGCAGAAGCATAGGTCAAATGTGTTCTCTGAGAGGACATGCACAGTTCATTTTATGGTCTTCATTGGTTGGTGGGTTACATGCTGTGGAGTTGGTTCTGACTCACAGTGACCCTGTATAGCGTTTCTGAGGCTGTAAATCTTTACAGGAGCAGAAAGCCACATCTCACTCCCACAGAACAGCTGGTAGTTTCAAACTGCTGACCTTGAGATTGGCAGTCTAACTCATTACCACTATACTACCAGAGCTCCTTCATAGTTTCCATTTTTAAAATGGCCTTCTTTTTTCTTAATCTTTTAATATTTAGTCATTTTGACTATGAGAAAATATGCACAACAAGGAAATATCAGGTACTTAAGGAATTAAACCCTTGCCCATTGCCAACAAATCAATTCCAACTCATAGTAACCCTACAGAACAGAAGAGAACTAAATGCCCCACAGGATTTCCTAGGCAGTAAATCTTCAAGGAGCAGATAGCCTCATCTCTATCCCATGTAGCAGCTGTTGGGTTTGAACTGCAGACATGTTGTTTAGTTGTCCAGGGCTTATCCTACAGCACCATATATTCAGGTATTTATTATGTATTAATACAAAAAAAGTTAAACTCTAATTCAGTAAGAAAGGAACAAACCACATATTGAGTCCTGCATAAAAGACAATGTCAAGAAGCCAGGGTGTAAGACAGAAGCAATTCCTGTTTCTTTTGCCAATACTGCATCACTAGCATGGCTTCTAGAGAAGGTTCAGAATTAAGGTTGGGTATATGACAGCTCAGATGCAGCAATAACATGAATACCTGAAGGAAATATGCGGTTGGTTACTAGGTAGATTAAATGTTCATTATCTTGGTCCTTTTATTGTGTTATTTGAAAAACAAAAATAATCTGTATTTTGTCAACATGACGAATGCTGGGAAACATAATCTTGAGATCACAGTGCTTTCAAAGTCTAAATCCAATGTAGGTTTAGGGTTTAGGATGTTTTCCTTCTCTCTAAGCCAACACTCATCTAACAGTTTGTTATACTGTAGTGGCTTACCTGTTGCTGTGATACAGGAAGATATGTCACCAGTATTTTAAATACCAGCAAGTTTAATCATTGTGGACATGTTTCTGCTGAGCTTCCAGACTAAGAAATACTAGGAAGAGGGAGAGGCAAACTACTTCTGAATGGAAAGCCACTGAAAACCTAAGAAGAGCAAAATAAAACTAATTGATGTAATGCCAGAAGATTAGGTAGGTAGACACTGAAAATATGACTTAGGAGAAGTTGCCTCCTCAAAATAGAGTTGATTTTAATGAAGTGAATGGAGCAAAACTTTCAGAAATCTTCATTTGATGATGGCATAAAACTCAAAATGAAGAGAAATAGCTGTAAATACACACTAACAACAGATCACAGAATGTATGAAGTATGAAGATAGGAAAATTGGAAGTTGTCCAAAGTGAAATGGAACATAGAAAGATTGACACCCTAGGCATCGTTGTTGTTGTTGTTGTGTGGTCGAGTTGGTTCTGACCCATAAAGACTCTGTATAAGGTGTCCTAGGAGTGGCTGGTGACCTTGAGCCACCTGTCTTGTGGCCCAAACTGACTTTGTAGCTCAGCACATTACCCCACAACATCTCACCAGGACTCTTACTTCTAAGCATTAGTGGGCCGAAATGGACTAGTATTGGTCATTATTTTGAATCATAAACAATCATATGGCTTACTATGCCAGGAATGGCAAGTTGAAGAGAAATGGTGTATCATTAATCATCAAAAAGAAAGTTTCAAGAACTATATTGAAGTACAATGTGATCTATAATAGGATAATATCCATATACCCACAAGGAAGACCATATAATACCACTATGATTCAAATTTAGATACCAACCACTAAAGCCATTGATGATGAAATTGAAGAAATTTACCAACTTCTTTAGTCTAAAATTGACAAAAATGCAATCAGTATGTACTAATAATTACTGGTGCTTGAAATGCAAATTCTGAAAGCAAAGAAGAAGGATCAGTAGTTGAAAATATGGCCTTGGCAACAGAAATGATGCTAGAAATCACATAATAGATTTCCTCAAGATGAATGACTTTTTCATCACAAATACCTTTCTTAAACTGAGTAAAGTGACTATACCAACTAGATCTCACCTGATGGAATAAGCAGGAATCAAATTGATTGAATTTATGGGAAATGATGGTGGAAAAGCTCAATATTATCCTTCAAAACAAGCCCACAAGAGCCAAAATATGTTCTTAAACATAATCTACCTGAATTTAGAGACTTTCCTAACAAATTTGATGCATTAAATACTAATGACCAAAGACCAGAAAAGCTAAAGGTAGACATCAGAAACATCACAGAGGAAGAAAACAAAAATTATTAAAAAGACAGAAAAGAAAGAAAAACACACACACACACAAAAACAAATGTCAGAAGAGACTCTGAAACTGGCCCTCCAGTACAGATACTCTAAAGAAAATAAAGAAATGAGAAGGTAGAAAAGCTGATCAGAAAGGCAACTCCAGAAGATGATGGCAAGGATTATAATGAAATGGGCAAAGATCTGGAGTTACAAAATCAAAAGGGAAGAACATGCTCAGAATTTTTCAAGCTGAAACAATTGAAAAAAAAAAATGAAAGCCTTGGCTTGCAATACTGAAGGATTCTTTGCGTAAAGTATTGAATGATGCAGAAAGCATAAAAAGAATTAGGAAGGAATACACAGAGTCTTGGTACCAAAAAGAAATGATCAATGTTCAACCACTTCAACTGGTAGCATAATATCAAGAAATGATGGTACTGAAGGAAGAAATCCGAGAGGCACTGAAGGCACTGACAAAGAAGAAGGCTCTAGGAATAGATAGAATATAAATTGAAATATTTCAACTAACTGATGCAGCACTGGACGCATTCACTCATCTACATCAAGAAATTTTGAAGACAGATACCTGACCAACCAATTGGATGAGAATCATATCTGTGCCCATTCCAAAAAGAGAGCACTCATTAGAATGTGATGGTCATCAAAAAATATCATTGATATAATATGCAAGTAAGATTTTACTGAAGATAATTCAAAAAGGACTTCAACAGTGCCAGAGATCCAGGTTGGATTCATACTAGGTCATGAAAAGAGAGATGTCATTGCTGACGACAGATGGATCTTAGCTAAAAGCAGAGAATACCTGAAAGATGTTTACTTGTGCTTTCAATTGTATGCGTCTTGTAAAACTATGGTTAACATTGTGTAGAATGGGTAATCCAGAACACCTTATTGTGCTCATGAGGAACATGTGCATAAACCAAGAGGCAGTTGTTTAAACAGAATAAGGGAATATTGAATGGTTTAAAATCAAGAAAGGTGTGTGCCAGGGCTGTATTCTTTCAACATAGTTCTTCAGTCTGTATGCTAAACAAATAATCCAAGAATATGGATTATATGATTATATGAAGACATTGGCATCAGGATTGGATGAAGATTCATTAATAACATGCAATATGCAGATGATAAAACCTTGCTTGCTGAAAGTGAAGACAACTTAAAATATTTACTGATGAAGATCGAAGAACACAACCCTCAGTATGTATTTCACCTCAATGTAAAGAAAACAGAAATCCTCACAACTAGGCAGATAAATAACCTCATGATAAATTGAGGAAAAATAGAGTTGTCAAAGACTTCATTTTGCTTTGATCTACTATCAACACTCAGAGAAGCAGTAGTTAAGAAATCAAATGATGCATAGCATTAGGAAAATCTGAATTACAAGAACTCTTTAAATAGTTCAAAAGCAAAGATATCCGTTTGAGAACTAAGGTATGCCTGACC
>NW_006408550.1:16213612-16214214 GCF_000296735.1 Chrysochloris asiatica
AAACATTAGGTACCATATTCCAGTAGGCAGATACCATAAATCCTTTAGTTTATTGTGTTGATTTGCTATAAATTACTGGTAATGGGATTCAAGGAAATTATAAGCAGATGGTTTATTGGGAAAAGTTCACTCTGAAGTGTTGACAAAGATTTCAAAAAGACAAGAGATTCCATCTCATAGTCAAATCAGCTATAATTTTCTATCTTTCATTAACCAGTAATAAAGAGATGCATTTTAGTTAGGGTTTAATTGGTTTGAGATTATCAGGCCTTTCATCTCTTTTCCCTAAAAGTTTTGGACATAGTCTGACAAGGTACAGTTAGTTCTTTCCTCGAGTTCAATCACAGAATGATATTTAACAGTACCTGGGTTTCTATTGGTTCCTATGAGAATAACATGCTTTCGCTAAAAGGAGTAAATGCACAGAAGGATTTAGGGTCTTAGACACTTTCATTTGCTACTCAAGATGTTCGCCAAGCAAAACAAATTATTATTTCTCTCGTTACATGGTATTTTACCAGTATTTTTTTTCCATGGCTCAGTATCATTCCCCATTGTTGTTGTTAGGGGGATTGAATCGGTGCTGGCTCATAGCGACCTTA
>NW_006408550.1:16216539-16217487 GCF_000296735.1 Chrysochloris asiatica
TGCTTCCATGAGTGTTGATAGTTGATCCCAAAAGAATGAAGTCCATGACAACTTCAATCTTTTCTCCGTTGATAAGAATGCTGTTTATTTGTCCAGTGGTGAGGATTTTTTGTTTTCTTTACATTGAGATGCAATCCATACCAAAGGCTGTGGTCTTTGATTTTCATCAGTAAATGTTTTAAGTCCTCTTCACTTTCAGCAAGCAATGTTTTATCACCTGCGTATCTTAGGTTGTTAATGAGTCTTCCTCCAATCCTGATGCCATGTTTTTCTTCATGTAACCTAGCTTCTCAGATTATTTGCTCAGCATACAGGTTGAATAAGTATAGTGAAAGAATACAACCCTGTCATACAGCTTTCTTAATTTTAAACCATTGATTGTTCCCAACATTTAATTCTGCTCATGAGGAATCTGTATATGGACCAAGACACAGTTGGTCAAACAGAGCATCATTCCCCATTAGGATTCACAAAATTTTGTTTTTGTAAAGTTCTGTGATTTTTACTGCCACCTGTCTTTCATTTAATTTTTTTATTCAGAAAGTGTATCTCTATTTTGAGTAGAGAGGCTGCTCAATACAAATGGTCCCTTCCAAAATATCTAGTTAATCCAATGGGAAAATATCCAAACCACCTGTTTTGTGCAGACAACTAAAGAGTGAAAGAATTAGATTACTCAAACTTTACATTGAGCATGTGGTGCTGTAGGATAAGCACTCAGCTGGTAATTGTAAAGTTACTAGTTCAAACCCACTAGTTGCTCCTCAGAAACCATTAAAGGGTCACTATAAGTTGGAACCAATACTATGGTATTTAACAACAACAACATATTTATGAGGGAGCTTCAAAAGGAGTGACACAATTCTATTTTATTTTCATTCCACATTTCTACAAACTTGTTGAATCTACCTATGTGTACAATGTGTGTGCATGTGTGTGTGTGTGTAT
>NW_006408550.1:16218802-16220570 GCF_000296735.1 Chrysochloris asiatica
TGGACTGCCTGTCAAAAGAAAAAACAAATCTGTGTTGGAAGAGTTACCATCAGAATCGTTCAGCTATATTATCAGGAGTGACCAGTCCATAGAGAAAGCCAGCATGCTTGGTAAAATGGATAGTCAGCAAAGAAGAGGAAGATCCCCAACGACATGGATTGATACAGTGCCAGCAGCAATGGGCTGAATCATAAAAAAATAATTTTGAGGATGTTGTCTGTGGGATTGTTATGAGTCGGAACCAACTAGACAGCACCTAACAACACCAACACTGGATTGAATATAGTCATACTTTATCTTTCCTAGTGGATTAAATGAAGTCATAATTTCTTGAATGCATTTATACATTCTTCTTCAATGTCAGCTTCATGACATGGGTTTTCAATGAATAACAAATATAGAAATGTCCAAGGAAACATTTATAGCTGCAAGCATGCAGTCTTAGTGATGCAGAATTAGAAAGTGAATAAGAATCAGGTTCAAAACAAAGAGTGGATTTTTCATGGTAAATATTGATGTGTGAGGATATAGTGAAAAATCACTTCATAAGAATGTGTATCAATTTAGGCAGGTGGTGTGTAAGTTTTCATTGACACTTTTTATTTTACAAAACAAGCATTTTAAATATTTAAAATTAAATTTGTATTAATCACTGAAATTTGTACATGTACCTCTTCAGGTAGATGAAGCAGAGTAACTCAGAGATTAAAACAATAGTCTCCTGAGCTAGAATTAAATCCAGTTAGGTTCTAACATTTATAAACCAGATGAATAAGAAACACAATAGCACATCTATCTGTCACAATTTCCTCATTTATGAAAGACACTAAAGTATTATGGCACTTTTGAGGATTCATGTAGTCAATATTTGGGAAGTGTTTACAGAAAGGTTTAGTACATAAATGATATATGGAATATGTGTTAAGTCAATCAATTAAAAGTGAATTAGTAGAAAAGATAAGAGGTAAAATCTGGCAATGTAGTTTCCTACATGTTTCAAATTATTCCTAAATTCTTTGTTTAGTCACAAATGCCAAATCAAACAAAACAGAAAGAAATTCAAGTACCTATTGATCAAATGCTGGAGAAAGATGAAGCTTTCTGCGCCCGTAAAGATTTACAGTCTCAGAAACCCTGTACAGGGTCTCTATGAATGAGTTGGAATCAACTCCATGGCACATAACCACCACCACCATTGATCAAATGAAAACACACATGTCTGTTCATTTCCATAGGCAGACAATGGACTCATGAAGATAAATGAAACAGACTTCCATTGCAGTCACAAATAAAAATATAGATTTTACCAAAATAGTATTTTGCTCTCAAAGATCATGTGAACTAATAAGACCAATGATGCATTACATCTGCATATAGCAACTAAAATAGACAGGAATATTATCATCTTTGTTCAGAATGGGCCAGCTGACAAAATTCAAATAAAGGGATATACAGTGATAAGAAGGGAGGGATGTGTACTTTCATACACTGGCAAAAATGGTTTCATAGTGCTCTGCCACTTAGTTACAGAATAGTTAGATACCGTTACATAGTGTATAAACATCTCAGATGCAACTGTTAAATATTGATTTGTTTAAGAAACATTAGGGGAACAAACAAGAGGGTGAATCAGGTGGATGTGTAGCAGAGAGCTCCGCCAACAACAACACAGAATACCCGACCAAGCAGTTTCAAGGGATGGTCCCAGAACTCTGAACCACATATAAAGGAATACTTAGAAGCTTGGAAGGCTCACAGCTGGGGGAAT
>NW_006408550.1:16226213-16237542 GCF_000296735.1 Chrysochloris asiatica
AAAAGAGGAAGACCCCCAATGAGATGTATTTGCGTAGTGGCAGCATCAATGAGCTCAAACATAGTAACAATCATGAGGTTGGCCCAGGATCAGGCAGTGTTTCATTCTGTTGTGCATAGGGTCATTATGAGTCAATAGCAACTGGATAACACCGAACAAATACAACAACAATATATACATATATATATATATATGTTGTTGTCAATGAGTCTTCTTCCAACTCTGATACCATTCTTCTTCATATAATCCAGCTTTTTGGATTATGTGCTCAGCACAGAGATTGAATAAATATGGTTAAAGAATATAGCCCTTGGGCACATGTTTTTTTAATTTTAAACTATTCAGTGTTCCCTTTTTATGTTTGAACAATTGCCTCTTGGTCTATGTACAGGTTCCTCATGAGCACAATTAAGTGTTCTGAAATACTCATTCTCTGCAATGTTGTCCATAGCTTGTTAATGATACAAAAATTTAAAGTCTTTGCATAGTCAGTAAAGCACAGGTAAAAATCTTTTTGGTATTCTCTGCTTTCAGCCATGATCCATCTGATGTTAGCAATGATATCCCTCATTGCACTTTCTCATCTGAATTCTGATTGAATCTCTGACATTTCACCCTAGCAGTCATTTTTGAATTCCCTTTAGTAATATTTTACTTGCATGTGATACTTATATTGTCAAATGGTTTCTGCATTCGATGTGTCATATCTCTTTGGAACTGGCATGAATATATATCTCTTCCCATCAGTTGGCCAGGTAACTATCTTCCAGATTTCTTGGTAAGTGACTCTAATGCAGCATCAGTTTGTTGAACTATTTCTGTATTTTATCAATTCCTGGTGCCTTGTTCTTTGCCAATGTCTTGAGTTTGCACCTAAGAGTTCTATCTTCGGTACCATTGCCTCTTGATCATATGTTATCTCTTGAAATGTTTCAACTTAAACTTTTTGTTGTTGTTTTTGGTTACAGTGACTTTGTATTCCTTCCATCTTCTTTGTTGTTTCCTGCATCATTAAATATTTTGCCCATTATTGTTGTTAAGTGTGGTTGAGTCAGTTATGACTCATAACAAACCCATATACAGTTTCCAAGGAGTAACTGGTGAGCTTCAACCACCGATTTAGTGGTTCAAATCGACTTTGCAGTCCACTGCATTAGCCCAAAGTGCCACACCATAGAATACTTCATTTTGCAAATCGAGATGAAGTTTTTCTTCAGTTCCTTCAGCTTGAGAAATGCTAAATGCATTCTTCCCTCTTGGTTTTCTTACTCCAGGTCTTTGCATATTTCATTATAACATTTGACTTTGTCTTTTTGAGCTGCTCTTTGAAAAATTTTATTTAGCTCTTTTACCTCCTCATTTCTTCTGTTTGTTTTAGCATCTCTACTCTAGAGAGCAAGTTTCAGAGTCTGGCATCCATTTTGGCCTTTCCCTTGTTAATGACCTTTTGCTTTTTTCTTGTATGATGTTCTTCATGTCATCCCACAACTCTTCTGCTCTTTGGTCTTTATTGTCTAATGCATCAAATCTGATCTTCAAATGAATGTTTTCAAATGTGCAATCCTGGTGTGATGCTCTAGGGTAAGTACTGGACTACAAGATCACTTTGAACCACAAGGCTGGTGGTTCAGAACTCATCAGCCACTCCTCAGACACCTTAATCAGTATGGCTATGAGTCAGAACTGACTGTATGGCACTTAACAACAACATCTTCATATGCAAACTGATGTTCATTACCCAAAACCCTAGTTTTTTTAAAAAAATGTTATAAATATCCAATTACCAAAAGGTAGTATGGAAAACACCCTACTAGACTTGACCAAAAAACCCTAGTGAGCTTTGTTCAAGATAAATAAAAGTCTGAAAAATCAGTGAGCATGTTGGGATTTGGTTTCAATACATTCTTAAAATCACTTCCTATAAGATTTTGGAGTTCTGGTGTGGTGCTATTGTTTAAGTACTGGACTGCTAACATCAAGGTTGGTGGATCAAATTCACCAGCTGCTCCTTGGAAACCCTATACAGAGACCCAATGAATCAGAACTAACTTGATGATACTTAAAAAAAAACAGTAAGATTTTATTTTTATTAATAAATGCATTTGATGCCATAAAATTTTAGAAGACAATTAAGAATCACTTATGATTCCCATGGACAAGAACATAGCCACAGAGGGCTAGAGCTGAGAGTGAAGCATCTAGTAAATATGAAGTAAGGAGACAAGCACAAGAAAGTCCAAACTTACAGATAGCACCCATTTAACCTAGCCTCGATAGTTTGATAATCAGAACTCTACTAGAGGAAGATAAAAAAGAAAACAATTTTCAGTAAAGGAAATGATTATAAATTGTTACAATTTTGTGAACTTGACCTATACTAATGGAGGTAATCACTCAAAATACCAAGAGAGAGGGAAGGAGTCTTAACATCAAGTATCAATGCCATCCCCTCTGTATACAGGATAGATAGGGACAGGCAACTTAGACATTGGCTATCTAAAATGAGGGGGTGATAAAGGCTTACAAGTTTTCAAGAGGGAGTTTAGTTTAAGAATGTGTCAGGTAAGAAAGAGTCCCCACTGAATAGTTTTCAACTTGTCTAGATGGGTCTGGTTAAAAAAGATGGGGATAAGATTCTAATGATTCAATAGTGAGTAACTGTTTTCATGACTAATTGTGACTGTCGCAATTGTAAAGGTAGAAGTTTTGTAACAAAAATGGGGGAGTAGTTAATTTTACAGTCCAGAAACAGAGGACCCTAGGAACATCAAGGGAGAAGAGCACAAGCAGAATGCAGAACCTTATCCAGAGAAGCAGTTACACCAGAGATGGTGGCAGAGATGGGGACATGGAGAAAGGGAGACTTGTGGAAAGAGAGGAACTGAGAGCTGGCAGCCAGGAGGCAGACTTGCAGAATATACCCTTTAGTGGTATAAATTATTATATGTGCCTGAGTGTTTAAAAAAGAAAAAAAAAAAAAAAGAGCTAAAATGAATAGAGGGAAATACTGTTAACTGATGGTAAATGATAGGATTACAATCATTGTAATGAAACAAAGTATATCATTTGTTGAATGTAAAACTGCTGATCTGTCCTGTAAACTTTCACTCAATTCACAATAAAAACTTAAAAAAAAATAAAAAATAGATGGGGTCAAGATACTTATGTTTCAATAGTGAGTAATTGTTATCATGACTAATTGTGACTGGCACAACTGTAAAGGTAGAAGTTTTATCACAAAAACAGGAGAATGTTTAATTTTATAGTCCAGAAGCAGAGGACCCTAGGACCATCAAGGTAGAAGAGGAGAAGAGCATAAATAGAGTGCAGGACCCTATCCAGAGAAGAAGCAACATAAGAGATGGAGACAAAGATGATGTCATGGAGAGAGAGGTCAGCTGAGGACTCTAGACTAATGGGAAGAGAAAGACTGAGTGCTGGCAGCCAGGAGGCAGGCTTCCAGAATGTTCCCTTTTGTTGCTTAAATTACTATATATATTATTATATATTCCTGAATATTGCTGTGTACATCACCCTCTATACCCCCCAAAACAAACAAACAAACAAAGAAACAGAGAATGGAAGCAAATACTGTTGAATGATGATGCATGGAGTAGATTGTAATCATTTGCAATGAAACTTTGGTGTAAAACCAAAAGAATAAAAATGGGGAGAAGGAAGTAAATACATAGCCAGAAAAAAAAAAAAAATCACTTATGATTGGCATGTGTCTTTTATAGCATACAATATTTCTGTTCTAAAACAGAGGGACTGTAGCATGTTTACTCCTACAAACATGAGATAACATTGACAATTTTATTCACAGGAGAACAAATGTCTAATTACTTGATATATAAGCTACCCAGACAAAACATCGGATATGTGTTGCTATCAAACTCTTGCTATTTGACCAAAAAACCAAACAAATACATAAAAGGAAAAGAAAAAATTCAAAACAAAAACCCCACGATTGAGTCAATTCTGGCTCATAGCGGCCCTGTATAGGATTTCCAAGACTGAATCTTTATGGGAACAGACAGTCTCATCTTTATTCTATATAGCAATGGGTAGATTTAAACTGCTGATTTTGCAGTTAACAGTCCAGTGCTTATCCTACAGAGCTGCCAGGGTTCCCTCATTATTTGAGCAGCACATAAAAGGAAACAACAGCTAAAGCAAACAACCAAACAAATATTAAACATAGCTGTTCAGTCAGTTCTGACTCATGATGAAGATGACCCACATGAGTCAAAGTAGAACTATTTTCCATGGCTTTCCATAGGGTCCCCAGTGGCTGATTATTTGGAAGTAGATCACCAGAATTTCTTCTGAGGCACTTCTGGAGTTGAACTTCCAACCTTTTGGTTAGCAGCCTAGTGTGTTAGCTGTTTCCACCCTCAAGGAATCCTGACAGAGATTAGAGTTTACTACATATGATTATTTTATATTGAATATTTGGATCAAATGCTTTTC
Source organism: Chrysochloris asiatica (assembly GCF_000296735.1). Taxonomy (NCBI): domain Eukaryota; kingdom Metazoa; phylum Chordata; class Mammalia; order Afrosoricida; family Chrysochloridae; genus Chrysochloris; species Chrysochloris asiatica. The sequence goes on from NW_006408550.1 coordinate 16,230,687, forward strand.
AAATTGTGTGTACTCTGATTAACTAGTAGCTTCAGTCAAATAAATGGTCAAGAATCTATTCAATACTTTAGTAGCCTTGATTTAACCAATGTTTATTATTATATATTTTGTTTGCTGTGATCACAAGTACAGAGTCAATGATACAGCAATAACTAAATTAAATTTTTTCCTACCTGCAATAAAAATATCATAATAAAATCTCTATCTGGAGTCTTGATGTGACATTGAACTATGAAATAAAAGTTCAGCAGTTCAAAACCATCAGCTGTTCCTTGGAAACCCTTTAGAGTGTTACTATGAATCAGAAATGACTTGACTGCACTTAACAAAAACAGCATCTATTCATCTGTCTATCTGTCTATCTATCTATCTATCTATCTATCTATCTATCTATCTATCTATCTAACTTTGATGATTTGCTAAAGCTTGATTATTCAGTGTGTGTAAATTTTATAATTGCTTATAGTTTTGTTAGTTCACTTTTTTGTTTTTTTGTGTTTTTTTCTTCAATTCAGGTGACTATTAGGTCATCCTGCTATATTTTATGCTATACCCATACAGAGAAGCTACACTGTAGAACATTACACCAGATGAGCTTTAAATGCTTTATAAATGTAGCCCATGAGTAGGCTGAACTCCCACCTGCTGTGGAAGCATAATACTAGATATGAAAGCTGTTATGGAAGTTTGAAAATGAGCAAAACTGGAAAGGATAAACATTGAGTAACAGGTAAAAAAAGCTAAAGGAAACACATTTGCCCTCTTAATAAAAGAAATAAAATGAAATTATTTCAGTGTCATTTATGGCTATTAAGACAGCTATTTTAAGTAATAACTTGGTAGTGTTTAATTAATTATATTTACATTGAATCCATTTTCCTCATAAATATTATGGCTCATTAGCATATCAGTCTAAGCCTCAACTAACATTCACTGACCTTTACTACAAATTTAAATGTCCTACAGAAATTGTTTAATCCACAATACCATTGAAATCTCTATTAAAAAAACAAAAAACAAAAAATCAAATAATTTAAAAAGCAAATACATTAAAAGTAATCCATAAACTCAACCCTATCAGGAAGAAACAATGTTTCAGTAACATAGGCACTAATTAAATGTCCGAAAAGAAAGTTGTCATCTCTCCAAAGGAAACCCCATGATATTTTTGAAAAGCCATAAAGTGACTGAAAGATGAGATTAGTGGGTCATAATAGAATTGTGCGTGACACTGTAGATAATGCACTGGACTGCAAAGTCGGTTTGAACTACAAGGTAGTCAGTTCAAGCTCACCAACTGCTCCTTGGAAACCCTATACAGGGTTGCTTTGGGTCGGAACCTATTCGACGACACGTAACAACAACAACAATAGAGTGGTGGTAGTGGTGTGTCATGGAGTTGGGTCCGACTCATAGATACCTTGGAAAAGGTTTCAGAGGCTGTAAATCTTTATGGGAGCAGAAAGTCTCATCTTTCTCCCACAGAACAGCTGGTAGTTTTGAACTGCTGACCTTGAAGTAATAGAGTTGTTGTTGTTAAGTGCTGTCGAGTTGGTTCCGACCCATAGCGACACTGTATAGGGTTTCCGAGGAGCCGCTGGTGAACTTGAACCACTGACCTTGCAGTTCAAAGGGCTTTGCAGTCTGGCACATTAATCCACATTGCCATGCCAGGATTCCTAGGTACTAGAGTAGGGGGTATATATTGGTGATAAAGATAGAAATAGGTGGAAATTGAATCAATGTACCCTTAATCCATATAAATGATTGTTGTTATGTGCTGTGGAGTTGGTTCCGACTTATAGCGACCCGTACAGGGTTTCCGAGGCTGTAAATCTTTATGGGAGCAGAAAGTCTCATCTTTCTCCCGCAGAACAGCTGGTAGTTTCAAACTACTAACTGTGAGATTAGCAGTCCTATTCATAACCACTATGCTAATATAAAACACAACATATATTTATGTGAAAAGCCACATGGAATTGGATTACGATGGATACCCTAACTCCAACTCAACAGGAAAAGAACAGTGCAGAAGTTAATGGGTATACACTGCTCCTGATGAGTCAGCTTCAGGATGAATGCTTGAATTGGATTACAGAACCTGCAAATCAAAACATACTAATAATTTGTGGAAAGGGGTATCGGAAATATAGATTCTCAAGTAAATTCCATGAGGTTGAGACCTAAGAAAAGAGATGGTTGTGTCTATCTCAATGACAAAATCTAGGACTGTAAGGAAGACTCTAAGCCTGTGAATAACTATAGTTACAACAGACCTAGCAATAAGAGCTAAGTTGCAAAACAGTGACAACTAAAAAAAATAATAATAATTACAATGTATGTTTGTAGCTATTGCTGTTTTGTCACTGTTTTTAATCAGAACCTGTACCCTCTGCCCTTTTCTAGTTATAACAACATTATAATTTTCTTTTGAAAATCCACTTCTCCTTTGCTTAGCTCCTGTGAGTCTTTGAGAGGAGTCTATCCGCAGTTGCTGCTGCTGCCCTCTTGAGATAACCAGGTGAAATATTTTCTAAGAAGGAACACAACTATATTCAAAAAAGCAGAGCTGAGATAAGAGATAGAACCAAGTTTGATTGAAACTCTACAGCTGTAGTTAGCACACGTCTTGACTTTCCATTAGATGAGCTGATGCATTCTCTTTTAGAATGAGACTGTAGAAGAGAATTCCCTGATAGTTGCAAAGGCAAGATTCTCATACAGAGTGTAAACACGAAAAAGAGAAAAGAAAAGATGAAATCTAGGGAAGAAAAGTTAAGGATAAGAAGGATTGCCATGAAGATACAGACTCTAATTTAATTTCCCAGGGAAAAAATGTGAAAAAAGTACAAGAGAGTAGATGAAACCAAAGGTGAAATCTCAGGTCAGCTAAGTGCTAAGCAGGAATGATGAGGACACATGGCATATTTAGATACATCATAATAATATTTAAGATGGGCAAGGGTTAAAAATCATCACAAAATGAATGGAGAAAAATAGGTTCATTGATCTGAAAGATAGTGTTCCTGAGCATAGAATCCTATAGCTGAAAAACAAATAGCAGAGATCAATAAAATCATTTGTTGATATGTTGTTGTTGTTAAGTGAAGTTGAGTCTGTTCTGACTCATAGTGACCCTGTATAGGGTTTCTGAAAGTAGCTGGTGGGTTTGAACAACCAACTTTGTGGTTTGCATAGCAGGATCTTTATTTGAGAGAATTATTCGGTGACATATTGAGACAAATAGAATTAGTATTAATTCAAGAAAGAATTATGCAATGATGACCAAAGAATTGGGTTAAAATAAAACTTAAGTCCACATATCAAGTATAAGTGTTGGGAACCAAATCATACCAATACCGAAAAGGAGAATTTTTTGTAAGAGATGATTCATTTCTTGTCTTTGGTGGCATGCGGGTGAAAATTAGATACTGATAGCTTCTAGATAGATAAAGCATCGTTAATTTCTTTCCCTTAACTGGATGATTCTTATCAGTTTGAAACAAGATTTAAGAAAATCCGTCTATAAAATGAGAAAAAAAATATAATCCCATATCCCTGACCAACTACTGTTAACATTTATCTTTCTGCTCTCTTCCTCAGCAAAGCATTCTGAGCTGGGTACTCTCCCTGCCTTCGGTTTTCAAACTTGAATTCTCAGTATAGTGTTGTTAGGCTTCGGAACTAATAATTTAATAAACTTGTTCTTTATTTCTTTGCTTGTTTGGGCTTGTTTTCTGTTTAGGCTCAACAAAAATCTCTGATATATTGTCACTTTTTAGTCTCCCCTCCATCCCCCCAGGAGAATCAAACACATTTGACGATATTCCACTCATTATGGAACTGTCATTTCTTACTTGATATCATTTCTTACTCATGCCATTATAGTCTTTGTTTTTCATCCAATTTGCTGTAATCCACCTCAGTTTTTCTTTTCTTAACTTTTTCTCTGCCCAACTTCTACACATTGGCTCATTCCTGAATCTTTTTCTCTTACATGGGTAAGAAAACTTTTCTTCTCAGGAGGCTTCTTTAGAGGTTGTTAACGTTAATAGTTGAAAGGATTGGATAAAGGATGATATGCTGCTGCTAGGGAGAAAAGCTGCTCCTGGAGTCACATGGAATAAAAGTCAGGCCAGCAAATAAGATGATTGATAGAGAGCCAGGGCCACTTGGTCAACCCTACCTGCCAGAAGGCCAAGGGTACATGTACACGTGTGATGGAAATGGTTATTGGGTATCCTGATTACAGAGAGCTTGTAAGCCCACCTTGAGCCTATACTTGATTGGATATGCTAAAACGAGAGTTAGAATTGCCCAGAAAGAACAGGCTTTATTTTAAGCCAGCAGCCTTTGTGTAGATTAATGGGTTTATGTGAAAATCTGATCCCCTCCCAGAACTATGAGAGAACAGGAGATTTATGTTTAAAGGAAAGACATTCAGAAAGAAAAATGACTGGTATTTTGAATTTCAAGCAAGCAGTTTGCTGCTGGATGTACCGAGGCAGGAAAATTCTGTACCCATCAGGAAAAAAAAAAAAGCATTCTGGGACTGAAAGTTAAAAAGAGCTGGAAAGTAGACAACCTGGTATGATCACTGGTGAATACCTGGGTCCACTTGAAGAGTGGAAATGGGGTAGAATATAGCGATGAGGAAATAAGTCGAGAGAGACAAAAGGAAGGACTGGCTGGTCTAATGTTAGTGATTGTGTCAACTCCTGAGCCTGCAGGAATTGACATAGTCCCTGGGGAAACAGAGGTGAGAAAGTGAGGGAATGAATGGGCCAGGTGACCTAAAGTAGAGAGGAATGTGTGTGTGTGTGTGTGTGTGTACGCCAAAGCTTACATCTGGCACTCATTTGGTCTAATAAGTATGGTTATGGTGGAAATGACTAAAACCCAACTGAATGAAGAAAGGGATGATTAATACAAGTGGGGAGAAGGTACTAATAGGTTGTCATGATTCAACTGACCAATGACCAGAAGAGTTACGGAATTATATCAAGAACACCATACAGGAAGAAAGCAAAAGGTCATTAAAAAGACAGGAAAGAAGTAAAAGACCAAAATGGATGTCAGGAGATAGTCTGAAATTTGATCTCCAGCATACACATGCTAAGAGGAATGGAAGAAATGAGGAAATAAAAGAGGTGAACAGGACAAAAATTTAAATGGCGGCTCAAGAACACAAAGTTGTCTTATTATAATGAAATATACAAAGACCTGGAGTTAGAAGACCAAGAGAAGAAAATAATCAGTATTTCTCAAGCTGAAAGAACTCATGAAAATATTCAAGCCTTGACTCACATTATTGAAGAACTCCATGGACAAAATACTGAAAGATGCATAAAGCATTAAAAGGATATGGATGATATACACACAGTCACTGTACCAAAAAAATAGTTGATGTTCAACCATTTCAATAAGTAACATATGATCAAGAACCTATGGTACTTGCCATATCATTTTCTAAATAAGCAATGAGGTCATCTGTACCTATTGTTGTTGTTGTTTCCAGGCTGCACTGAAGTCATTGGTGAAAAACAAATCTCTAGGAGTTGGCAGAATACAAACTGAAATTTTCCAACAAACTGATGCAGGACTGGAGCTTCTCACTCATATAGACCAAGAAATTTGAAAGACAGCTACCACCAGTTCATTAGAAGAGACACAAATTTGCATCCATTCCAAAGAGAGGTGACTCAATGAAATGTGGACATCATCGGACATTATTAATATCACAAACAAGCAAAATTTTGCTGAAAATAAGTCAAACAGTGAATATTAGAAAGATGTTTACTTGTACATTATTGACTATGCAAAGACTTTCGACTGTGAATCATGACAAGCTTTGGATAACACTGGGAAGAATGGGCATTCCAGGACATCTAATTGTGCTCATGGAGAACCTGAAAATAGATAGAGGTAGTAGTTCAAAAAGAACAAGGGATACTGAATCTTTTAAAATCAGGAAAGTTGTGCATCTGCATTGATTCTTTCAACATTTTTATTCAACCTGCAGACTGAACAAATAATCTGAGAAACTGGATTATGAAGAACAAGGCGTCCGGATTACAAGAAAACTCATTAACAATTTGTGATATGCAGATGACACAACCTTGCTTGCTGAAATTGAAGCGGACTTAAAATATTTTATGAGGAAAATCAAAGACTTCATTATGTATTGCATATCAATGTAAAGAAACCAAAAATCCTCATAAATGGACCAATAAATAACAGCATAAATGGAGAAAATATTGAAGTTGTCAATGCCTTCTCTTTGCTTGGATCCACAACCAACACTCATGTAAACAGCAGTGAAGAAATCAAACAACATATTGCATTAGGCAAATCTGCTGCAAAAAAATATATCAAATTACAGTCTAAGGTGTGCCTGACCCAAGCCATGTTATTTTCAATAGTCTCATATGCATGTGGAAGTTGAATAATAAATATGGAAGACTTAAAAGAATTAATGCTTTGGAGTTATGGGTATTGAGATGAATATCAAAGGCACCACAGACTGCCAGAAGAACAAACAGAGAAAAGTACAGCTGGAGAGCTCCTTGGAAGCCAGGAAGATAAATGAGCCAGGAGATGACATTGTTGTTGTTGTTGTTAGGTGCCATTGAGTTAGTTGCAATCCATAGCAACCCTGTATAGGGTTTCCAAGGAGTGTCTGTTGAGCTTAAACCATGGACCTTGCAGGTCAAACCGATATTGCAGTACAGCGTATTAACCCACTGCACCACATCAGACACTGGAAAGTGGCGTAGTAAATTGTTTAATATGTCTCTTCAAGTATTGTTGTTTTTGTTGTTGTTAGGTGCCATTGAGTCAATACCAACTCATAGCG
>NW_006408550.1:16240217-16248957 GCF_000296735.1 Chrysochloris asiatica
TTTCAGTGACTAAATATTCGAAAGTAGTTTGTCACTCCTTCTTCCTAGTCTGTCTTCATCTGAAAGCTCATCTGAAACCTGTCCACCATGGGCTGGTATTTAAAATACCAGTGGCATAGCTTCCAGAATCACAACAACTCACAAGCCACCACAGTGTGACAAACTGACAGATCAGTGGTGTCTTCAAGTCTAAGTCATTGTAAATTCCTCCAAATAAGTCTTCCTAATAGGTTTGAGTTATAGGAGATGGTATAAGCTATGGATAGGATTACATGATTCAGAGTTAATAATAGTTGTAAAGACCTCTAGCATGGGTTTAAAAGAAGCCATCTCAGAAGTGGGAAGGGTGATCTCACTTCCATCAGGAGTGTACTACGTCCTTTGGACCCCCAAATCCAAATGCATTGTATCTCCTCTGCCAGGCCAGAAAGCTGTGACATCACATGAGTTTCATATAATCAAGAAATAGAGCATGAGACACAACCATGGGCATTTCTAATAACATCAGCTAGCTCAAGATGGTTGATAATGTTTCTCAAATCTATATACTTCAGCAGATTTTCTGAACCCTCATCTATGAGGGACACTGAAAATCTTCACAAAATTTAGGAATGTATTCAGCTGGTCTATTACATCAAATTTTGCTTCAAGCATTTTAAAGCACAGCTATTAAATGTATAATAGTTTAATATATTTTGTTCCTATAAATTTATGTGTTTATTATTCATAAATGAATGTCTATCACTGGCAATATGTTTTGCTTGAAAATATTCCATGTGTGATATTAACATAGCCACTCTAGGTTTCTTTTAAAATAGCTTTACTGTGGTATTTTTATTCAGCCTTTTACTTTTCATCAATTTTTATCTTTATATCAGAACTGAATTCCTTGTAGGTAGCATATGGTTGGGGCTTGATTTTTTAATCTGTCAAATTCTCTATTGTAATAGGGGAACTTAGAGCATAGATATTTAATATTACTACTGAACTGTATCGTATTGAAACCAAAATGTGTTTGTTGTCTATTTGTTCCATTTGTTCTTTGTCCATTTTTCCTCATTATCTGTCTTCTGAACTAATTAAATCGTAATTATATTTCAATTTTATCTCTTTTGTTGCCTTGTTAGATACAAATCTTTATTTTATTTACAATAAATTTACTGTAAATCCTTATTTAGACTAATTTTAATAGTTGTTTTAGTTTCTTAACAGTAAACTTTAGCTTATCCCATTCTTCCTTCAAGCAATATTATGCAAATTGCATATAGTATAAAACCGTATATATAGTTTGCATTTATCTATTTCTTCCTAACCTTTGTGCTAGGAGCCCTGATGGCATAGTGGGTTAAGTGCTGGCCTGCTATCACAAGGCTAGTTGTTGAAACCCACTAGCCACATAGCAGGAAGAAGATCAGGCTGTCTGTCTGTGTGAACATTTGAGGTTTGGGAAACCTTTCGGAACAGTTCTGCTCTGTCCTTTAGAGTTGTCATGAGTCACAATCAACTTGATGATTGTGGGTTTTGGATAATTTTAGTAACTTTTGTATGATAATTGTCACACAATTTTATATACTTATTAATACCAAACTACATTGTTATAATTTTTGTTTGTTATTTTGGGTAAAGAGTCTTGGTGTGGTGCTGCAAGTTAATGTGCTGGACTACAAGGTCAGCGGTTCACACTCACTAGCTGTTCTTTGGAAATCCTATACAGGATCACTATGAGTTATAACCGACTCAACAGCAGTTGACAATAACACCACAAAATTATTAGTAAGTGCTATCAAGTTGGTTCTGACTCATAGCAATGCTATATAGGATTTCTGAGGAGTAGTTGGTGGGTTTGAAACAACAATCTTGCAGTTAGCAGCCCACTGCTTACCCTACAGCACCACACAAACACTCCAATTTTTGTAAGTGAGCTCTGGTAGCATAGTGGTTACGAATCGGTCTGTGAACCGCAAGGTCAGCAGTTCAAACCTACCAGCTGTTCTGAGGGAGAAAGATGAGGCTTTCTGCTCCTGTAAAGATTTACATCCTCAGAAACCCTGTACAGGGTTGCTATGAGTCAGAACTGACTCCATGGCACATAACAACAACAACTATATTTAAAGATTTATACTTAAAATTTAATTTTATTTAAAATATAGTTGTTGTTTTTTTTGCTTAGTTAACTGTATTTTAAATAGATTTGAGTGTTAAGAAAAAATCTTGCATCTTTGCTCATGTGATTACCATTGTGCTATGCATACTAATATTAGATCCATATTTTAATATGAAAGACCTATACACATCTATGAGTGAATTTTAATGATTGTTAAAATAGGAAATTTTAATATATCACTTTTGATGAAGGATAGAACAACTAGAAAGCAATTCAACAAAGATAGAATAATTAAACAAAACAATTAATCAATATGACCCATAGACTTTACAGAACACTCAATACAATAGCAGCAAAATAAACAATATTTTCTAGTGCATATGGAATATATGCCAGAATAAAACATATGTGAGGCCACCAAGGAAATCTAAATAAATTTTAAAACATTAAAATACTACAAAGCACCTTACAGATCACAACATTATGAAATCAGAAATCAACAAAAGGAAGATCAAGAGAAAAAAAATAATAAAAATTTAATAACACCCTGCCTAAAAGCTGCTGAGTAATAAAACAAAGAAAAAAAAAAAAATAAATGAAAAGAAAAAAAAAATCCCTTGCATCAAATGAGCCCTAAAATACCACATAGAAACTGCAGTAGTTAGAGGACAATTTATAGTAATAAACACACACATCCAAAAAGAAAAAGGCTAGAATGAATAAATTAAAACAAAATATCTAGCTATTATAAACAGAAAAACAAGCTAAACCTATAATCACCAGAAGAAGATAAATAATAAAGATTAGAGCAGAAATAAATGGAATAGAAAACAGAAAAACAACAGAAAGACTCAACAACACAAGAAGTTGGTTCTTTGAAAGAATTAATAAAATTGACAAGCCATTTTCATATCTACAAAATAAAAGAGAAGATGCAAAAATAACACAAATAAGAAAAGATATGGGTGATGTCACAATAGAATCAACGTTAAATAAAAAGGATAATAACAGAATACTATGAAGAATTATACTCCAATAAATTTGAAAATTTTGAAGAAATGGACTAATTTTTAAAAGGCTACAACCTACCTAAACTAGCACATAATGAAGTATTAAAAAAAAGAATGTTTTTTCATTTTTTTATATGTAACAAAATTTAAAAAATTATAAAGCCATTAAAAAACTTCCACCAAAAAAAAAATTGGGGCCCAGAAGCTTAACTGGTGAAATCTATGAAATATTTAGAGAGGTTGACATCAATTTTACTCAAATTATTCCAGAACATAGAATAGGATGGAAAATGTCCAAATGCATTTTATGGAGTGAGTAAAACTCTCATACCAAAGACATCACTAAAAAAAGAAAAAAAAAAAAACAAAAAAAACAACGTAGACCAATATACTTCATGAACATAGAAACAAAAATTCTCAACAGAATCCTAATCAATAGAATTCAACAATATATCAAAACAAAAAACAACACATCATGATCAATTGGGATTCATACCAGGCTGCAAAAATTGTTCATTATTATATAAACTTTTAATGTAATCCACCACATAAATATAAAAAAGGAAAAGAAAAACATGATCATATCAATTGATGCAGAAAAGGCATTTGACAAAATCCAACATCCATCCCTGATAAAAACACTCAACAAAGTAGGAATAGAAGGGAATTTTCTCAACATAATTATGGGAACATATATGAATCCAGCAGCCAACATTACTCTCAATGGAGAGTAACTGAAAGCATTCCCTTTGTGAACAGGAACCAAACATGGATGCCCTTTCTCACTACTCCAATTGTGTGATGGAAATCTTAGCCACAGCTACAAGGCAAGAAAGGGAAATTAAAGGCATGCAAGTTGGCAAGAAAGAAGTAAATCATCATTTGCAGATTTGTATGATTGCATGCATAAAAATATCTCAAGGACTCAGCAAGAAAATTATTGGAACTCATTGAAAGATTCAGAAAGGTGGCAAAGTATAAGGTCAATACACAAAAGTCATTTGGATTCCTATCTCTAATAAAGAAAGCTCTTAGAAGGAAATCAGGAAAGCAATACCATTTACAATAACCACCAAAAAATGAAATACTTAGGAATCATTCTAACCCGAGAAACACAAACCTATACAAAGAAAACGACAAAACACTACTATAAGACACCAAAAGAGACTTATTAAAATGGAAGAACATAGGATGCTCATGTATTGAAAGAATTAATAATGTGAAAATATCATATTACCCAAAGCAACCTATGGGTACAATGCAATCCCAATCCAGATCTCAACACCATCCTTTAAAAAGATGGAAAAACTGATCACTAACTTTGTATGGAAAGGAAAGAGATCTCGGATTAAGAAGAAGAACAAAGTTGGAGGGCTCAAACTTCCTGATCTCAAAAATCGACTACACATCCACAGTGGTAAAAACAGCCTGGTACTGTTACCATGCAATAGACAGAGATCTACGGAACTTAAGTGAAAACCCAGAAGTAAATCCATCCATATAGAGGGCCAAAAAAACATTAAATGGCGAAGAGATAGTCTCTTCAATATATGGTGCTGGTAAACTGGAAATCCATTTACAGAAAAAATGAAAAAAGGCCACATCTCACACAACATACAAAAACAAACTTAATGTGGATCCAAGACCTAAATGTAAACTCCACAACTATAAAGATTATCAATGAAAAAACAGGAACAAATTTAGGGACTTTATCTAATATAGGGCAAAAAATGCACTGTCAAACATAGCTAAAAACACAAACAGAAGATGAAGTAGAATAATAGAATGCCTTTAAAATTAGATACTTACATGCATTAAAAATTTCAGCAAAAGACTAAAGAGAGAGACTGGGGGAAAATTCTGGCAATAACATATTACACAGTGGATTATATCTAAAATTTATAGAAAACTGTAACACCTCTACAAGATAAAGACAAACAACCCAATTTTAAAAATGGGCAGAGGACATGAACAAACATTTTTTCAAAGAACACATTCACACAGCCAAGGGGATGCAAATCAAAACAACAATGAGACTTCATCTCACCCGAGCATTAATAGCAACCTTCAAAAAACATAAAACAACAAATGCTAGTGAGGATGTGGAGAGACTGAGAACCTCATGCATTGTTCTTGAGACTGAAATGGTGCAACCGCTATAAAAATCAGTAAGATACTCACTCAAAATGTTGGAAAGATGGCCCCTGGTGAGCTATGGTCCTGGAAAGGTACAGCCAGGTGAGCTACAACCCTGGGTGAGCTATGACCCAGGTGAATTGCAACAAACTCAGGTGAGCTACAAGGATACTGCGTGAGCTATGTATGGCCAGGTTTGAGCTCCTGCCCTGGGTGAATACAGCCCAGGAGGAGCCCCAGTAGACAAACAAAATGATAATTATGGAAGCATATTCAAAACTTCAAATCTCAAGATAGATAACTTGATCCCAGTGAAGGGGTTGGCTGGGATGGGGGAAGGGTGCCACTGTTACTCTGAAACAGTGACCAATGTAATTACTCAAACAACAAGAAATCAGCCACAGAAAAGTCTGTCGTGCACAGTTCTACTCTGATGTACCTGGGGTTGCCATAAATCAAAAGAAACGTGATGTTGTATGAACAATAAAACAATCTATGAAGGTTACAGGGTAGGGAAATGGGTCGGGGAGAGAAAATTATACCTGGACTAGAGGGCAGATACATGTTGATATAGGTGACAGAGAAGAAAATATACAAGAGGGAGGTTAGCAGAAGAAAGATGAAGGTAGCAGGAGACACAGGGAGGAATGCAATAGTTAAATGAATAGATGTAAATGCTATTAATGATTAGTACATGGAGGGGACTTCAAACACGTAATGAAGAAAAGTATATGATTTGTTCAATGCAAAACTGATTATGTGTTCTGTAAACCTTCACTCAATTCACCAAAAAAAAAAAAGTTTAAAAAGGAAAAGTCAGAAAGACAAATACCTTATGACTCAGCAATCGCTCTATTTGGTATATTGTTGTTGTTATGTGCCGTGCAGTCAGTTCCGACTCATAGCGACAGGGTTTCTGGGGCTATAAATCTTTACAGGAGCAGAAAGTCTCATCTTTGCCGGCGGAACAGCTGGTAGTTTCGAACTGCTGACCCTGAGGTTTGTAGCCACTACGCTACCAGAACTATTTGGTATATACCCACATGAAATATGAGCCATGATACAAGTAATTTTATGCACACCGATGTTCACTGCAGTACTGTTCACAATAGCAAAAGATGGAGACAGCCTAAAGGTCAATCAATGGAAGAATGGATACACAACCTTTGGTACATACACACAATGGAATATGATGCAGTATTAAAGAATAAGGATGAATCTGTAAAACATCTCATTAAATGGATAAACCTAGAGGACACCATGCAGAATGAAATTAGTCAATCACAAAAGGGCAAATATTGTTTGATACCACTATTGTGAAAACTTAAGTAAAAGTTTTCCTTCTAAAGAAAAGATTGTTTGATGGTTGCCAGGGGTGAGAGGGAAATGAGAGTAATTCACAAGCTGGAGGGTAGATATGCGTTAACTCCAGTGATTGGGAAGGCAATATACAAGATGAGTGATGAAGACAGGTGAAGACACAGCAAAGTATGCAAGGGATAAAGAGGATAGAGGAAAACAGTGTTATTTACACAACCATGGAAAACAGAGTTCTGTGGGTAAATATGTGGACAGATACACAGGATGAATGGGAATGGCAGGGAGAGCGCATGTATACCCACAAACATATAAGGGTTTGAAGGAGGGTATTTGCACATGAGTATATACCTTTGCTGCAAACACATCTATAATGTGGTGGAGCCTACAGAGGGTAGGTGATGAAAACTCCTTAGATATTATAAACATCTTAAGGCAATGAGTTTCTGGCCCTGAAAGCTCAGAACCATAGTCTCAGAGGACACCATGGTCAATTGGCATAACATAGTTCATCAAGTCAATCCTAAATTGGTGAGTGGGATCTTAAAAGCTCATCTAAGGTGCAACTTTTGATCTCTACATGTGCAGAAGAAAGAAGAGTGATGAAACCAAAAGATGCTTGAAATCAGCTAATCCAATAGATCAATGAAGCAGAGGAACATCAGTTACTATGATGCTGAGAAAAGAACTAAATGGTGCTCCAATACAACTACCAACTGCTCAGAAAGCTATCATATTAGAAGGTCCCAGATACAGTGGGAGAAAATGTGGACCAAAACTAAAAATTATTTTAAAAGACTGGACTTACTGGTCAGAATGAAATTGGAGGAACCTGAGAGTATGGCTTTTGACCACCTTTACAGTCTGGAAAAAATTCACCCTTGTGACTCAAATTTCAGCCAAGCAGCAGATAGATGTATAGTGGAGGACAACACTAGCAAGATATACTCACCGTGGAATGATAAATCATTCAAAATCAAAAGGGTAGGTATCACTTACCTAAGGAGCAGTTTGAGAAGGGATGGGAAGGCAGTTGGAATGGAAATACAAACTACAGGAAGAAAGTTGGATAACTATTGCAGTTCAAACAGACGTTGCAGTCCACTGCATTAACCCCCACAGCACCACACCAGCAGGGGGTACGATCACAGAGATGAAAGAAAGTGTATGATTTGTTGAATGTAAAACCGATGATCTCTGTAATCCTTCACTCAACTCACACTAAAAAGCTTTTAAAAAAATGAGGTCTTTAATATTATTACCTTTTTAAAAAACATTCTTGCTGAATATATTTATCTACTATGAAAGCATTTTTTCTTTCATACTTTAAATGAATTGATATATTCCCTTTCTTTTCTCCTTTCAAAAATTCTACTTTTATAGTTAACTTTGTTATTCTGTGCACAATAGAACCTTTTTTTCTCTCCCTTGGGGTTTCTTGTGTTTAGGTTTTACTAAGTTAATTTTCTCATAAAATTTTAAGGTGTTTAGACATTTTTAAAAATGCATCAGGGGGGCTTCAAAACTTTGAAGAAAATGGAATTAAAAGATGATGTGTTTTTGATAATCACAAACTTTCTTCAGGTTCATGAATACTAACTGAATTGAAATGCTCTACAATTCACAGATTGTAGATAATTTAATCCATGCTCAGAAATCCTATGCAGGGTTGCTATGAGTCAAAACCGACTGCACGGCACTTAATAATAGCAGCAATGTGTTCTGATTATGTGCCAATCACTGTGAATTTTACAATGCTTCACAGTGTGTATATTATAAGCAGTAACTAACAATATTAAGGAATTTCCAAATGACTTAAATGCATCCCAGAAGTAAGTTGAAAGATATGCGAACCTTAAGGTCAGCCATTTGAAAGATGAGGCATTCTGCTCCCTTAAGAGTTACAGCCTGGGAAACCCTGTACAGGGTCACTATGAGTCATAACTGACTCCATGGCACATAACCACCACCACCACATTTCTTATTAAGGAGCCCTAGTAGTATAGTGAATTAAGAGCTGGACTGCTAACTGCAAAGTCAGCAGTTTGAATCTACCAGTTGCACCATGGGAGAAAGATGAGGCTTTCTGTTTCTGTCAAGATTTAAAGAATTTAAGGAAACAGGGTTACTATAAGTTGGAACTAACTCAGTGGCACATAAACACTACCACCAC
>NW_006408550.1:16256055-16269113 GCF_000296735.1 Chrysochloris asiatica
AACACAAAAATCCTCACAACTAGACCAATACATAACATCATGATTAATACAGGAAGATTTAAATTGTCCAAACTTCATTTTACTTGGTTACACAATCAACATGCATGCAAGCTTTAGTCAAGAAATCATACGACATGTTTCATTAGGCAAATCTGCTGCACAATCCTCTTTTTTAATGTGTTCAAGATCAAATATGTCAGTTTGAGGACTACAGTGTGTTGAACCAAGTAATGTTAGTTTCAATAGCCTCATATAAATGAAAAAAGTTGGACAATGAATAAGAAAGATCATAAAATACTTCATGCATTTCAGTGATGGTAGTGGAGATTATTGAAAGAATTATAAACTATCAGAAGAATCAGCAATTCTGTGTTGGAAGAAATACAGCCAGAATTCTTCTTAGAACCAGGCTGGTGAGACTTTCTCCCTCATAATTTATACATGTTATCAGGACAGACCAGTTTCTGGAGAAGGACATCATGCTTGGTAAAGTAGAGGCTCAGCAACAAAAAAGCGAAAGACTTCCAATGAGATGGATTTCCATAGTTACAATAACAATGGGCTCAGGTGTAACAATTATGAACATGGAACAGGGCAAGGCTGTGTTTCTTTCTGCTGTGCAAAGGGTCTCTATGAGCTGGAACAGACTCAATGACACTTAACAACAACAATATCCTCTAGTGTGGTGCTGTAGGATAAGCACTGGACTGCTAACCACAAGGTTGGCTGTTCAAGCTCACCAGCTGCAGAACTCAAAAACAAGAGCAGTATCCACCAGACTGCTAACCACAAGATTGGCAGTTCAAACCCACCAGCCACTCTTAGAAATGTTATGTCTGGTTGTTATGAGTCATAACTAACACAACAGCACACAACGATAACAACAATATCCATTTGTACAAAATTCATGAATTATTTCTCTACCACAATCCACCAAATCACATTTGTGTTTTTCCGATTTTACATTTATTGTCTAACAACAGAAAAAGTGAATAATAGTGACAAAAGTAATTTTATCCTGAGTCATTGTAAATGGTGGCTTAATGGTTTAATTGTTATGTATTATTAAATTAATTAATTATTCTTTCTATATTATACAGTTCCCCTAAGAAACTTGGTATTGACTACATTTAGAAATGGATGAAATAGATTACATTTAGGAATATTATGAGACAGTGTAACACTATTAAAAACATTCTGAATAATATTTAATGATATTAAAGTAAGACAAGGCACCAATCATACCTCCACAGCAATCTCTATTCATCTAACCATCTGGGTTCAAAAATTAATTGCAATAGCTACACACAACTCAGACACAATATTCACCGTTACGGAGTTTATTAGGGAGGTTGTTGGTGTCGTTAAATGCTGTCAAGTTGGTTCCGACCCATAGAGACCTTGTATTGGGTTTCTGTGGAGTGACTGGTGGGTTTGAACTGTTGGCCTTGTGGTTGAAACTGACTTTCCCACAGCATCACACCCCCAGGGTAAGAAATGGTCAGATCACAATTCTTCCCATCGGCTTTCCTCAACTGTGCCCTCTGCCTGGGTCATTTTAGGGCTGCCGATAAATACTTACAGGACACACCGCTCTACCATAAACTTCAGCCTGAAGGCACTTGGTTCTAGCTCTATGGGTCAGCAAATCTAGATCTCCCCAATCAATTACATCTCACTGTGCAAGCAGGCTAGCTTCCTGAAGTCACTCTTTACCTGCCCATTGGTCTGGGAAGCCTACCACTCTATCTTGTGCTCTGGCTCTTGGTTCAGTTTCTGGAACTCCTCTGCCACTTCTCAGGTTTCACAGCTTTCTGTTTCTGGCCTGGGGAGGTTCAATGCACAGGGATTTTGGAGTCCAAAAGACATACTCTTCTCAAAACTCTTTCATTCTGATGCTAGTGAGATCTCCCCTTCTTGTTAGGTGGCTCATTTTATACCTAGCAGGATGGCAAAAGTGACCAATGATTGTTAGTTCTGATAACAATCACTTACAACTGAATTATGTAATCCATCAGCATCTTCCTCCATTTTCTCTTACCAGACCTATCAGGAAAAAAGTTGTTTGGTAGGAGTTCACAAAGATTAAGACTAGAATAGACATTGTTCATTCCTCCATCCTACTGCCCTCAGTTACTTAAGAATCCAAACTACAGGGAGGAGTGGGATCTCTATATGCTAGAACCATAGTTCAGCTTGCTCTGCTCTTCCTAAATTCCAAATTAATTGCTACTCATCTCTCTCCTTATGGCGGAGCTTACGTCAGGGACTCTAGAACATCACGCTTAAAAGGTTAAGTGCTTCCCTCATGACTCATGGATTCTATGGAAATCAGGTACATGAAAGAGCAATTGAAGCCTGCCTCTTCCTTCATAAGGAAGGTAATTCTATATTTTTTGTGGCATTTAAAAAGCTTGTTTTCCTTACAAGCAGATATATACATAAGAGAATTTGACTAGCACCATATAACAGATTAACATAGCCATAACCAATCAAAACAATGGAAATTTAAATTATGAAACCTGGAGAAAAATGCACTATGATTATTATGTTGTTAGGATTAAGTGATTTTATTTCCATCTTTGCAGAGTTCTGTTACTTCTAAATTGCTGAACTATAGAATAAGATAAATTTCTTTTCTGCATACAGTATTTATTGTACAGATATATAAGAATGTCTATCATAGTGATTAAGCATGAGCATTTTGAAGTTGCATCCCTAAAATCATAATCTGTTTCCATCAATTAGAATATGTATGTTTGGAGAGGTCTACTATATTGTGACATTTTAATTTTATATTTATAAGAGGGAGATGATTGTAAATATCTCGTGTATGCTTCAAGGAGTAAATAGGTTGATGCTGTTGTTATGTACCATCAAATAGGTATCTACTCATAGCAACCTGTGAACGAAACTGAACACAACTGAACACAACTGAACAAAGCACTGCCCAGTCCTGAGCCAACCTCAAAATTGCTGTTATTCTTGAGCCCATTACTGCTGCTACTGTGACGATCCATCTCATTGGGGGGAGGGGGGTGGTGTCTTCCTCTTTTACTCCCACACTCCACTTTACCAAACATGATATTCTTCTCCAGGGAATGGGCCTTGATGATAAAGTATGAAGTATAAGAGATGAAGTCTAGCTATCCTGGCTTCCATGGAGCATTCTGGCTATATTTCCTCCAACAGAGATTTGTTTGTTCTTTTGGCAGTCCACAGTACTTTTAATGTTCTCCTCCAACACCGTAACTCAAATTCATCTATTTTTCTAAGCCCTTCTTATTTACTGTCCAACTTTCACATGCATAAGAGGTTATTAAAAATATCATGGCTTAGGTCAGGACATCCTAGTCCTCAAATTGACATCTTAAATAGGTGGTGGAGGTGTGTCATGGAGTCTATTGTGACTCATAGCAATCCTGCATAGAGTTTAAGAGGCTATGAATCCTTTCAGGAGCTGAAAGCCTCATCTTTCTCCTGTTGAACAACTGGTAGTTTCGAACTGCTGACTTTGAGGTTAGCAGCCCGACTCGTAACCACTACGCTACTAGAGCTTCTTAAATCACTTAGTGTAGTACTTGGCACAGAGTTAGCAGCCATATCTCTTATCATTATGACAATCATCGTAGTAATACTATAAAATACTGAAATGGCAATTATGTGTGTCACTTCATGTTGTAAGTGTTCTGTGTACATTAATTTACTGAATCCTTTCAACAGAGCTTTAAAGATGATTGACATTAATTTTCTCCTTGTTTTACATTTGAGAGAACTGAGACATAGAGAGGTTTAATTGCTCAAGGTCATATAGGTAGGATTTTGAACACAAGCTTTCTGTCATGATAATCCATGCTTTTAACTATTGTCCTATTACATTTATAAAGAAAACACAAACCGCTAGAATCAACATTTTTCTGGGTCAGGAAATAAATGTTCAATTCATTTCAACTCCTTTATTGTTGAAAAATAGTGAAATGGGAGATAATGTGTAAGCAACTATATAAAAAAAAACAACTTCAAAGAAATTAGGGCTTATTTGTTGCATTTAAAATTCATTCAGCAAAGTGTATTTTGCAGAGATTAACTTGTATTATCCTAAATGACAAAGCCAACATATTTTATTTTCATTCATGTGCTTAATATTGCTATTGTTACCTGCCATTGAGTCTATACCAATGCACGGTCCTGTGCCAACCTCACAACCATTGCCACGTTTGAGCTCAATACTGCTGTCACTGTGCCAATCCATCTCATTGGGGTCTTCATCTTTTAGCTGACCCTCCACTTTACCAAACATGATATACTTCTCCAGAAACTGACTTTTCCTGATAATATGTCCTAGGTATAAGAGACAAAGTCTGGGCATCCTGACTTCTAAGGACTATTTTGGCTGTGCTTCTTCCAACACAGATTGATTTGTTCTTTTGGTGGTCCATGGTGCATTTAATATTCTCCTCCAATACCATAACTCAAATGTATCAATTCTTCCACTATCTTCTTTATTAATTTTCCAACTATCGCATACATAAGAGTTTATTGAAAATATCATGGCTTGGGTCAGGCACACCTCAATCTTTGAACTGTCATCTTTGCTCTTGAACACTTTAAAGGGATCGCACAGCAGATTTGTTTAATGTAATATGAAATTTAATTTCTTGACTATTGCTTCCATAAGTGTTGATGGCTGATTCGAGAAAAATGAATTATTTGACAATTTCAGTCTTTTCTCCATTTATCTTAAGGTTATTTATTGACCCAGTGGTAAGGATTTTTGTTTTCTTTACACTGAAATACAATCCATATTGAAGGCTGTGGTCAAAATATTAACCACATTCTATGGGTTAAAAAAGAGTCCTGGTGTGGCACTGTGGGTTAATGCGCCAGACTGCAAAGCCATTTGAACTGAAGGTCGGCGGTTCAAGCTCACCAACTGCTCCTTGGACACCCTATATAGGATCGCTATGGGTCAGAACCAACTCTACAGCACTCAACAACAACAACAATGGGTTGAAAAACAGTCTATGGTATGGATTGTATCTTAATGTACAGAAAACAAAAATACTCACCACTGGACCAATAAACAGCATTCTTATCAGCAGAGAAAAGATTGAAGTTATCAAGTACTTCATTCTTCCTGGATCAACTATCATCTCTCATGGAAGCAGCAGTCAATAAATCAAACGATGTATTGCATTAGGTAAATCTACTGCACAAGACCTTTTTAAAGTGTTGAAGATCAAAGATGTCAGCTTGAAGACTAAGGTGTTCCTGACCCAAGCCACAGTATTTTTAGTAACCTCATATACATGCAAAAGCTGGACAGTGAATAAGGAAGATTATAGAAGAATCGATGCCTTTGAGTTATGGCATTGGAGGAGAACATTGAAAGTGCCATGGGCTGCCAAAAGAACCAACAGATCTGTGTTGGAAGAAGTGCAGCCAGAGTGCTCCTTGGAGGCCAGGATGGCCAAACTTCGTCTCTCATACTTTGGACATATTGTCAGGAGGGACCAGTCGCTGGAGAAGGATATCATGTTTGGTAAGGTGGAGGGTCAGAGAAAAAGAGGAAACCCCCCAGTGAGATGGATTTGCAAAGTGGCAGCATCAATGGTCTCAAGGGTGGCAATGATAGTGACGTTGGCCAAGGATCTGGCAGAGTTTCGTTTTGCTGTGCATAAGGTCACTATGAGCCAGTAATGACTCGATGGCAACTAACAACAACAACATGGGTAAAATATTGAATGATGCAGAAAGCATCAAAAGAAAATGGATGGAATACGCAGAGTCACTGTAGCAAACAGAAATGGTACAGTTCAACCATTTTAAAAGATAGCAAACGATCTAAAGCCAATGATTTTGAAGGAAGATATCTAAGGTGCACTGAAGACTTTGAACAAGGCTCTGGGAATTGATGGAACACAAATGAAAATCTTTCAATGAACTGTTGTGGCACTGGAGGTACTCACTCATCTACGCCAAAAAATTTGGAAGACAGCTTCCAGACCAACTGATTGGAAGAGATCCATATTTGTGCATATTCTAGAGTGGGTACTAAATGGAATGTGGAATTCATTGGACTATATAAGTATCACATGCAAGTAAAATTTTACTAAAGAAAATTAAAAAGCAGCAGCAACAGGGAACATTGATAGGAAACTGCCAGAGGTTGAGGCAGGATACAGATGAGAACATTGAACAAAGGATATCAATGCTGGCTTAAGATGTGTCTATGTTGAAAGCAGACAATATCAGAAAGATGTTTATCTGAGCTTTAATGACTAGGCAAAAACTATTGAATGTATGGATCAAAGCAAGCTATGGACAACACTTAGGAAAATAGGAATCCCAGAACATTTAATTGTGCTCATGAGGAACCTTTACATAGACCAAGAGGCAGTTATTCATTTGGAGCAAAGGAACATTGAATGATTTAAAATTAAGAGAGATGTGCTCCAAGGTGTATTCTTTCACCGTATTTACTCAATCTGTACGCTGAGCAAATAATTAGAGAAGCTGTATTATATGAAGAAAAGCATGGCATCAGGGCTGATGGAAGACTCATTTACAACCTGCAACATGTAGGTGATACAACATTGCTTACTGAAAGCGAAGAGGACTTAAAATTCTTAATGATGAAGATCAAAGACGATTGGTATGGTTGCACGAATGCTTAACATTAGAAGGTTCAATAGAGATATTCAAGTTTTGTGTTTATTTGTATTATCAGTTTTCATCAATGATATACATGTTGGGCTCAAATATATTCCTACTCTAAAACTTACTATGGCGTTCTCTCAATAGAAATGTCAATATGTTCCTCTTTGTTTCTTTCCATGGTCTAATTTCCCAGTGTTCTCCTTTATGTCTTACATAGATTGAAACAATTTGTATTGATGCAGATGTCCTGAAAACTTTCTTGATTATCAATTAAATTCATGTGCCAGAATCTCCTTAACCTAAGGTACTGTTGATAATTCTTGATACCTTCTGTGTTTATTTATTTGACTTCAGTAAGATTGTATAGTGGGAAGTTAGATGTGTGTTCCTTAATTTTATTCAAATTCACTATATCATGGATTCCCTTTGGAGCTGTAAATTCTTTCAATGCCACCAACATGTATTGGTTTTATTTTACTAACTCTTCACTGAGCTTTTATGAAATAGCAATGTATAATGAACATAATAAATAAATAAATCCTTGGAATTATAAGGAATGTACATGAAAATTGAATTTGTTTGGAAAATTATTAATGCAATGGAAAATAACCAGTAAATTAAGAAAAACAAATATACTCTCAGTTATGACATGTAATGAACCACAGAAGTAAGTATATGGAAGTTTTATTACTGTTATGAAAATTTGTTTTGCAGAATATTAATATACAAAGAAGTTTGATTATTCTGGCTTTACTGTCTCTTATAAAAACAAATACACACCACAATCAGAAATATCTATTCATGTATCCTATTTTTATTCTTATCAGTTAGTAGAAAAGAGAATGTATAATATATAATTGATATTGCAAATTGTAAACACATCAGATGCCAATTAATTTAATTGAAATAAAATACAGACATAAAATAACACCCAATCAAAATATATACTGTAAATTATGAAACCCTAATGTCATTACTATCATTGCATACATTTTGGAAATGAGAAAAATTATTTGTTTCCAAAATGCTTCTTCAGTAAACACCATTATATTGATCATTTGTGAGTTTTCAATTTGAAGTAGAATTCAAACTGTTAATATATACCTCACACAATGTGAAGGCTACTGTTATGTGTCTATTTGGTTAAACTATGATTGTCAGTGGTTTGGAAAGCATTATATACTCATCCTCCATTTTATGATTTTATGTGAGAAGTCAATGAGTTTGAAGGGGGGTTTCCTTTGGAGTTATTAACTTCATTCAATACATGGAAATTCTAGAAAACTTGCCTGACTTGCAAATTTTGGATTCCTCAGCTCTTACAACCCTGTGAACCAGCAACTTCCTGTCTGATCTGCAGATGCTGGGTCCCTTAGCCCCTTCAGCCATGGGAGTCAGGAGAAGTCTCTGACCTGCTGGCTGACTTACAGATTTGGTACCTATCAGCCTCCACAATCACAGAAGCCATTTTCTTGAAATAAACCTCTGGGTTTTATTTATTTATGCTGTTGGATCAGCAGTAGACTTCAAACTATAAGGTTGGCAGTTCAAACCCACTAGTCTCTCCTCAGAAACCCCACATAGGGTATATATGAGTTGAAATAGATTCAACATCACTTAATAACAACCTCTATATTTATTTAGTCCTGGTGTAGTTCTGTAGGATAAGCGATGGACTGAAAGGTCAGTTTCAATGGAAATATCCATGATTCAAACCAGCAATTGCTCCTCAGAAACCCTATACAGAGTCACTGTGAGTCAGAACTGACTCAATGTCACTTAGTAACAATATATATATTTATATATATGCTTCCCAGGTTTTGCTGTTATAGAAAACCCAGCTAAAACACACACTTTAAGGTTTCATTACATTATAATTATTTTCTTTAAATTAATAACTGCAATCCACTTCATACAACTCTTTACTTTTCATACCATCCCACTGCCAGACCACTCCCTGGGTAGTTCCCACATTTATTCAAATGTCATGAGACAAAACCATTACAGATACCCTGTAGTCTTCAGATTAAGATATTCAAATATATTTTAGCTCCCAAACACTGACTCATTCCAATATAATCTGCTGCCATTTCCTCTTTCTATGTTTGCTATATGTTATTTTATACTGTAAAGTATCCATGTAAATGATCAGTACATCCTCTTGATGTAAGTAATTTAAATTTCTAAAACATTCAACTTATTTCCTTATCTAAAAATTATAGTAACTGCATCTGAATATTGGAATATTGAAAAGTTACTATAATTTCATAATTTACTGTCAATATGTATATTCAGTGTGTTTATTCTGAAGTTATATTCTGCAAGAAAAACCTAGGAATTATGCCAAATAATCCATGATTTGGCTGATATTCACAAAGACCTTAATGGGACCAATTTTATTACCTCATTCTGCTTGACACTAATTTTCCTTTGAACCCAACGATAGCCCATTATTCCGTAAGTCAAACTAATGGGTATGTAGATAGGAAATTCCTGACCACAGCAGTATGTCTCTCATTTTTTCTTATTTATTAAATTTATTGGATGCTCAGAATCAATCAGTTTCTAGGAACACTTCAGAAAATAATAAAGGATGATTCAGAAATGTGGTGTATCACTGCATACTTAGTGTAAAATGGAGTATCATAGCATCTTTCCATATAATATGTTGTTGTTAAGGGACTTTGAGTCAGTTCTGGCTCATAGTAATCCTATATAGGATTTCCAAGGAGTGGCTGGTGTGTTTGAACCATCAACCTTGGAGTTAGCAGTCCAGTGCATATCTTATAGTGCCACACCAGGACTCCATACCATATAAGAAACTGATTTTTTTTTTTTTTTTAAGTCTTATTTATCTGGATTTTTACTTTTTTTTTTCCTTTTGTAAAGTTTTCATTGTGAATTGAGTGAGAGGTTTACAGGCAGCTTATCAATTTCACATTCAGCAAAGCATTGCAATGATTACCATCCCCTCCACGCACCTTCAGCTAACCGTTGTTGTTAATGTGCTGTGGAGTCGGTTTTGACTCATAGTGACCCTGTACAGGGTTTCCAAGGCTATAAATCTTTACGGGAGCAGAAAGCCTCATCTTTCTCACGTGGAACAGCTGGTAGTTTCGAACTGCTGAGCTTGCAGTTAGTGACACGATTCATAACCACTACGCTACCAGAGCTCCTTCTACCTCTATTACCTTTGTTTTGTTTTTGACATACACATACCACATTGAAAACATATATTCCTTTAAATGTCCAATTCTTTTTAATTACCAGAAATAATACTCTGTATAAGAAATTTAAGGAGCTCTGGTAGTGATAATGAGTTGGGCTGCTAACCTCAAGGTCAGAGTTCGAAACTACCAGCTGTTCCATGGAAGAAAGATGAGGCTCTCTGCTTCTGTAAAGATTCACAGCCTCAGAAACCCTATGCAGGGTTCACTGTGAGTCAGAATCGACTCCACGGCACACCAACAACAACCATCATCCATAAGAAATTTAATGATTTTTAAATGTAATAGTAATATGTAATTATTGTACCAGTTAGTGGCTAAAAGCCTTGTATGGATAGTAGTTACTATCCATAAATACAGGCTGTCCCTGTGTTACAACTGAGATTCATGACAAAGTTTTCAGTCATTTTTGATAGTATATTTATTTATGCCATGTATTGTTGTTGGCATAAGGAGCTCTGGTAGCGTAGTGGTTACGAATCGGCCTGCGAACCTTAAGGCCAGCAGTTCGAAACTACCAGCTGCTCCGCGGGAGAAAGATGAGGCGTTCTGCTCCCGTAAAGATTTAAAGCCTCGGAAACCCTGTACAGGGTTGCTATGGGTCGGATCCGACTCGACGGCACTTAGCAACAACAACAACATTGTTGTTGTACTAGGTGCCATGGAGTAGATTGGGACTCATATCTTCCTTATGAACAACAGAATAAATCACTTTCTGGAACTGCGCCATCCTCACAATCCTTGTTTACCTTAAGCCAATTGCTGCGGCCACTGTCCAAGTCCATTTCATTGAGAGTCTTCCTCATTTTCTCCAACCCTCCACTTTAGCAAAAATGATATCCTTTTCCAGGGACTGCATCCTCCTGATAATATGTCCACAGTGTTAGAGACAAAGTCTAGCCATGCTGGCTCCCAAAGAGCACTCTGGCTGCACTTGGCCCAAGACAGATTGGTTTATTTTTTTGGCAGTCCATGGTACTTTTAATATTCTCCTCCTACACTGTAACTCAAATGCATCAATTATTCCAAGGTCTTCCTTATACAATTTACAACTTTCACATGCATGGGAGCCTACTGAAAATACCATTAGTTGCGTCAGGCATACTGTAATTCTCAAACTGACATCTTTGCTCTTGAACACTTTAAAGAGGTCTTGAGCAAGATTTGCATAATGTAATACATCCTTTGATTTCTTGACTGCTGCCTCCATGAGTGTTGATGGTTGTTCTGAGCAAAATGAAGTCTTTGACAACTTCAATCTTTTCTCCATTTACCATGATATTGTTTATTGATCTAGAGGTGTGGATTTTTGTTTTCTTTACAATGAGGTGCAATCCATGCTGAAGGCTGTCATCTTTGATCTTCATCAGTAAGTATTTTAAGTCCTCTTCTCTTTCAGCAAGCAAGGTTTTATCATTTACATATCACAGATTGTTAATGAGTCTTCCTCCAATCCTAATATCATGTTTTTATTTATATAATTCAGCTTCTCCGACTACTTGCTCAGCACACAGATTGAATAAGTATGGTGAAAGAATACAACTTGGGCTCACACCTTTCCTAAATTTAAATTATTCGATGTTCCTATGTTCTGTTTGAACAACTGCCTCTTGATTGATGTACAGGTTCCTCATGAACACAATAGAATGTTTCAAAATACTCATTTTCCACAGTGTTGTCCATAGCTTGCTATGATCCACACAGTCAAAAACCTTTGTATAGTCAATAAAGAACAGGCAAACATCTTTCTGGTATTCTCTGCTTTCAGCCAAGATCCACCTGACACCAGCAATGATATCTCTCTTTCTTCATCCTCTTCTGAATCCACTTCAATCTCTGGAATATCTCTGTCAATGTATGGTTGCAGCCGTTTTTAAATTTCCTTAGCAAAATTTAACCTGCATGCAATTATAATGATATGATCACAAGGTAGGCATTTTAAACCCACCAGTTGTTCCTCTGAAACCTGATACAGGATCACTGATTTGGAATCCACATGAAGACACTTATACTAAAAAAGTATATTTAACCACTACACCATGGTTACATTTTTAACCTTTCTGTATTTGGTTAAATATTTGTTCCTCAAGTCCTGGTGTGGCACGTTGGATTAATGTGCTGGACTGCAAAGTCAGTTTGAACCACAAGGTCAGCAGTTCAAGCTCACCAGTCACTCCTCGGAAACCCTGTGCAGGGTTGCTATGGGTCGGAACTGACTCAAGGGCACTTACCAACAACAACAACAACAACAACAACAACAACAACATCCCAGCTTCAGTGAGAATTCAGTAAACTTTTTCCTGAAAATCTTCAATTTTAAAGATTTTAGGTCTCAGTATTGTTTTTCCTCAAAAGCTATCACCTGCAGCAGGTGCTGTAGGATAAACACTGGACTGATAACCCCAAGATCAGCAGTTCACACCCACTAGAGGATCCTTGAAAACCCTGCATAAGTCACTATCAGTTGAAACAGAGTCATTAGCACTAAACAACATCATCGGCAACAACTTCCCTAAGGTTTGCTCATTGGCTTGTTCTTTATCTTCAGTCATGGTTAGTTTCCTTATTTTTGATGCATCACCAACACTACATGCTAACAGGGAAATTTAAGAACAATACAAAGGTATGCAGTAAACACAGTTACAATACAAAGTCTTTATGGCAGTCTGTTGTTAAGTGCTATAGAGTCAGTTCTCACTCATTAGTGAGTCTGTGTAGGGTTTCCTAGGAGCAAAAGGTAGGTTTGAATCTTTTACCTTGTGGCTAACAATCCAGTGCTAATCCTACAGCACTACACCAGAGGCCCTGTTAAGTACTTCTTGTTGTTATAAAGTGACATCAAGTTGGTTCAGGAGCAGCAAGTGAATTTGAACCTCTGACCTTGTGGTTGGTCTGTGCGGGTAGTTTGGCACTTCCTAGGAATATAGTCTCTGCTTGTTCACTGATGTAATTCAGTTATTTTCCCACAGCACTACCTTGATTACTATGCCAACTTTCACAGTTAGGTACTAAGAACAAAGGAGCCCTTTTGAAACTGAATTGTCAGCATTGTTTTTGTATGTAGAATTGCTATATATATTATTATTATTATTATTATTAATCTGTTAAAATTGCTGTTTCCAGTTAGTGTATTGAAAAGTAGTTAAATCATAAATAAATCAAAATTACAAC
>NW_006408550.1:16269933-16274261 GCF_000296735.1 Chrysochloris asiatica
CGGTTTGCACTCAAGGTCAATGGTTCAAACTCATCAGACTCTCCTTAGAAACCCTATATAGTGTTGCTGTGAGTCTGAACCAACTCAATGGCACTTAACAACACCTTATACCTCTATATAGGAGTCCTGGTGTGTTGCCATAAAATAAGCACTAGACCTCAAGGTCGGTTTAAACCATAAGGTGAGTGGTTCAAACTCACCAGCCGCTCCTCAGAAACCCTACACAGGGTCACTATGAGTTGGAACCCACTTGACAGCACTTTATTTATTTTTTTCATTCCACTGCTAATAGTATTTTAGGGTATAAAAATAGTGCTCTATGAGGATGCTAATATTTTATCAGATTTTTATATTTCTATGTTTGCATTTTGGCTGAGAATTTACCTCATGAATGTATAGGTAATAGAGTACACATATGTTCAACTTTAGTAGATATTGACTATCAACTATTAAAAACATTTATGCTCCCATCAATGGTATATGCAAATTTCCATTGTGTTGGGTTATCAGCAACATTTGGAAAACAGTGTTTTTAATTATAAGATTAGTCATTCTGGTGCATATGTATAGTATAAATATGAAGTTCTAATCTTCATTTTTCTGATGCTGTCGTTACTGTTGTTATGTGATGTTAGGTTACTTTGACTCATTGCTACCCTATAAACAACAGAACACAACGCAACCTGTCCTTCTGTCATCTTCACAATTGGTGTTATGTTTGAGCCCATTTTTGCTGCCACTGTAAATCCATCTTGTTGGGGTCTTCCTTTTTTTTTTTTTTTGATGACCCTACAATTTACCAAGCAGGATGTCCTTCTCCAGGGACTAATCCCTCCTGATAACATGTCCAAAGAATGATGGATGAACTCTTGTCATCCTGACTTCCAAGGAGCATTCTGAGTGTACTTCTCTGAGAAGAATTGTTTTCTCAGGCAATCCATGCAACTTAGAAATTTCAATATATAGTGACCTCTTTCAACCTCTGCTGAACTCAAATACATCAGTTTTTTTCTCTGGTCTTCCTTATGTATTGTCCACTCACACATGTACATGAGGCAACTGAAAATACCATGGCTTGAGTCAAGTGTACCTTAGTCCTCAAACTGACATCTTCACTCTTTAACACTTTAAAGAGGTTTGTTTTGTTTTTGTTTTGTTTTTTTGCTGCAGATTTACCTAATGCAATGAATTGTTTGATTTTTTTGTTTGCTGTGTTGTTGTTTTTGTTAGGTGCCACTGAGTCAGCACCAATTAATAGGGACCCTATGCAAAATAGAATGAAACACTGCCAGGTCCCATGCTATACACAACCATTGCTAAGCCTGAGCCCACTGTGCTAATCCATCTCATTGGGGGTCTTCCTCTTTTTGTGACTGCTGGTTCCATGATACTGATTTTTTGGGGGGAAGGGGGTTCTAATGACTCCAGAATATTGAACAGCTTTTTATATTATCTAGTCATTTGGATAGCCTTTTATGTAAAAGGAATTCTAAGAATCAAATAGTTTACTAATTTTTCTGTTAGGTTTTCTCTCTTTGTTATTGATCTATTAAATTAAAAAAAATATATATTATGAATTCTACTTTATGCATATGTGAGTTTGTATTGCTATTGTTATGTTTTGATTTTGTAATATTAAATGGATATCACTATATTCAGATTTTCTATTTCTTCTTCTTTCTACTTTGGTACTCTTCACTTTTTAAGAATTTGTTTTACTGAATCTCAGTCTCACTGCTGCCACAAGTCCAGAGACTGCTGGGCCTTGGTTCCAATCCATCTGCTGCCACCCACTCCAGACACAAAACATCCAGCCATGGATAAAAATGAGCTGGTGCAAAAGACCAAATTGGTTGGCCAGGCTGGACAATATTATGACATGGCAGCCTGCATGAAGTCTGTAACTGAGCAAGGAGTTGAATTAACCAATGAGGAGAGGAATCTTTTCTCAGTTGCTTATAAAAATGTTGTAGGAGTCCATAGGTCACCTTGGGGAGGTGGGGGGTCATCTCCAGTATTGAGCAAAAGACAGATACTGAGAAAAAATAGCAGCTGGCTTGAGAATATGGAGAGAAAATTGAGACCTAGCTAAGAGATATCTGCATTTACGTACTCTCCGTTTTGGAAAAATTCTTGATCTTCAATGTTTCACATGTAGAGAGCAAAGTCATCTACTTCAAAATGAAAAGAGAATATTCAACTGTGATCTGTAGCAAGAACCTTCAAGTTAAAGTGAATAGAAGTAAACACTGTAAACTGATGGGATGTGGAGAGGATTGCAATCATTGTAATGAAGCAAAGTCTATGATTGCTGAATGTAAATCTGCTCAGTACACCTTCACTCAATTCACAATCAAAAGTGCTGTTTTTTTTAAAATCCTTCACCAAAAAGAAAAAAAAAAAAAGAAGAAAGGAGGTTATTACCTTACTTGGTTGAAGTTGCTGCTGGTGATGAAAAGAAAGGACTAATGGGTCAGTAACAACAGCATACTAAGAAACTTTTGAAATCAACAACAAGGAAATGCAGCCAATGAGATTGCGTCTGTCCCTTCGCTTCTCTGTGCTATATAATGAGATTCTGAACTCCCAGGAGAAAGCCTGCTCTCTTGCAAAGACAGCTGTTGATGGAGTCATGACTGACTTGATACATTAAGTGAAGAGCCATACAAAGACAGCACACTGGTGATGCAGTTTCTGAGGGATACTTTGACATTGTGGACATTGGATACCCAAGGAGACAAATTTACTGACCTTCTAACTTCTGTTGGCCTCATTCTAGAATTCATACAGTAGATCATTTGTCATCCTTACTGTCCCACAAATAGTTTTTTTTTTTTTTTTTTAATGATTTATGACAAGTATATGTTAATTTCTATTTGAATATCTATATTATCCATGTGGTTTTTATGTTCGATATTTTGGTAGTAGAACCAGTTAGCATTTAGTGAGTTATATGTCTTCATCTTAAGATGGCTAATGTGAGAATGTGGAATTTTTATACAAGTTATAAATGTTTGGCATAGTACTTTGATACTGTCTCCATATTGGTAGGAAATAAGATGGATAAAGTTTCTAGTCACTAGTGTAGTTATTGTGGGTAGTTTAAGGTTGGAGCACTTACAAGGTTGTGGTAGAAATAGATGCACTGATTCAACAAATAATATCCATGAGATAGCTATGGATTACATAATCTCAATGTGCACTTAACAACAGCTTTAGAAGAGTTCCTTTAGACAAAGTTGTGACCCAATTAACTCTGGAGAAAGGCAGAAAGAGTTCACATTCCATTATTTGTAAAGTTGCCTGCTATTTGCTTTCATTAGTTTTGATACACTCATTTGTATTCAAATGTTTTAGGCAACCTAAGTGCTAATGACTGAGTCCTGGTGTGGCACTGCAGGATAATGTGCTTTACTGCAAGGTCAGTTTGAACCACAAGGTCGGTGGTTCAAACTCACCAGCTGTTCCTGAGAAACCCCATACAAGGTTGCTATCGGTTGAAAATGACTCCTCAGCACTTAACAACAAGAGCAAATGTACAAGAAATGATGCAGTAAAACAACAAAAACATGTATATTAAATTGTAGGTTTTGGTTTTCATGATTTTGTTTTCTTTTTTTGATACTTACCTAATGTGTTTGCTGTGAAGATAGCTAACAGGAAAACAACTTAAGATGATTGCTAGCTTTGTTTATTGTCTTATGAAATTTTCATGAACTATGAAAGCATAATTGTTAAGAACATTTATTAAGTTGATGTGAATAGAATAAAAGCTTTGTGAATGGAGGAAAACAAAATAATTCATTTTATAAGGACAGAACAACTCTTTCTTTCTATGATTTTCCTTGCTCAGTATTGCTAAAGCTTCATCAATTTTCCCTATCTTTTAAAAGACAAAATTTGCCTTTTTTTCTACTTTTGTTTATTTTCTATTTTTATGAATTTCACTTTCATCTTCATATATTTTATTAAATTTTCTTTTTCTATGTTGTGTTGATTTTCTAGCTTTTTTAATCAGCAACATTATTTTTTCTTAATATATGCTTTTGACTATGAATTTCCCTCTAAGCATTGCTTTAGCTGAATTATATATGTTTCAATATGTCATATTGTCATCGTAATTGAGTTCAAAGTATTGTCTTGATTATATTTTGACTTATATTGAAACAGATATCAATCATACACACTTTATTTAACTGGACTACTTTTTCTTATTCTAGTTAAACATTTGCAATTGCTTTCTGGTATTATTTTCTTTTTCCAAGAAGTCAAACCCTATATAACTTTAATCTCTTTAAACTAGTTGAGCTTTATTTGTGAGTAGCATG
>NW_006408550.1:16275154-16282497 GCF_000296735.1 Chrysochloris asiatica
GTGTATTTGAACCATTATCTTTGTAGTTAGCAGCCTAATAGTAACCCACTGTACCATCAGTTCTATATAGGACAGTGATGCTTCTCTGCTTAATTGATTATTGTATGTTTAGGAAAATCTGTTCATTTTTGTCTTGCAGAACCTCCTCATTTAATGACATTGTCTCATTTCAAATCTATTAAGATAAATAATAAAATGAAATTATTAACCAAATCTTGAAATCCCCTTATTTTATCTATAGAAATATTCTTTATCAATGACAGTAACCTTGTCATTTAAAAACAATTAATGCTGTTAAAACTAGAAACAATCCTACCTTTTCTCTATGTAGGCCCTTTACACTTAAACTTAAGTTTCCTCATAAGAATTTTTTTTTTATTGTATTACCAATGAATTCAATGACTTCTGTCCATTTCTATGAAGTTGAAGATCATAATCCTGTGCATCAGTCACCAAACATTTCTCTTGTTCTATTAAAAAGCTTCTTTGTTGTTATATTTCAGATTCTATATTATTTGTTTAAAGTTGTAGGGACTTGTAAATGAACAATCACTAGCTTACCAGGAGCTCATAAAAAAATCTCATTGCTCTAATACTGTTTTCCCAACTCCTCTGTCAAACTCTGTTCCCTTGTTGTTGTTGATAGGCGCTCTCAAATCAGTTCTGACTCATAGTGACCCTATGCACAACCAAAGGAAACAATACCCAGTCTGTGCTATAGTCACGATTGCTTTTGTATTTGAGCTCATTATGGCTGCCATTGTGTTAATGCCTGTCTGTTCCTTTAATGTACTTTGAAATGTTTCCTGTGATTCTTTAAACATTCTCTCCTCTATTACTTAAATTACCCCAGTTGGGTTGCTTAGATCTCCCTCTTCACGGTTTTTTCTTTTATTCTCGGTGATCTAAAATATCTACGTAACTTTAAATAGTTTGGGCTTCCTGATCAATTGCTTTCTCATTCTGATACTGTCAAATACAAAATATTTTTTGTTAATGTTTTGGCAACAATGGCCAAACTGCACATCAGTACTGGTATTGAGCAGTAATAAGAACTATTTCTGATAACTTTCAATATTTGGGAAGTTTCAAATGCCTGTATTTGAATGATGCAACAGTTGCTTGGTGTTTGTTTTTTTGTTTGTTTGTTTGGTTTGTTTATTTTTTTAATAGTAGTTTGTGTTTTGGAGTTTGTCATGCTGTGGCAACTTGTTCATTGCTGTGACACTAAAAGTTATACCACAGGTATTTTAAATAATAGCAGGGTCATATATGGTAGACAATGGAGTTTTCAGATAAAGACAGACTAGGAAGAAGGAGAGGCAGGCCACTTCTGAAATGTTAGTTAATAAAAACCTTATAAATAACAGAAAATCATTGTCTGATAATAGTGCCAGAGATGAGACCCTCAGATGGCAAGACACTCAAAATACGACTGGGCTGCCTCTTCAATGTAGAGTTTACCTTAATGACTTGGATGGAGTTAAGTTATCAGGACTTTTATTTGCCAGTGGGGCACAACTCAAAATGAAGAGAAACAGCTGCAAACATTCATTAATAATCAGAATGTGGAAGATATGAAATATTAATCTAGAAACATTAGAAGTTGGTAAAAATGAAATAGAACACAAACAGATCATATCATAAGTATAAGTTAACTGAAATTAACTTGTACTGGATATTTTGGCCCAGACAATCATTATTTACTATGTTGGGAATGACAAATTTAAGAGGAATGGTATGGATGCATTGTCTGATAGAGCTTTCCAAGATCCTTCTTAAAGTACAATGCTGCTGCGATAGGTTAATATCCATATGCCCACAGGAAATACTAGTTAATGCCATTATTATTAATACCATTATTATTAAAATTTACCCACCAACCCCTGAACTCTATGGATTTTTTTCACTTAGAAACTGATCTAACATGCAATAAAGAGGCATTGGTGTTTGGAACTCAAAAGCTGGAAATAAAGAGGAGGGATCATTAGTTAGAAAATATGGCCTTGGTGTAAGAAACATTTGCTGGATATTGCATGACACAATTGTGCAAGATCAATGACTTCTTCATTGTAAATAACACGATTGGCAACTATACATGTGGACCTCAGCAGAGGAATCCAATGGATTCAAATCGACTACACATGTGGGAAGAGACAGTGGAGAAACTGAATATCATAAGCCAAACAAGCTCAGGGGCTGACTGTTGCTCTTGTGCAAGTTCAGGCTGAAGCTGAAGAAAATTAAAACAAGTCCATGAAAGCTAACATGTAACCTTGTATATGTTATTGTTGTTAAGTGCCATTGAGTCATTTCTGATTTATGGCAAACCAATATAGGGTTTCTGAGAAATGGCTACTGGATTTAGACTGCCGACCTTATGGTTAGCAATCCAGTCCTTAACCTACAGAGCTACACCAGGACCCCATGACCATTTGTATATACCATCTCAGCATCTTGAGAACGGATTTGATGAATTGAAACCTAGTGATCGAAGACCAGATAAGCTATGGACTAACATCAAGAACATCATAATGAAGAAAGCAAAAGTTTATTTAAAAAGTCAGAGAAGAAAGGAAAAAAAACAAACAAAAACAAAATGGGTATCACAAGAGACTCTGAAATGTGTTCTTAAACATACAAAAGCTAAGGCAACTGGAAAAAATGATGAAGTAAATGAACTAACAGAACATTTCAAAGGGCAATTTGAGAAGGTAAAGTAAAGTATTATAAGGAAATGTGCAAAGATCTGTAGTTAATTTTAATAGGAAATTCTATTAAAAGGGAATAGCATAGTCAACATTTCTCAAACTGAAAAAATTAAAAAAAAATTCAAGCCTTGAATTGCAATATTGAAGGAGCCTTTGGACAAATATTGAATGAAACAGGAAGTCTGTAAAGAAGATGGAAGGAATATACAGTCACTGTACCAAAATTAATTGCTACAAATGTTCAGCCATGTCAGAGATAGCATATGATAAAAAAAAAAGTGAATTGCAAGCTGCACTGAAGCTACTAGTGAAAAACAAAGCACAGAGATTGACAGAATACCAATTGAAATGTTTCAACAAACCGATGTATTTCTGGAAGCACTCACTCATCTATGCCAAGAAATTTGTAAGACAGCAAACTGGCCAACTGATTGGTAGAGTTCCACATTTGTGGTCATTCCAAAGAAAGGTGACCCTATGAAATGTGGAAATCATTGACCAATACCATTATTATCACATACAAGTAAAATTCTGTTGAAAGATACTTTAAAATAATTGCAGTGGTAAATTCACAAGGTTTTGTTGTAAAGTGCCATCACCACTGGCAGGAAGCTACCAGAAACTCAAGGTTAGTTCAGAAGAGGACATGGAATGTAGGATATCACTGCTCGTATCAGATGGATCTTGGATGAGAGCAGAGCATATCAGAAAGATATTTATTTGTGCTTTAATGACTATGGAAACAAATTCAAATGTGTGGATCAGAACAAACTATGGATAATATTGCAAAGAACTAGAATTCCAGAACACTTTAATTGTTCTCATGAGGAACCTGTGCATAGACAGAGGAAGTCATTCAAACAGAACAAAGGGACTATTGATTGGTTCAAAATCAATAAAGATGTGTGTCTATGTTGTATATTTACTCAATCTGTTGCGCAGTAAATAATATGAGAAACTGGATTATGTGAAAAAGAACGTGGTATCAGGAATGAAAGAAGACTCTTGCGCTGAAAGTGAAAAGGATTTGAAATGCTTACTGATGAAGATCACACACAACAACCTTCAGTATGTATTGAAACTCAATGTAAAGAAAATGAAAATCCTCACAACTGAACCAATCAATAACATCACCATAAGTAGAGAAAAGATTGAAGTTTTCAAACATTAATTTTAGCTTGTATTAACAATTAACACTCATGGAATTAGCAGCCAAGACATAGACATCAAAAAACATATTGCACTTGATATATCTGCTGCAAAAGACCTCTTTAAAGTGTTAGGTAGCAAAGATATCAGTTTGAGGACTAGGGTGTGTCTGACGCAATCCATGGGATTTTTCAATCACTTCATATTCATGTGGAGTCCTGGAGTGGTGCTGTAGGCTAATGTTTCAGACTGCAAAGTCATTTGAACTGCAAGGTCGGTGGTTCAAGCTCTCCAGCTGCTCCTTGGAAACCCTATACAGGGTCGCTATGGGTCAGAATCAACTCGACAGCACTTAACAACGACATATTTATGTGAAAGTTGGACAATAAATAAGGAAAACTGGAGGAGAAATGATGCATTTGAATCAGTGATGGTGAAGAATATTGAAAGTACCATGGACTGCAAATCTGTCTTGGACAAAGTACAGCTAGAAGATAGAAGAGAGAATGGTGAGACTTAGTCTGTCATACTTTGAACATGTCAGGAGGGACCAATCTCTGTAGAAGGGCATCATGTTTAGTAAAGTAGAGGGTCAACAAAAAAAGGAAGACCCTTAATGAGATGGATTGACACAGTGGTAGCAATGATGGGCCCAAACATAAATTGTGGGGATGACTCAGGATTGTGCAGAGTATGATTTTGTTATGCATAGGGTTGCTATGAGTCAGAACCAACTAATTGGTACTTAACAACAACAACAATGGTCTATGGAAGGTACCCTTGTGGCACAGTTGTTAAGCGCTCAGCCACTAACTAAAATCTCAGTGATTACTCTATATGGGAGAAAGATGTGGCAGTCTGCTTCTTAAAGATTGATAATCTTGGAAATCCTCTAAGGCAATTCTACTTTGTCCTATAACATCACTATGAGTTGGAATTAACTAGATAGATAGCAGTGGGGTGAGTGTTTTTTAATGGGTATGGTTTATGGAATGCTAATCTAAGAGCCATTATGAGGTAAAATGGGACTATAGCAAAGAGAAGTAGCTCTAGGCTCCACACATATGTATACAATCAGAATTCACCTATTGTATTCTGCTTGTCAGAGCCTCCAATAAAAAAGACAAAGCTCCTGTTGTTTTTACTCATTTCACCAAGGAATTTTAAAGATGCTACCAAATAGAACTTGAGAGTGAACTTAATTGAATGGAAAGCTCAAGAGATCAGACAAACTAATCCCAAAAACTTGGTTTGAGCAAAGAAATCAGCCCTATTTGAATCAATATTACCTCTAGATTTCCCAAGTAAACACAATGGAAAGGAATCTATTACTGAATTCTGTTTAAGTTGACTATCCTGCCATTAGCAATTAAGGAGAGATAATGAACAAAAAAGTAAACAAGAAAAAAAAATGTTTGAAGTATAAATGTGCTTGCTTTAATGGTGATTAACCTCTTCATACAATGAAACTCCTAAAGAGCAATGTATTGCAATAATCTAGAAATAATCAGATAACCTTATTCTCCTCCCTTATATCAGTAATAAACAGGCATAAATCATTGCTCCCTAAATACATAATTAATGTATTAGTTCTCTGTTACCATTTAAAGTCAAGAAGGTGGTTTGTTCTTCTTCATTATTCAAAAAAACACATGTCTGAAGCAGAGTACATCTTATATATAATTTTCTCTAAAACTCTCACAGAAGACTTATGACCATGACATCAGCATTCAATAAATTCATACAATTAATATTTTCACTGAAGCAGAAGGCTCTCCTAAATAAGTGTGCTGGAAGTCAGTAGGAAATAGCAAGACTCAACTCTTTCTAATATGCTCATTATAACTGTGTCATCTGCAGACAGCTGATGGCATGTAACTGAAACTGCACCGTTTACCTTCAAATACACTGTCTTTCTCTTTGTTTTACATTGCATGGCATTTTAGCTTCTTTATGTTTAGAGTAAATAACTTGCAATACATTTTAAATTGGGGAAATTTTCCTAAGGTCTGTGAGTCAGAAATGTATGTTTTGGCAGACTTCTCGCCATAGGGATTGCAGTTAAATAAGATACGGTGTGAAAGAACATAGGATTCCAGGCTGAGAGAGCCACATAATTTAAATGCCTTGCTTATTTCCCATGCCTTCTCTGGAAATTTTTAGAAAAATATGAATTTCATATGAGTATTTTGAACACTTACACTGAGTTGTACACACACACATTGAGTTGTTTTCTAAAAGTTCATCACCTTAATGGTTAACAGTATCACTAAAATTCATCTCCTCATGAGGCCTGAGCATATGTAATTAAACTTTTGATATCTTACCATGTGGGAGCACAGTGGCTCTGTAGGATAAACATGAGACTGTGAACCACAAGGTTGGTAATTCAAGTCCACCAACCACTCCATGGGAGAAAGATGAGGATTTCTGCTCCCCAAAAGATTCAAAAGCCTCTGAGCAACAACAACACCATACAATTTATAAATAAAAACAATGTTACTGATAGCAATTGAAAAATACAGCAAGATATTTAGAAATAAGTACTGTTGATGTAGCAATTGCATATTAGCAAGTAGTTCACGAATCTGTCAGACAGAAGATCAAGTGTTATCAGAATAGTATTTCATTTGAAATCCAGTAATCATTGTAGGGTGCAATTGATAAACACATTTAGCTGCAAACCAAAAAGTTGGAAATCCGAGTCTCCCCAGAATAATATTAGAAGAAAGTTCTGATGATCTGCTTCCAAAAAATCAGCTGCTGAATAATTTGTCAAGCACAGATCTAGGTTGACACACATGTGGTTGACCTGAAACAGAATCAGCTTGACAGCAATTATAATTTGAGGACAATTGTTCTAAAGTAGAAGAAACATGTTGTTGTTGTGTTAAGTGACATCAACTCTGTTCCTACTTATAACAACCCTATATAGGATTTCCTAGGAGCGGCTGCTGGGTTTGAACTGTCACACCAGGACAGTTGTGACTAGCTAGTGTATTATCCCACAGTGCCACACCAGGACTCCTTACATTTTAGGATTGCAGTTTTGGTTAACTGCCATCGAGTCAGTTCGAACTTATAGCAACCCTGTATAGGGTTTCCAAGGAATGGCTGGTTGGTTTGAACTACCAACCCTGTGGTTCAAACCAAACTTGCAGTCCAGTGCTTTATCCTGCAGCACCACACCAAGACTAATTTCAATGTTTAATAAAAAACACATATTTAGTTATCTTGCATTTTCATGAATATCATTTATAACTAATTTGGGCTGTGGAGGGGATTGGACATGATGTTGTAGTTGTAAAGTGCCATTGCGTTTGTTTGGAGTCATAGCGACCTTGTATAGGGTTTCCGAGAAGCGGCTTGCGGTTCAAACCGACCTTGCAGTATAGTGTATTAACCTGTCCCTCATTGGAAATGATTGTTGTTGTTGTTGTTAAGTGCCGTCGAGTCAGTTCCGACCAATAGCGACCCTGTACA
>NW_006408550.1:16293460-16295973 GCF_000296735.1 Chrysochloris asiatica
ATCTGGCTTTCACAAAGAAGGCTATTGAAAATACCATGGTTTAGGTCAGGTGCGCTTTAGTCCTCAAAGTGACCTCTGTGCTTGTTAGCACTTTAAAGAGGGCTTTTGAAGTAAATATACATAATGCAATATGTAGTTTGATTTCCTGACTGCTGCTTCCATTATGTTGATTTTGGAGTCAAGTAAAATGAAATACTTGATAACTTCAATCTTTACTCTTTTAATCATAATGCTGTTTATTAATAAAGTTATGAAGATTTGTGTTTTCTTTGTGTTGACCGAGTTGTAATTCATACTAAAGGCTGTATGTTCTTTGATCATCAGAAAATGCCTCAAGTCCTCTTTGCTTTCAGCAACCAAAGTCATCGGAATATTGCAGGTTGTTAATGAGCCTTCCTCCAATCCTGATGCTGCATTTTTCTTCATATAATTCAAGTTCTCTTTTTATTTGCTCAGCATACAAATTCAAAAAGCATGGTGAAAGGATACAACTCTGATGAACATCTTTCCTGATTTTAGACCATACAGTATCTCCTCTCCTTGTTCTGTTCTGTCTCTTGGTTTATATGTTGTTCTTTAGTGCTGTGGAGTTGGTTCCGACTCATAGAGACCTTGTATATTGTTTCCAAGGAGCAGCTAGTGAGCTTAAGCTACCAACTTTGCAGTTCAAATAGACCTTCCAGTTCAGTGCATTAATCCGCATTGTCACGTCAGGACTCCATAAACACTACTCATTTGCATAGTCCATAAAACACAAGTAAACATTTTTTCTTTCCCTGCTGTCAGTCGAGGTCCCCATGTCTGCAATATCCCTGGTTCCATATCCTCTGCTGAATCCAGTTTAAATTTCTGACTGCTCCCTTTCAATATACCTATGCAATCCTTTAAAAATTATCTTCAGCAACATTTTACTTTCATGGAATATTAATACTATTGGTCAATGACTTTCACACCTTTCTTAGAAATGTGCACATACATGGATCTCTTACAATTTGTTGGTCAGGTATCTGTCTTCTAAATTTCCTGGCATAGACTAGTTGTTATTCCAGTATTGAATCAGTTTATTGATCAGTTCCTGGAGCTTTGTTTTTCATTAATGCCTTCAAGTGCAGCTTTGTCCTTCAATATCTTAGGTTCTTAATCATATGCTACTTCCTGACAATGGTGGTTGGTGGGCAAATTGAATAATAGTTGTATTAACTGGTCTTTCTTTTAGGCATATAGATATTGCCCTATCACATGCAGCATAGTAGTTCAAGATAGATCTCGAAATGTTCTTTTGTACGATGAATGCAGTCCTCTTCAATATGGCATTCCTGACATATTAAACCAGCAGACTGTCAGATTCAGAATAGTCAACATCTGTCCATTTCAGTCCACTTATGTCTAGTATACTGGTATGTATACCCTCCATTTCATTTTTGACGATTTCCCTATTTCCTTGATTCATACTTTGTAGCTTTTCCAGAGTCATGTTTAGAGTGACTTCTAGTTCCAGGTACTCCTCTTCTGGCACTGTAACTTAATCGTTTTGCTGCTATTCATAAAGTTGTCAGTGGCCAATCCCTCTGAAACGAACTGCCTCTTCCATCCTTATTGTTGTTGTTACGTGCCATCAAGTTGGTTCTGATCCACAGCAACCCTCTATAGGGTTTCCAAGGAGCAGTTGGTGAGCTTGAACTGCTCACCATCCTTGTGGTTCTAATGATTTTGCAGTCCAGCGCATTAACCCACAGCACCACTACTCGTCTGTGTTTAATCTGGAAGCTCTGCTGAATATTCTCCAACTGTGGGACCTGGCAGATAGGTAGAACACCTGTGCTATTGCTTGTAGCCTCACAGACACATGTAAGCCACAACAATACGATAAAGTAACAGACAAGTGGGTTGTATATACTAAGGGTAAAGTGTTTTGTTTTGTTTTTTGTATTTTTTAAGTTGGGTGGCTTTTGGTTAAAGAATCATTTTTTTCTTCACTGTTGATTAGCAAATCAGAAGTTCCTATAAGTTACAGTGAGTTTTTCTGTTTTTATTGTTGCTGTTTTTAACTGCCATTGAGTCGGTTCCAACCCATAGTGACCCTATAGAGGGTTGCTAAAGAGCAGCTGGTGAGCTTGAATCACCGTCCTTGCAGTTCAAACCAACCTTGCAGCCCAGTGCATTAACCCACAGGCTCACATTCTCTAGTCTGTGTGTCTACCATTGCATCAGAAACCCTATTGCCTTATTGATTATATAATGGGGTAACAGATGAGTGTTTTAATCTTTGTCTTTGTTCTCCAGACTCTGCTTTGCCTTTTGGATCCATCTGTATCTTCATATAAATTTCAAACTCAGATCACACATTCATATGTATACTAACACACAATTGCTATAGTTTTGATTAAAATTTCATTGATTGGATATATCAATTTTAAATACTTTTTCATTTTACTATCAGTATATCTTCAAATAAGGAGCTCTGGTAGCGTAGTGGTTACGAATCGGGCTGCGAACCTTAAGGTCAGCGGTTC
>NW_006408550.1:16296073-16303189 GCF_000296735.1 Chrysochloris asiatica
GTAACCACTACGCTACCAGAGCTCCTTCATTGGAAATGATAGCAAACATAAATTCAGAATGCCTGGTTTCTGACATATTAGCTTTTTAGCATTGGCAAATCATTTAACTTCCCTTAGGCTTTAGTTTCTTTCCTTGCAAAACTAGAGTAAAAAATTTCTCCCCTACATCTTTCCTAGAATTTACTGTGAAGTTGGCAAGAAACCATGTATGATAGCATCGACTGCAGACGCGGAGCTATCCTATCAATGAAAGGTGCTAACAGAGAGGGCAAAATATCACACTAGAAAAATACATATTAGGTATTAGTTAGCTCTCAAAAAAGCTTTGTTCATTAATTAGAGTATTAATTATATTAATTAAAGTTTAGAATATTTATCCTTCTTCCTTTTCTCTACGTCTTTGTTCCCCTCTCTTTGATTCACTTCTCTTCTTAAGTGAAGTATGAAAAGTTTCCAACCCAAGCCAAATCAGGATGATCCACCAAAACTGTTCATGGGTTTTGAGGATGCCAACAAAATTGTAAGCATTTCACTGGTGTTTAGGACCACTGAAGGGTTTTGTGTATGTGGCGGTAGGGAGGGAGGATCCCTTTATCTATTGTTGTGTTTTTTTGTTTGTTTGTTTTTTTTTAAGGTTTTTGTTGTGGATTAAGTATAAATTTACAGGGCAGATCATCAGTTTTACATTCAACAAATTATACAACTTGTTTCATTACAATGATTACAATCCCCTCCATGTACCATCAGTTAACAGTATTTATCCCTATTCACTTTAGCTTTTTTTTTCCCTTTTTTAACACTCAGTCATATATAATAATTTACACCACCAAAGGGCACATTCTGCAAGTGTGCCTTCTGGCCTCCATCTCTTAGTCCCTCATTTCCCATGAATCTAGAGTCCTCAGTTGCTCCCTCTCTCCATGTCCCCATCTCTGCCTCCATCTCTGGTGTTGCTGCTTCTTTGGATAAGGTCTCTCATTCCACTTGTGCTCTTCTCCCTTGATGATCCATGGGGTCCTCTGTTTCTGGACTGTAAAATAAACACTCCCCTGTTTTTGTTATAAAACTTCTACCTTTACAATTGTGACAGTTGCAATTAGTCATAGTAACAATCACTCATTATTGAATCCTATGAATCTTATCCCCATCTCCTTTAACCAGCCCCATCTAGACAAGATGAAAACTATTCAGTGGGGTCTCCTTTTTTCCCTACACACTATTAAACTAAGCTCCCCCCTTGAAACCTTGTAAGCCAGTTACTTTGTGCCTTTATTGCCCCCTCATTTTAGGTAGCCAATGTCTAAGTTGCCCATCCTTATTTATATTAACTGGATGCTTCACTCTCAGCTCTAGACCTCTGTGGCTATATCCTTGTCCATAGGTTCAGGTGTCCCCAGGTCTCACCATATTTTGGACCAACGAGCCCTTCTTCTTCTCTCTGTGGAACATGGTTAAACTCAGCCCATTTCTTCATTACTGCCTTTCTCCCTCTTCTACTCACCAGTAGACCAACATGGGCGCCAGCAAATTTACATGCCCACTGCAGGGTTTTGATGAGAGAAAAATGTGTTGAATGAATTCTTAAGAGAACCAACCTAATGTCCATTCCTGGGAGACTGGGTAATAGGATGGAGAGAAGCCAATGGTGGAGCAGGTTACTCTATGTTTGATATGATAAGGTATTTTGATCATACCACGTGTTATGGGGATGCCACAAAAAGCAGCTGAAGTTGAGTTCTGTTGCTAATTTCCCATTCTTGGTGTCTGTAACTAGGCTTGAAGACGTCTATACTGTCGAGACTAAGATCATGAGACTCTATTTCATATGCAGTCCCAACAACAAGGGTCTCAATCAGGGAATTCATCAATGGAGAACCCTATACAGAGCCCCCAGAAGAAAGCATACTAGTGTTTTTTCAGGAAGGTAGTCTGTCAAGCTTCTTATGCATTGTGTCATTCTAATCACATGTTTAAATGTCTATTGTTTCATGTCTTTCAGATTATGGATTAGATTGAAAATGATTTTGAACTGAAATAGTGGCAATAGCAAACATTCATGGAGGCCCTAT
Source organism: Chrysochloris asiatica (assembly GCF_000296735.1). Taxonomy (NCBI): domain Eukaryota; kingdom Metazoa; phylum Chordata; class Mammalia; order Afrosoricida; family Chrysochloridae; genus Chrysochloris; species Chrysochloris asiatica. The sequence continues at coordinate 16,298,143 of NW_006408550.1, forward strand.
CATTCTTATTAAAAGGAATCATTTTATTTTGTTGCCTTATCAACATCAGCACTTATTCAAAACCATTCTTCTTTTCTTCATAAATAACATTGATTAGATTGAAATTGAGCATTTGAAGATATGTAAAGAAAGATCAGCACTGGTCTTGATTATATCTCAGGGACAAGGGTTTCATCTTGAAGAAAGATACTGGGGTTAGTCTATAGTTAATGTTTCCCAGTGAAAGTAACAACACTCAAATATTTTGAAGTAAGATGCAGAGAACCACAAACCATTTGGCAAAGATATAAGCAGAGTGTATTACAAGGATGAGTTCAATGTGAGTCCTTACATTAATTTCTGCTGTAGAAAATAAGAGTGTCTTGAGAGGAAGGGCAAAGTTTCCTCATAAGAAGTTTTCCTTTTACTGTGAGAAAACTGCTTCCATCTTCAAAGCTTAAAGGCATTTTAGTACTCTGAAACCACTTTGAAAATGCTTCCTTGGGCTTCAATTACCATAGGAAGCCTAAACAGATCTTAAAACTGTTCACATTTTTCTTAAGCTCACAATTTATCAAATGCTTTTCCTACATTATAATAGATCTAGGCATCATATTAAGGAATCCTAGTGTTGTTATTGTTGGTGTGAGTACTGTAAAGTCAATTCCAGCTCATAGCATCATAATATATTATGAGTTGGACTGCTAACCACAAGGTAAGTAGTTTGAATCTACCAGCTGCTCCAAAAGAAAGATGAGACTTTCTGCTCCCATAAAGATTTACAGCCTCAGAAACCCTAGATAAGTTGTTATGAGTCAGAACCCACTCAGTGGTACACAACCACCACCACTACCAGGCATCCGTGTTGTGAATTTCTTATGCTAACATTTCATAAAGAAAATACCTTAAAATATTTTATTTCATATTTATGTGAGGAAAGAACCTTTAAAGAATAACTGAATAGCATGATTGACCATTTGAGCTAGCATGTCAGAATGCATAGAGCCAAATGGAAATTGTGATTTTGCCACTGATTTCCAAAGAACTTTTGAAGTGGTCTTCAAAGTATGTGAAAGATCCTTTTCCATGTCTTCAACAGTGGAAAGTATTTCTCCTTTTCTTTTTAGAAACAGTTGAGCTTAATATGGAGCTAATGAAAGAAGCAAACAAACTAAAAAAAAAATTTGGATGATGAGGTAGAAAATAAACATCCTTTGATATGTCAGTTTTGTATCTGTAATGGGAGTTTATAGGTATTAGAGTTAATTAAATTGTTTACTAACTTCCCACAACTACAGCACTGCTTGCTTCCACTCACCAATTTCCTGCTTTCTTCAAAAGCTCATTTTCAATTTAGATTTAAGAAGGAAAAGAGTAAAATTGTCCCTTATGTTTTCACTATATCCCAAATGCATTTATTCTTTTTTCCCCTTCCCTTATGTTTCAAAATACATCTGAAGAGAGTAATCACTAGGCAGGAATATTATTGATGTTGTTGTGAAGTGCCCTGATAGGTCCTGACTGTTAGTGGGCCTGCATAGGGTTTCCAAGGAGCAGCTGGTGGGTTTGAACTGCTCACCCATGGTTAGCAGTCCATTTCTTATCCTGCAGCTCCACATCAGAGTCCTGAACAGAAATATAGAGAAGAGCAAAAATCTTAGTTTCTTCCAATTTTCCACATTGTAAAAACTTACATTTACAAGCTTTGAGTAGCCATCAATCACCAAAAGTGGATTCATTAACCTTGTTTAAGGGTTGTCATTTATTGTAGTGAGTTAATACTACATGAATAGTGTTTAGCCAAGAAAAAATGGCCTTGCAATATGCAAAAGTCTTTACTGATGTTCAGTGGTTTTCCTCATCATTTTGTTAGCTGTCAGGCACATCAGTTCCATTAATTTTATAACATTTTCTGCTATTTTTTTCATCTACGACTTGAGGGTTCTCTTGAATTTCAGTCTTATTGTTGGTGCTTGATTAGAGAGAATTTAATAAAAACAAATAATCCTGGAGCAGCAAACAACTCAACTGTGTTGCAATAAGAAAACTTCCCCCTGGAAGTTGAAAAGCAAAATTATAATGCTGATAAATTTCCGTTCCATTAGGAGCCAAAAAGAAATCAAAGAGTCATTGCTCTGTGTTATTTTACCAAATAATCTGAAATAACTCCATAATATATGCTCAATAACTATTTGTTGAACTTGAATGAATTTGACTGAGGTAAAACCAAGGATTGTCTCACCAGATTGGATATTATTAAGTGTTTGATCGAAATTCTACTTCAATTATGCCCTATTAAGAATTGTGTAGGAAATTGAGAAATCTCTTTTGCTTCTAGATTATTGTTTGGAATGCCTCATGTAGGTGAATGCCCATTGTTTTACAACTGAAATATAAATGTCATTCTCACTGTCTAACTTTACATAGCATTCATATGGGTCTTTTTATTAATCTAAGTATTTAATGATTTTTCTTGTCATCAAAATTCCATGCAATAAAAGATATTCTCTGAGCAACACCACAAGATGGCAGTATTTCAGAAATTAAATCATAGATATGGCAATCATTATGTGCCCAAAATGATGGAATATATTCTGCTGTATTTTTTGTGACAAAAAATATTTAAATTTGTCATTATAAGTGATTAGGAATTAATGATACTAAGAAGTATCTAGTAATAAACAAGTTGTTTCCTTTAAGTAATTTAACTGTCAGTTTGATTGTTCCAAAACATTAGGTAGCTTCATCTACATATGAATGAGTTGATGCTTAAGGGTTGCCATGTTGTTGTTGTTGTTAAGTGTAATTGAGTTGATTCTGACCAAGGAGCAGTTGGTGAGCTTGAACCACTGACCTTGCAGTTCAAATAGCTTTGCAGTCTGGCGCATTAACCCACAGAGCCACACCAGGGTTGCCATAGACTCATAAATATCTTTATTGCTTGCATACTGGTCAACAGCTATTATCATTGTTGTTGTTGTTGATAAGTGCCATGGAGTAGGTTCTGACTCATAGCGACCCTGTGTAGGGTTTCCAAACAGTGGCTGGTGAGTGTGAACTGCTGACCTTGCAATGTAGAGCTTACCCTACAGTGCTACACCAGGATTCCAACTGTTACCATATATGTTTCTTAAATTGTTTGATATAATAATGCATTCCAATAAGATATCAATTATATTTTATTTCTACATGATTTCTTAATAACCAGATTTAGAACAGAAGAAAGGAATTAGATATTAAAAAGATTAAGTAAATCATTCATACTTTTCAAAACACTACAGATTTGGGACTCCTCAAGCTTCTTGATTTTAACTGCTATCATAAAACTGTAAAATACTGCTTGTAAAAAGAGAATCTGACTTTAACCAAAGAAAATTCTCATATTCAAGATGTGCTAATATGTAAAATGCAGTGACTGTTGCAAAAGCAGAAGGGTGGTAAAGTAATTCTGAGATTTAAAATGTCATTTCCTTAATGCCTAATTTTAATAGTCAATTATCAGCTAAAAACTTTTAAACAAGATTGCTTCCAAATAGACTAGTATTTGTTAGTGCTATATCTAGGTGATGCTAATGATTTGTCATGTGCTGGTAATGCTAAGTATTAAGAAGACATCCAAATTTATCAGAATGTAACCTCATATTTTAGTAGTCACTGGTCAGTTTCAATCCGTGTATCAGTGACCTCTGCTAGAGAAGATTTTTTTCCCTTTGTTCTGGACAGGACATTAATGTTACTTCACTCTGTGCTTGCCACTGTCCTCAAAGTATCTGATTTTCCATTAGAGACACAGAGAGATGAATGTGTGGTGCTCAGTGCTCAGCAACAGTATGGCTGGGCAAGCCAGAGCTTTCAAACTGCTCCTTAGGGATTGTGGGGATCAGGGGTTGTTATATGAACCAGAAACCAAACCTTTTTGTAGGTTTGTTTTCCCATCCCCTTTGTGAAGCCATTCAAAGCATAATTAAAGCAAATATGCATAATTCCTTATTACTATTTCCCTAGACATTCTTTCAAACACACCTTGTTTGCATTGCATATTTTTCAGGTAAAAACATGTTTTCCAGTTTTGAACTTTTCTCAAAAACAACATGTTCAAAAACGAGTTTTAAATAAACATGTTTATCAAAATTTCTAAGAACGACATGTTTTCACTTTGACAAAAGAAGGTGAAAACACTACCAAAAGAAGTCCGTATTTTGGGGGAGCTGGAAATGAACTATCCTTTGTTAATTTCTTTAACCAATTACACACATTATATATATACACACACACACACTCATCTGGAAATGAACTATCCTTTATTAATTTTTTTAACCAATTACACACATTATATATATGTGTGTGTGTGTATATATATATATATATATATACAGATGAGTGTGTGTGGATATATACACACACACACACTCATCTGTAGTAAATAAATAAATGGTGTACCTTTATCCAAATTGGTTGCATACAAACCATCACTGTATGTTAGCCATCCAACTGGTCTACTTCTAAACAACACAGCCACTGAACCCATTGTGACTGAGTGGATTCGGAGTCACAGAGACCACTATAAGGTTTCCAAGACTGTAAATCTTTATGGATGCAGAAAGTTTCATCTGAGACGGGTCTCCTACACAGTGGCTGGTGGGTTTGAAATGCCAACCGAGCAGTTAGCAGTCCTTTGCTTATTCTACAGCACTACAAGGAGTTATTAAACACCAGACAATGTTTTTTGTTTTAGGTCTCTGTTTCTTTGGGCATGTAGTTATATTGAATATAGCTTTAATTGAGATACCTTGACCAATGTTGATTTTGAATATTTTTTTGTAAGTTTACGGTCCAATTTCCTTTGTGAAATGCCATTAAAATGTTTTGCCTGTTTTTCTATTGAATTAGTCTTTTATTGATTTGAGGAAAGTTTTTCAGTATCATAGGTATAATTCCTTAGCCATTTATACATTTTGCAATTAATTTCTATCAGTATACATTCTCACTCACTCTCAGAATGATGTCTTTACGGCATAAAAATTAATAATAGGAATGGAGCTTATATAGAGATCTTGCTTTTTGGTAT
>NW_006408550.1:16309728-16314431 GCF_000296735.1 Chrysochloris asiatica
TTTTTTTTTTTTTTTGGCAAATATTTTGTTAGATTTGTTACTAGATATTTTATTATTTTGAGACAAATGAAAATAATTTTATAACAAGTATTTTGAAATACTATTACTTTTAATATCTGTATCAATCCAATAAACTTGCTATTTCTTTCTAATCATTTGTAGAATCTCTTATTTTCTGCATAGCCAAAAATGTAAATGATATTTGCATATGAAACAGTTCTTTGTTTTTCTTTTCCAATTTTCCATATATGTTGAAGTCCTGGTGTAGCACTGCGGGTTAATGCACTGGACTACAAAGTAGGTTTGAATGTAAAGGTTGGTGGTTCAAGCTCACTAGTCTCTCTTCAGAACCACCCCACCCCCATAAAGGGTCTCTATGAGTCTGAACCCACTCAACTGCATTTTTATTGTCTTTTTTCATTGGTTAGCACCTCTATAATAGATTGCAATACGATTGTTATAGTGAACATCTTTGTTTTGTCAGTGGCTGGCAGCTTCTGGGGCTTGGCTGTTGCCCCTGAGGTGGATTTAGTCTTCCTGACAAAATCTTGAGGAGAAATGAATACTGGAATTGCAATGCTAAATCCCAGGAAAGGCCTTGGGACAGCTGAGGGCTCTGTGAGGAGGGAGCTGAAGTGGGACCTGAAAAAGGTTCTGTGCAAGAATGTAGTCTCTAGCATAGGTCTATCCTCAGCTTGTTCTTGTGTGCAAACCTGTCAAGAGACAATATCATTATTTTCACATGCAAGTCAAATTTTGCTAAAGATAATTTAAAAAGGGCTAAAATAGTACATTGACAGGAAACTTTCAGAAACTCAAGCCTGATTCAGATGTGGATTTGGATGAGGGATATCATTGCTGACAACAGATGGATGAATCTTAGCTGGAAACATAGAATAACAGAAAGATGTTTACTTTTGCTTTCTTGAAAACGAAAGGGTATTTTACTGTGTGCATCATGACAAGCTATGGAGAATATTTAGAAGAACGGGTATTCAAGAAAACTTAAATGTTCTCATGAAGAATTTGTATGTAAACCAAGAGGTAGTCATTTATATAGAAAAAGGATTACTGAATGAATTAAAATCAGGAAAGGTGTGCTACAGGGCTGTATTGTTTCAACAGACTTATTCGATCTGTATGCTGAACAAGTAATCCAAGAATTAGTATTATATAAGAAGAATGTGACATCAGGATTGGAGGAAGACTCATTAACAACCTGTGATATGCAGAAGATGCAACCTTGCTTGCTGAAATCAAAGAGGACTTAAAATCCTTACTGATGAAGACCTAAGACCATAGTCTTTAGTACGAATTCTACTTCAATGTGAAGTAAACAAAAATCCTCACAACTGGCCAATAATTAACATCATGATAAGTGAAAAAAAAAAAAAAAAGATTTAAATTGTCAAAAACTTCATTTTGCTTGGGTCTACGATCACCAGTCATGGAAACACAAGTCAAGAATTCAAACAACATACTGCATTAGGCAAATGTACTGCACAAGACCACTTTAAAGTATTCAAGAACAAAGATGTCAGTTTGAGGACTAAGATTTGTATTACTCAAGCTATGGTATTTTCAGTAGCCTCATATGGATATGAAAGTTGGACTTTGGCAGCAGCAGTAGGCTCAAGCCTGATTGTGAGGATGGTGCACGATCAGGCCATGATTCATTCTGTTTTGCATAGGATTGTCATGAGTAGGAACTGACTCAATGACACCTAACAACAACACAGTTTATTTAAGTTATGTTTTACATGGAATTGTTCAACTAAATGATCAGTACACTCACATATAATATAGAATAGTGATTTCATGACGGACTTTTGGAATTATTCTACATGAACTCAAGTACTGATTCCAGAAATTAATCATTGAATGGTCCTAGACAAGTTGAAAAACCCTCACAGTCTCATTTTTACTGTTTGAAATCAGGTGTTAATAATAATAATCAACATCACAATTTTGTTTAATGTAATACATATGAGAAAATGTTTCAAATTCTAAGCACTATGTGTTATATATAAAAGCTCATTATGATTATTATTAATTTCATTATTGTATGTTTACAAAACAATGAACTACATCAGAAAATAAGTATGGCACACTCTTGATATAGGTGAAGAACAAAAACAAATGAATCTATCTATTGAATGGCATAGCCAAGAGGATATTTGTTACTAACTTTTAAAGTATGTGGGGACAAATGATTTATATACCTAAAATGAGACCACACACTGTTCATGATTTTTCTTTTAATCTGCTGTTCTCTTGAGTTATGATGGATATATATTTTTTAACTCTGTTCACAGAGGTAGTGTATCTTTTTTAGTACTCAAAGAAAGAGGGCTGTTGCTATAGGCAAGACAAAATCTGAATGCATCCATAGGAACATAAAAGCCTTCAAAGATTTCCTGATAGATCTTCTCACTTAATTTAACATCCATGATTGAACGCAATCAGGATTTAGTTCTTTGTGTAATTTAAGTGTAACTAAACTTCAAGTATTGAATTCTTTTTTCTGAGTGCTTGCATTCTTACCTGTTAATCTAAAAGAGAGAAAGAAAAAAAAATCCCAGGTTGTTGACATTTTTTAGCTATAGAATATCCTCTGATCCTTTTATCAGTTTGCATTTAAATTTGGGTTTTTTTTTTTCATTTATTTAATTATTATTAGACATCATCATATCAAAATGTCCTATTACTTCAATATTCTTGATTATTAAAGGTAAAATTCCTTGCTGACACACAATCAAAGGTGATGTCAGGACTTCCAATGTTGTTTGAATTAATGTTGTTGTTGTCAACAACATTAATAGAATAAGCAATATACTAGAAATCATGATATTGCAAAGTTTGTTGTTGTTGTTGTTAAGTGCCGTCCAGGTGGTTCAGTTACGACCCACAGCGACTCTGTATAGGGTTTCCGAGGAGCAGTTGGTGAGCTTGAACTGCCGACCTTGCAATTCAAACGGTTTTGCAGTCTGGCACATTAACCCACAGCACCACACCAGGACTCCATTGCAAAGTTTAGCTAATTCCAAATTCTTAAGTGTTAAATGTCTAACTAGTAAAATAAGAGAACATATTCTATTAAAGTGATTCATATTTACTATTCATTTGTTCACATGATCTTTAAAATACCTGAATTTTTTCTTAATAACTAGAGTACATGTTAGCTATTAAAATATGAATTTTAGCATCATCAAAATTTTTCCAATAGTTAAATAATAGCAGGACTGTAATAATTAGTCTTCATCAATTTGAATGAAAACATTCAATACATTAGACGAAATTAGTCTCGGTTGTGGTTGTGGGAAGGAAGAGTGATTATAATTTTCACCCTAGTATTTTCATATAATAAAGATCATATATTGATAGAATCATTTTAATTTAACATCACCACTATTTAGGCTAAATTATATTTTTTAAAGATGCAATTCACAGTGCCGACACAGAAATAGCACAAGCTTTATTGTTTGGGGAGGGCACTTATAAGGAGTTGCTGTTAGGTACCTTACGTTAGTTAGTTCTGACTCAAAATGGTCCTCTGCACAACAGAACAAAAAACGGCATGGTCCTGCGCCATCCTCACAATTGTTGTTTGATTGAGCCCATTAGACCTTCACCTGTTGGAGGATGCCAATCCATCCTGTTGGAGGATGGCTCCAGGATGGAAGAAGTGTGGCTGCACTGCTTCCAATACAGATTTGTTTGTTCTTTTGACATTCCATGGTACTTTTAATATTCTCCTCCTACACCATCACTCATATGCATCAAGTCTTCTATGGTCTTCTTTATTCATTTTATAACTTTCACAAGCATAGCAGCCTATTGAAAATACCATTGGTTGGGTCAGGCATACTTTAGTCCTCAAATTGACATCTTTGCTGTTGAACACTTTAAAAAAGTGTTGTGAAGCATTTTTATTGAAAGCAATACACCATCAATAAAGCACAAGTAAAATCTTTCTAGAATTCTCTGCTTTCAACCAATATCCAGCTGGTATTAGCAACAAATTTCCTAGTTTTGCATCCTCTTCTGAATCTGCCTTGAGTTTCTGGCAGTTTCCTGTTGAGGTACTCTTGCAGTTTTGAATTATCTACAGCAAAATTTTTCTTCTATACGATATTAATGATATTGTTTGATGATTTCCAAATTCTACTAGGTCACCTTCTTTTTTCTATTTGGCACAAATATGGATCTCCTCCTATCAATTGTCCAGGTAGCTGTCTTCCAAATTTCTTGGCATAGATGAGTGGATATCTCCGATACTGCATTGGTTTGCTGAAAGATTTACATTTGTATTCCATCCTCAATTCCCAGAGCCCTTGTACTTTGCCAATACTTTCAGTTTACCTTAGACTTCTTCCTTCAGTGTGTTTGACTCTTGATCTTTTGCTACTTCTTGAATTGGTTGAACATGTACTATTTATTTTTGGTATAGTGACTCTATGCATTTCTTCCATAGACTTTTGATGCTTTCAGCATTATATAATATTTTGCCCATGGTGATGGTAATAATTGCTGTGGAATCATTTCCAACTCATGGTGACCTTGAACAGTGTTTCCAAGATAGATTTGAATCAATATCTTACTGTTAGCAGTCCAGTGCTTATCCTACAATGCCATATATAGACACCAATTTTGCCCATAGAATACTTCAATATTGCAAGTCAAAGCTTGAATGTTTTTCTTTC
>NW_006408550.1:16315645-16321232 GCF_000296735.1 Chrysochloris asiatica
GACCCTGTATAGAGTTTTCAAGAAGCAGCTGGTAGGCTTGAACTGCCAACCTTGTAGCTCAAACAGCTTTGCAGGCTGGTGCATTAACCCACAGTGCCACACCAGGACTCTATACTTTAAGAAGGTAGCTCTTCCATAATCATATTTTGAGTGCCTTCTAAACTGAGTGGCTCATCTTCTGACACTATATCTGACTATAATTTTGGTGCTACTCACAATGTTTTCTTCTTCTTGCACTGTATCTGATGAACTTGAACTTCAATGTCTGATGTTTTTTGAAAAGGTTTTACTTCACTAGCACCTTTGCATACATTGCGTATTTTAATATACATTTAAACCCTTAAACATTATTTTTTTATTTGGTATATCCAAGAAACTACAGCTCAGAAAGATTTAATAACTTGCTTAAAATCATGCTTGTATTAAATGGCAAAGTTAAGATTTTAAAAGAGCTATGTAAGTGTACAAAACTTGATTTTCTTTCTCCCAAATAGTTAGAGCTCTACATTCTAAGAAAGGCAGTACAGGAGTTTGTTCACTGAAAAACTAAATTAGTGTAAGATCTTCTATTTAACATTTTTAAAGAAAATGAAATTTTATCACATTGAAATTCCACAGCCATCAAAATAACAAAGTGATTCTAACTTGAAGTCTAGGTAATTTAGTCAATAATGAGAATGTTCATACTTTGGTTCCAAATACATTGTGCTGCACAAAATATAAACATTTGGAACAGGATTGCCTTTAATCGGGGTAAACATCCTGGTATGAGTGTATATAAAATCTTTCAAGATTATTATTGTTCTATAGACAGGGTATTTTCAGTATGAAAATTGGACACTGAATAACGAAATCCTTAGAATAATTGATGCATTTGAGTTATGGTATTGGTGAAGAATATTTAAAAGTACCATGGACTGTCAAAAGAACAAACAAGTTTGTATTGGAATAAATACAGCCAGAATGCTGCTTAGAAGCCAGAATGGCCAGATTTCTTCTCTCCTACTTTGGACAAATTATCAGGAGGGACCAGTTACTGGAGAAGGACATCATGTTTGGTAAAGTAGAGTGTCAGAAAAAGACATGGAATGAGGGATTGCTGATGTCCGATGGATCTTGGTAAACAGAAGAGAGCATCAGAAGGATGTTTCCCTGTGCTTTAGTGACTACACAAAGGCTTTAGATTGTGTGGATCATGACAAGCTATGGACAACATTCTGAAGTATGAGTATTCCTGAACACTAAATTGTGCTCATGAGGAATCTGTACCTGCTCCAAGAGGCAGTTGTTCAAACAGAACATGGGAACACTGAATGGTTTAAAATTAAGAAAGGTGTGCAGCAAGGCTGTATTCTTTCACCATATTTATTCCACCTGTATGCTGATCAAATAATGTGAGAAGCTGTGTTATATGAAGAAAAATGCGGCATCAAGATTGGAGGAAGACTCATTAACAACCTGCAATATGCAGACGATACAATCTCGCTTGCTGATTGTGAAGAGTACTTAAAACATTTATTAATGAAGATCAAAGAGCACAGCCTTCGGGATGAATTACATCTCAATGTCAAGAAAACAAAAATCCTCACCTCGGGACCAATAAACAACATTCTTATCAACGGAGAAAAGATTGAATTTATCAAGGACTTCATTCTTCTTGTATTAACTATCAATACTCAAGGAAGCAGCAGTCAAGAAATCAAAGGACGTATTGCATTAGGCAAATCTGCTGCACAAGACCATTTTAAAGTGTTGAAGAGGACTAAGGTGTGCCTGACCCAAGCCATGGTATTTTCAATAACCTCATATGCATGCGAAAGCTGGACAGTGAATAAAGAAGACCATAGAAGAATTGATGATTTTGAGTTATGGTGTTGAAGGAGAATCCTAAAGTGCCATGGGCTGCCAAAAGAACCAATAGATCTGTTTTGGACGAAGTGCAGCCAGAGTGCTCCTTGGAGGCCAAGATGGCCAAACTTCATCTCTCATACTTCAGATATATTGTCAGGAGGGGCCAGATACTGGAGAAGGATAGCATGTTTGGTAAGGTGGAGGGTCAGAGAAAAAGAGGAAAACCCCCAACGAGATGAATTACCCAAGTGTCAACATCGATGGACTCAAGCGTGGCAACAGTAGTGAAGTTGGCCCAGGATCAGGCAGTGTTTTCGTTCTGCTGTGCATAAGGTCGCTATGAGTCAGTACTAACTCGATGGTACCTAACAACAACAACAACAACCAGTCCCTTGAGAAAGACATTATGCTTGGTAGAGTGGAATGTCAGTTAAAAGGAGTAAGAACCCCAATTAGATGGATTGACACAGTGGCAGCAGCAATGGACTCAAGTTTAACAATTGTGAAGATGGTGCAGGGTTGGGCAGTGTTTTGTTCTATTGTGTATAGTGTCACCATGAGTCTGAAGTGACTCAAAAGCACCTAACAGCAACAGTGCATACATGTGAAATCTGTGTAATGAATGGGTAACGAAGACCAAAGAAGAATGGAAGCATTTGAATTATGGTGTTGACAAAGAATATTGGGAGTATCGTGGACTGCCTGATGAATAAGAAAATATGGGTTGGAAGAAGTATAGTGAGTGTGCTCCTTAGAAGAGAGGATGGCAACACTTGTTTCTTGTACTTTGGACATATAATCAGAAGGGACCAAGTTCTGGATAAGAACATCATGCTTGGAAAAGTTGTGCATAAGATTTATATGAGCTGGATCGGACTTGATTGCATCTGATAACAACAATGAGATATCTTTTTATTTCTAAGAGATCATTCTTTTAATTTTCTAAGATCGACCTTATATAGTTTGGGGCATAATTTTATCTCTTATAATTAATTCAATGTAGTTATAAAATGGTTCATATTTTTTTCTGCAAAACATTTTGTAAAATGTCCTTAACATTACTGGACATTTGGCGTGTCTTCATAATTTACATAGATGCACAATGCAATAATATTATAATGCAGCATGGATATGGTGGTGGGGGTGGTTATGTGCCATGGAGTCAGTTCTGACTCATAGCGACCCTATATTTTTCCAAGGCTGTAAATCTTTATGGGAGCAGAAACCTTCGTCTTTCTCCTGCGGAGAAACAGCTGGTAGTTTCGAACTGCTGACCCTGAGCTTAGCAGCCTAATTCATAAACACTATGCTACCAGATCTCCTGTATAGTAAGCAGTATTTCAAGAAGCTGGGCTGTATGAAGAGAAACTTTGCATCAAGATTGGAGGAAGACTCATTAGCAACCTGCTATATGCAGATGGCACAACCTTGTTGAAGAAAGCAAAGAAAGCTTGAAGAACTAACCAATGTAAATCAAAGACTACAGCCTTTAATACAGAATGCATGGCAACATAAAACAACATTCCTTGCAATGGGATCAATAAGCAACATAATAGTAAATGGAGAAAAGTTTGAAGAGTTCATGGATTTCATTTTACTTGGATGCACAACCAGCATCCATGGAAGCAGCAGTCAAAACAACAACAACAACAACAACAACAAAACACAAGCCACATAGTGCATTGTTTAAATTGTTGCAAAAAAACCTCTTTAAAATGTTAAAGAAAAAAGATGTCACTTTAATGACTAAGGTACCCTGACCCAAGCCATAAGTTTGATTGTCTCATATGCATTCAAAAGCAGAACAATGAATAAGGAAGACTGAAGTAAAATTATTGTATTTGAATTATGGGTTTGGTAAAGAATATGTAATATATCATGGACTTCTAGAATAAAAAACAAATCTGTCTTGGAAGAAGTATAGCCATAATGCTCCTTTGAAGAAAAGATATAATTTTACATAAAAATAATATTTTACATATTTATATATGGCAATGAACCCTGGTGTGGAACTGTAGGATAAGTACTGGACTGCTGACCACAAGGTCAGTAGTTCAAACCCACCAGCCATTCTCAGATTCCTATACAGGATCACTATGTTATCAGAACAGACTCGATGGCAGACAACATATATGCAATGATTTCATTGTGTAAAACAGTAATAATATTTTTAGTGTGTAAAAAAATAAAATTAGTTTAATTTAAAGCAATGATATGTCATTATTATCACCATCAGTAATGCTATTTAAAATTAACTATAGCTCTGTTGTGCTACTATTTTGCTTAAGATTTTTGTATTGATAATTAATGAGGAAAATGGGCTACTAACTATTTATTCTTATAATACTTTGGTTGAATTTTATTTTCTACTTAAGGCCTGGTTAATAGCATAGAATGGAGACTGTTCCTGTTTCTATTATTTTGAAAAAAAATTGCTTAGAATTAGATTACCTGTTTCTTGAAAATGTAGTAGATGATTTTGAAGGCATTGACCATGTCTTTCTCATAGTCAGTTTTTAGTATAACACTTAATGTAGTACTAGACAGTCGATGCATAGTTTTTAAAAGGATTTGAAATAAGTCTTTCCAGTTATTCAAGTAACTTCTTAATGAGAAAAGACACTGCCCTTCATTTTGACTCATATATAAATAGTGTATCAAATTGGGAATAAAATAATTTCATCACATATATTTAATTTTAGAAAGTAGAGGTTTGGTGAAACATAAACCTTTTTTTCATAAAAATAAAATTAGAAATAATCAACATGAATTATATTAACTGTTTAATTATAAATATAGTATTACAGGCACCAGTTTTTATACAATGTTTTACACACAAAAAGTTTTGTAAGAAAAGACTCAGCTTATATGAACAAAGAAGCAAAAAATTTATGGAAACTAACTATTAATGGATTTATAAATGTACTTGGCATCATGAAACATGAATTTAAACCTCAGGTCTTTTTCTTAAAAGCCATGGGATTTTAGGTTAGAATAAAGCCTTCTGAATCTTTGATATGCTTTACCCGAAGATGGAACAATTATTTGCGTCACAAGGATTGAATCATGTTGTATATTTTAAGCACCTGTGAACTATAAAGCAATATACAAATATAGAGTGCTATTAGAGCTGATTAGGTGTAAACTGAGACATGATAGGTGAAAAAAGACTTTGACAAGAATATTAAATGAGATTCTAAAATCAATCAGAAAACACATTCTTACATTTAAGGAGTTAGCTAGATAATTATTGAAGCTTAATTTTCAAATACTCTACTTAGAAATTAAAAAGCTAATAATGGAAAAGTTAAATAAATATTCTAATGATAATGTTAAATGAATTTTTAATGGGCTTTCCATATTGAATTATCTCGGCTAGTTTGGAGACAATGTGCAGTTATTTGACAATATTCAGTATAAACAAAGTACATTCTTTGGAGATTATTGAAGGAATTCAAGATGGAAAGATTCATAGATGTCATAGAAGAGACTCCAACTCCTACTGACCCAATATACAATAGAATGGTACACTGCCCAGTCCTGAGCCAGCCTCACAATTTTTGTTATGTTTGTTGGATCTAATTTTTGGAGTCATTATGTCAATCCAGGAGTCCTGGTATGGTGCTGTGAGTTAATGTGCTGGATTGCAAGGTAGATTTGAACCACAAGGTCGGCAAATCAAGATCACCAGCTGCTCCTAGGAAACCCTATTGTTGTTGTTAAGTGCCTTCGAGTC
>NW_006408550.1:16322507-16331867 GCF_000296735.1 Chrysochloris asiatica
TTAAGTGTTCTGGTTTTCTACAAAATATTATCATATCACAGTCAAATGCCTTTGCATAATAAATAAACCAAAATAAATATCTTTCAGGTATTCTCTATTTTCAGTCAATAATCTATATTTTGACAATATTTTGACAGTAATTACATCCCCTATTCCACAACCTTTTCTGAATCCAGCTCAAATTTCTGTCAACTCCCTGTTGATGTACTGCTACAACCATTTAAACATTTTTTTTTCAGCAAAATTTTACTTGCATGTGATATTAATGATATTGTTGAATGATTTCTGTGTTCCATGGGGTCAGCTATCTTTTGAATGAGCACACATGTGGATCTCTTCCAGTTGGTTGGCCAGGTAGAGATTTTCCAAATGTTTTGGCATAGGTTAATGAGTTGAAACATTTAAATTAGTATTCCATCAATTACTTTTCCACATGTCTTCAATTCAGCTTGGACTACTCCTTCAGTACCATTAGTTTTTGATCATATGCTACTTCCTGAAATGGTTGAACATGGAACAATTCTTTTTGGCACAGTGACTCTTTGTATTCCTTTTTTACACATCCCATGGTAATAGTTTACCTATTCTTTGGGAACTTTCCTTCAAAATTTTCTGTTCAACTTTTTTACTTCATCATTTCTTCCAGTTGCTGTAGCTGCTTCATTCACATTAATCTTTTCTCTGCTTCCTGTTTTGTTTTGTTTTTTTTTTGAAAGTTCTTTTGATTTCTTCAAGTATGGTGTCCTTAATGTCACCCCACAACTTGTCCAGTCTTTGATCATAAGTATTCAATGTGTCAGGTCTGTTCTTGAGATGGTCTCCAGTTTCAGGTAGGACCGACTCAAGGTTGCATTTTGCCTCTTGTAGACTTGTTTTAATTTTCTTCAGCTTCAACCTGAACTTGGTGATGGTTGTGGTTGTATGCCATCAAGTCGAATCTGACTCATCATGACTCTGTATAGTGTTTTCAAGGCTATAGATCTTTCCAGGAGCTGAAAGACTCAGCTTTCTCCCAAGGAACAGCTGGTAGATTTGAACTGCTGACCTTGTGGTTAGCAGCCCAACTCATAACCCACTACACTATCCGGTCTCCTTTTAATCTGAACTTACATATGAATAATTGATGGTCTTTTCTATAGTTGGCTCTTGGTATATTTTGGCTGATGATATTAGCCAAAAAAAGATTTGGCTTCTCCATAATCTTTTCCCATGGATGTAGAATTTGATTTCTGTGTATTCCATCTAGACAGTTCTACATGTATTGTTACTATCTGTTATTGAAAAACAACATTTGCAATAAAGAAGTCATTGTTGTCATTGTTGTCAGGTGCCATCGAGTCAGAACCAACTCATAGCGACCCCATGC
This sequence comes from Chrysochloris asiatica, assembly GCF_000296735.1. Taxonomy (NCBI): domain Eukaryota; kingdom Metazoa; phylum Chordata; class Mammalia; order Afrosoricida; family Chrysochloridae; genus Chrysochloris; species Chrysochloris asiatica. Next base: position 16,323,874 of record NW_006408550.1, read on the forward strand.
ACAGCAGATCTTGGGCCAACCTCATTACCGCTGCCACACTTGATGTCATCAATGATGCCACCTGGCTGATCCATCTTGTTGGAGGTCTTCCTCTTTTTCTCTGACCCTCCACCTTACCCAGCATGACATCCTTCTCCAGCAACTGTTCTCTCCGGACAATGTGTCCAAAGCATGAGAGACAAAGCCTAGCCATCTTGACCTCCAAGGAGCACTCTGGTTGCACTTCTTCCAAAACAGATCTATTGCTTCTTTTGACAGTCCATGGCAGTTTCAGTATTCTCCTCTATGATAGAAGCCCTCAAAGAAGTCATAGGTCTTATAAAATTTTATTATGGGATCTCCAGCTTTGATTCTATTATCATGGCCATATTTTCTAACTACTGATCTTTCTGCATTCCAATCACGAGTAACTATTAATGCATCTTAATTGCCTCTTTGATTAATTTCAAAGGGAAGAAGTTGGTAGAATTCCTCAATTCCTTCTTCATTAGCTTTGCTTGTTGGATTGGAAATTTGAATTACAGTTGTATTAACAGATTTTCCTTGTAGGCATATAGATATTATCCTATCCCAGTCAGCATTGTACTTCAAGATAGATCTTGAAATTTTCCTGTGACAATAAATGCAACACCATTCTCTTGAATTTGTCATCCCCAGCATAGAAAGCTATATTCTTTTTTTATAAGATTGAATAAGACTAACACCTATCCATTTCAGTTCATTAATGCCTTGTTATATTGTTGCTGTTAAGGGCTGTTGAGTCCATTTTTGACTCATAGCGACCATATATAGGGTTTCCAAAAAGAGATTGGTGAGTTTGAACCCACCAACCTTGTGGCTCAAACAGACCTTGAGGTCCAGTGCTTCTTCTACAGTGCCACAGAAGGACTCCTAGGGTATCAATATGAATACACTCCATTTCATTTTTGACAAATTCTAATTTTTCTAGATTCATTTTGTGTACAACCCACCTTCCAGTTATTAATAGATAATTGTTGCTTCAATTTGAGTTGTGCTCCATCAGCAAATGAATGCCTTGAAAGTGTTGCTCCATCCATGTCATTAAGGCGAACTCTGTTTTGAGGTAGCAGCTCTTCCTCAGTTGTATTCTGAGTGCCTTTCAAGCTGAGGGATGTATGTTCTAGCAGTGTATGACAGCATTTGCTATTATTCATAAGGTATTCAGTGGAGAATCCCTGAGAAGTGGGTCACCTATTCCTCCTTCCTATTCTGTTCTTAGTCTACTAGCTCTGCTCATATCTGTCCTCTGTGAGGTAACCCTGCTGATATTTGAAATGCCAGTAGTGGAGCTTCAAGTATCGGAGCAGCAAGCCAACCTGTACAGTATGACAAGCTGACAGACATGTGGGGAAAGATAGAAATAGGGAGATACTGACCAAAATGCACAGTCTAAAATCAAATCCAGCATGTAGTAGGCAAAATGACCTCCCAAGTATGTGAACCTGTGAATATTATGTTAAATGTCAAAAGGGAATCAGAAATATATATGAGATCACAGACTTTAACATATGTATATTAACTGGAAAGAAAAAGGTTATTGTTAAGTGTTATAGAGTACGTCCAACTCATAGTTACCCTGTACAGGAGCAGCTAGTGGGTTTGAACCACTGATCTTGTGGCTCACAGTCCAGTACTTATTCTGCATTGCCACACCAAGAGGAATGCGCAACATAATCCCATGAACCCTTAAAAGCAGAAGGCATTCTCTGCCTGGAATTGAAAGAGAGATGTGGCAAAAGGAAATTTTAAGCATCCGAAGGATTTAGCACACCATTTCACTCTGATCTGAAACAAAGGGACTGAATGCAGCCCTCAGTTGATAGCCTCAGTTTCAGTCTTGAAAAAGCACTTAAGGTTGTCTGCAAGACTGGATTCTGTCAATAATTTGGAAGTGTATTTTTTCCCAGAGCCTCCTCCTGAGCAGGTTTACATTTTGATGTTAGTCTTGTGAAAACCATTTGATCCAACCTGGACATAGGACCTACATAGCTGTGAGATAATGACCAGGCATTGTTTTAAGCTGCTATACTTCTGAAAATTTACTATGACAATAATATAAAACTAATTCAAACTGGAAAACAAGAATAGGAATAGATTGCAAATCACTGAGATTTCATATCCTAATATAAAATATAAAACTCTCAATATATACTTCAAATAAATTAACAAAGGAAATAAACAAAACACATTATCCACATATGTAAGAATACCATAGATTTATATTTATAAGCATGTGTTGAAATCAGTATTCAGAGCCATAAAGCAAGCTTCAGAACTAATCAAGAGAATTAGAAGGAGTCTGTGTGAAATACAAGAGACGACAATGGAGGACAAGTGTTGGCATATAAAAATCACTCACATGAGAGACAATTCTCTTCTGAATATGCAAACACTAAGAACATCTCTTAACAATGGTCTTTGAGAACATTTGTTTCAGAAAATCAAAATAAAGAACTCAAAAGTAAAATCTGAGGAAGTTACTACTTCCATGATAAAAAAAACAAAATCTCCTTAAAGAGAATGACAATACCATGAGGACTAGTGGTGAAGGAAAACAGGGGAAATAGAATTTTAAGTTCCCTAGAAACAGAAAAGTATCACCATGTTAGGAAATATAATATCATTTCCCTGGTAAAAATATTCAGCCATTAAAGAAATCGCATTTAGCTATTGTTGTTCAGTGCCATCAAGCCATGTCTGACTCACAGAACCCTGTGTACGACAGAATGAAACACTGCCTTATCCTGCACCGTTCTCACAATTGTTGTGCTTGAGGCCATTGTGTCAATTCATCTCACTAAGGGTCTTTCTCTTTTACACTAAACCTCACTCCACAAAGCATGATATCCTTCCCCAAGGATGGGTCCCTTCTGATGACATGCCCAAAGTATGTGAGACAAAGTATCACCATCCTGACTTCTAAGAGCATTTTGGGTGCACTTACTCCAAGCTGGTAGCGTAGTGGATACGAATCGGGCTGCGAACTGCAAGGTCAGCAGTTCAAAACTACCAGCTGCTCCGCGGGAGAAAGATGAGGCATTCTGCTCCCATAAAGAATAACAGCCTCTGAAACTCTGTGCAGGGTCGTTATGAGTCGGAACCGACTCCATGGCACACAAAAACAACAACAACAACAACTCCAAGCCATATTTGTTAATTTGTCTGGTAGATCATGATATGGTACTTTCAATATTCTCCTCTAACACCCTAACTCAAAGGCACCAATTCTTCTGCAGTCTTCCTTATTCACTGTCCAGCTTTTGCATGCATATGAGGTTATTGAAAATACCATGGCTTGGGTCAGGTTCACCTTAGTCCTCAAGTTGACATCTTTGCTCTTCAACACTTTAAAAAGGTCTTGTGCAGCACATTTGCCTAATGCAATATGTTGTTTGATTGCTTGGCTGCTGCTTCCATGGGTGTTGATGGTTGAATCTTCCTTATTCATTGTACAGCTTTACATTCATATGAGCTACTGAAAACACCATCACTTGGATCAGGCGTATCTTAGTCTTCAAAATGACATCTTTGCTTTTTAACATTAAGCAAAGTTATTTTGCAAAACATTTGCCTATCACAATACATCATTTTATGTCCTATCTGATTCTTCTATTGATGTTGATTATGGACTCAAGTAAAAGGAGTCTTTTCTCCATTTATAATGATGTAATTTACTGGTTCAGTTGTGAGGACTTTTGTATTCTTTATGTTGATGTATAATCCATATTGAAGGCTATATGTAGTCTTTGCTGCTCATCAGCTAAGTACTTTAAGTTCTCTTTACTTTCAGCCACCACCAGGTTGTGTTAATGAGTGTTCCTCCAGTTCCTTCCTTTTATTCATACAGTATGTTGTTAAGAATGGTTGAGAAACCCTGAAGAGAGCTACTCTGTACAGGGTTTCTGAGACGTAGCTGGTAGGTTTGAACTGTCAACCTTGCAGTTCATTGTTTAATAGTGATCCTAGAACTCTACAACAGGACTCCTCATATAGTCTCGCATCTCAGAAAATTTGCTCAGCATACAGATTGAATAAGAATGGTGACAGGATACAACCCTGACTCACACCTTTCCTGATTTGAAACCACAACCACAGAGTATTCCCTTCTTCTGTTGGAATGACTGTCTCTTGATCTAAGTAAAAGTTTCACATGAATACAATTTAAGTGTTCAGAAATTCCTATTTTTCTCAATGTTGTGCACAATTTGTTATGAACTGTACAGTCAGAAGTCTGTGTTAAGTAAACAGGTACGTAAGTTTCTGTTATTCTCTGCTTTCAGACAAGATTGTTCTCATAGCAGCAATGATATCCTTTATTCCAAATTGTCTTCTCAATCTAGTTTGAATGTTAGCATTCTTATGTTGATGAAATGTGCTGGTACAAATGTTTTTGAATTCTCTTCAGCAAAAGTTGACTTGTGTGTGATATTGATGACATTGACTGATAATTTCTGTATTAGTTGGCTCACCTTTCTTTGGCATGGGCACAAATACAGTTTCTTCTCTTTGGTTTGACAGGTAGCTGTCTTCCAAATTTCTTGAGATAAACAAACTCCTAGCATTGTATCTGCTTATTGAAACATTACCTTTCAATTCCATCAATTCTTAGAGGCTTGTTGTTTTCTTTTGTTTGTTTGTTTGTTTGTTGCCAGTTTGGACTTCAATACTGTTGGTACTTGATCATACTTCTTTCATTGTTGTTCAGTGCTGTAGAGTAGGTTCTGACTCATAGCTACCCTGTGCACAACAGAACAAAGACTGCTTGAGCCCACTGTGCTAATTCATCTCATTTGGAGTCTGCTTCTTGTTCAATGACCCTCCACTTTACCAAGCATGATGTACTTCTCTAGAGATGACTGGTACCACCTGTTAACATGCCCGAAGTATAAGAGAAAAGTCAGCCATCCTGCTTTGTAAAGAGCATTCTGGCTCTACTTCTTCCAACACAGATTTTTTGTTGTTGTTATTCTTGTCTTGTTCTGGAAGCTCAAGTGAAACCTCTTGACCAAGGGCTATCCTGTTGATATTTAAAATACTGGTGGCATAGTTTCCAGCATCACAGCTACACACAAGCCATCACAAAAACCAATAGACCAATTCAATACTGCTACTTGAGGTTTACATTTTTCTACAGTTCTTTCAGATAGAGAAATACTAGGGATGTTCTTCCTTTTTGGTTTTCTCATTCATGTCTTTGCATAACTTATTAAAATACTTTACTTGTTTCTTCTCTAGTCACTCTTTTAAATCCTCTGTTCATCTCTTTTTATGGAATCATGTCTCCCATTTATTTTATCTACAGTATATATGCTCAAGAGCAAGTATCAGAGTCTCTTTTGAGAGTCTCTTGGCTTTTGATTTCCTTTTAATGAACTTTTGTTGTCTTAATGTATAATTTCTATGATGTCATTCCACAGCTCATCTGATCTTTGGTATTTAGTCGTCAGTGCATCAAATCTATTCTTGATATTGTCTCTAAATTCAGGTGGAATATACTTCACTTTGAAGACTAAGGTGTGTCTTCCCCAAACTGTGATATTTTCAATATTGTCATTTGCATGTAAGAGTTGGACAAAATAAGGAAGACCGTAAAAGAACTGATGCATTGAGTTATGGTGTTTGAAAAGAATATGAAAAGGACTGCCAGAATAACAAAAACAAATCTGTATTGGCAGAAGTAGAGATGGCATGCCTGTTAGAAACCAGGATAGTAAGACTTCATTTCTCATACTTCAAGCATATTATCAGGTGGGAGTCACTGGAGAAGGACATGTGCTTGGTAAAGCAGATGGTTAGCAAAAATGAGGAGGACCCTCAACAAGATGGATTGCCACAGTTGCAGCAGCAATAGGCTCAAGATTAACAATGACTATGACAATGGTGCAGAACCGGGCATTGTTTTTTTCTGTTGTGTATAGGGTTCTAATGAGTCAGAACTGACTCAATGACACTTAATAATACTAAAGGTTGTATTTTGCATCTTGTGGATTTGTTTTAGTTTTCTTCAGCTGCAACCTGAACTTGTATATGAACAATTGATGGTCTGTTCTGCAATGGGCCTCACATCTTGCTCTAACTGATGATATTAGGTTCTCTATTTTCTCTTTCCACAGATGTAGTTGATTTGCTTCCTGTGTATTCCATCCTGTGAAGTACACTTATATAGTCAATCTATATGTTGTTGAAAACAGTATTTGCAATTAGACATTGATCTTACAAAATTCTACCATGCAATCTCAGGCATCATTTCTGTCACCAAAGTCATATTTGTCAAGCACAGTTTGCAAAAGGAAATAAAAAAATCCAGAAAAGCTGATAAAGTTGTCTATATCCCTTAATATCACTTATATATAAACACATATTCCTGATGTTTCAGGTAAATAGTAGACAATTCAAAAAGATTAAATTGAAAACTGACAGTAGTTCATAGAAAAAGAAATAAGAAACCATAAAGTATTATACGTTATGAATACAACCTCCCTTACAATCATCAATAAAATAGAGGAAATCTATAACACCAAACCCCAACGTAATTAGCCAGTTGTTATAAAGTCAATTTCAATTCATGGTAATTCCGTATGTTATGGGGTTGGACTTTGCTCCATCAGACTTTCAAGATTATTACCTTTTTGAAGAATATCACCAAACCATTCTATTGAGGCACCTCTAGGTAGGTTTGAATTACCAATCTTTCAGTTAGTAGTCAAGCACTTAACTGATTTCAACAACCATGAACTCTCAAACATAATTAAACATCCTTTAAAAAGTATGCATGTGGAAGTTGGACAATGACTAAGGAAGCCCTTAGAAGAATTGATTTATTTGAATTATAGTGTTGGAGAAGAATAGTGAAAGATACAAGTCATGGTATTTTTAATAGCCTCATATGAATATCAAAGTTGGATAATTAATAAGGAAGACCATAGAAGAATTGATGCATTTGAGTTATGGTATTGGATAAGAATATTCAAATTACTACGGACTGTTAGAAAAAAATGAACAAATCTGTGTTAGGAAAAGTATAGCCAGAATTCTTCTTAGAGCTAGGATGGCAATAGATTGTCTGTCATACTTTGGGAATGTTACTGGGAAGGACTAGTTCCTGGAGATGTGCATCATGTTTGGGAAAATGGAAAGTCAGCAAAAAAGACATAGGCCCCCAACAAGATGGATTGGCAGAGTGGACGCAGCAATAGACTCAAGTGTAACAACACTTATAAGGATGGTGGAGGCCAGGCAATACTTTATTCTGTGGTGTGTAGGGTCACTATGAGTCAGAACAGATTTGAAAGCACCTAACAACAATAATCTTTCTCCAGCGACTGGTCCCTCCTGAAAACATGTCCAAAGTATGAGAGACAAAGTTTGGCCATCTTGACCTCCAAGGAGCACTCTGGCTGCACTTCTTCCAAAACCAATCTATTGGTTCTTTTGGCAGCCCATGGCACTTTCACTATTCTCCTCCAACACCATAACTCAAATACGTTTGGTAAGGTGGAGGGTCAGAGGCTAAGAGTTGGTGGCCAGGAGGCAGACTTACAGAATGTGCCCTTTGTGTGTTTGTTTGTTTGTTTTTAATGAGCTAAAGTGAATTTGAACATATTGTCAGGAGGGACCAGTCGCTGGAGAAGGATATCATGCTTGGTAAGATGGAGCATCAGAGAAAAATAGGAAGACCCAAATGAGATGTATTGACCGAGTGGCAGCATTGATGGACTCAAGCATGGCAACAGTAGTGAAGTTGGCCCAGGATCAGGCAGTGTTTTGTTCTGCTGTACATAAGGTTGCTATGGGTCAGTACCAACTTGATGGCACCTAACAACAACAATAATAACAACAACAAAAGAAGAGTTATGGGATGACATCAAGAATATCATACGTGAAGAAAGCAAATGTCATTAAGAAGACAAGAAAGAAGGAAAAGATCAAAATGGATGTCAGAAGAGGCACTGAAACTTGCTCTCCAGGGTAGA
>NW_006408550.1:16333149-16343845 GCF_000296735.1 Chrysochloris asiatica
ATGTCAGCTTGAGAACTAAGGTGCGCCTGACCCAAGGTATGGTATTTTCAGTAACCTCATATGCATACAAAAGCTGGACAGTGAATAAGGAAGACAGTAGAAGAATAAATACATTTGAGTTATGGTGTTGGAGAAGAATATCAAAAGTGCGATGGGCTGCCAAAAGAACAAACAGTTCTGTGTTGGAAGAAGTGCAACGAGGATGGCTAAGTTTTGTCTCTCAAAATTCTGACATATTGTCAGGAGGTATCAGTCACTAGAGAAGAATATCATATTTGGTGAGATGTAAGATCAGAAAAAAAGAGATAGACCCCCAGAGAGATGGATTGGCAAAGTGGTAGCATCAATGGGCTCAAGCATGGCAACTGTTGTGAGGTTGGCCCAGGACCAGACAATGTTTTGTTCTGTTTTGAATAAGGTCACTGTGATTCAGTACCAACTCAATGGCAGCTTACAATAATACCAACAACAACCAAGTATTGGATGAATTAAGTAACATATTGAAATATAAATTTTATTCTGTATAGAAATGTACAAAAACCAGAAAATAAATTATGAAGTTGGTTATTATTTTTAAATTTCATTAGCTTTGTTATTGAAAATATATTGAAAAGCATACAACAATTAAACCCAGGTATAATTCAATGATATTAATGATATTCTGTAGGTTGTGTATCCACTGTCACCATTCTTCATGAATTGTTCTCCACCATTAGTATTCTTGGTGGTACCTCCTAAACTTCTTATGTAATATCTCAAATTTCTGTTGTCAATTTCATGTCATGTAGATTGTTTTAAAAAGAGCATAATGTCCCAGGCATTCAGTTTTTACTAATTAAGCTAAAATATTATTTGGTTTTCAGAACATTTCACGAAATGATTTTGTTTATGAATGATTGTCTCAAGAAAGTTGATTTAGGGATAAGGCGTCAGACTGCAAAGTTGTTTGAACTGCAAAATAGGCGGTTCAAGCTCACCATTTGCTCCTTGGAAACCCTACACAGGATCGCTATGGGTCGGAATCAACTCGACGGCACTTAACAACAACAACAGCTGTCATGACGGTAGAAAGTTTGGAGTTAATAAGCAGTTGAAATAATTTCCTGTATTTTGTTACTGAGTTAAGTAAAGAAAATAATAGATAATATTTTTTTAGCAGTGAAGATTAAATTATAATATGTGCAAGGAATATTTAACTCACCTGAAATAGTAAGGAATATTGGGACGATAAATGAAAAGAAAGATATATAAATATTGACAGAAGGAAAAAAGATTAGAATAAATTTCATAGGTATTAATAATAATTGACACAGAAATAAACAAAAGCTTCAAATGATAAATAGTTTGATTTCTTAAAGAAGAATTACAAGCTATAACAGTAGTATTGTTTACAATTCTAAAGTTAGAGAAGTGCCACAAGATAAAGGAAAGACATATTGTTCATCTTGAAAAGTGTACCCAGAATAATTAATCTAGAGGTGCTCATAATGACATGATTTAAAACACGGAAAAAATAAACCAGTTCATAATCAGAAATGGCGAAGAGCTAAAAGTTGATTTTGGAGGAAGATTCATCTCTAAATTCAGGTGGAATTATATCTCTTTTTAAGTAAGCAATTTGGAACTGGAAAACAGGATAGATTCTAGTGAATAACTAATGTTTAAAGACAATTAAATCTCAGCCAAATAAGATGTCTGCTAAGAGCTGTGGTCGATGTAGTATAGTATATAGAGCAGTGTAATGCAGCCTCAGTACTAACTTGATGAATGTTTCCATTTATTCCAAATGGGAAGAGGATCAGGAAAGTTTACATTCATGTTTAGCAATAGCCAAACAAACCCATTGCTGGCAAGCTGATTCCAATTCCTAGTCATGCTATAGGGAAGAATAGAACTGCCTCTTAGGGTTTCCAAGACTATCATCTTTATGAATTGGAGACTTGCTAGAACAGGTACCTAAGTACTAGGCTGCTAAAAGAAAGGTCCACAGATGGAACCCACCAGTTACTCCACTGGAGAACGATGTGGTAGTAGGATTCCATAAATATGTACAGTCTTGGAAATGCTTTGGGACAGTCCCAGTCTGTCCGATAGGGTCACCATAAGCCACTCAGTGGTCTGATTTCACTCAGTGGTAATGTGTTTCGAGGTTTTTTAAAAATCTGCGGAGGCTGGATATCACATTTTTCTTCCACAGAGAGGCTGGCTGATAGGTTCAAACTGTTAAGCATTTTGTTAATGGCCTTTCACTTGACTACTGCACCAACAGAGATTCCTGTTTAAAAAGAACTCAACCCACAGCTGTCAAGGTGATTCTGACTTACAGTGACTCTGCATAAGGCTTTCAAGAATCAAAATCTTTAGGGTAGCAGACATCTCATCTTTCTCCTGAAGAGTGGCTATGGGTTTGAACTACCAACCTTGAATTAGAAGCCCAGAGCTTACAACCCAAACAATAATTAATATAAATTAATAATTGCAATCATAATACAGTATAAAACACCTGGAGGGTCTAGATGTGTTACAGATCAGAAAAGTGATAGAGTACATTGATGACAACTTGCCAACATGATGCAGGCATTAGTGTGAAACATGTTTTCCAAGTGATGGGGCATAAAGCCTGCTGCTTCTGTAAACCTTGTAAGGACCCAGTGGTAAAAAGGCATCACTTCCAAGATAAAACATACATTGATTTATCTTGTATCTGCTACTAGAAAGAAGGAACTACAATCTCTGATAGGGTACTTTGCATTCTGGAGACACTTTTCACACCTAGAAATCTTGCTCTGGCCCTATTATCAGGTAACAGAAAATATTCCCTGATTTAGTGGACTGCTAACTGCAAGGTCATCCTTCAGACTCTCTTGAAGGCTTAGGAAATTCTGTACAGAGTCACTATGAGTTGCAACCAACTTGTCAACATTTAACAAAAACAGCAAGAACATAGTTCTGAAGGAATCACTAAGGCAAAATGATAAAATGTGGAGTTAATGGAATGACTGAAAGGAAGAATCCTTTTAAATCCATTGCAGGTAAGTTGATTCTGACTCATAGAGATATTGTAGTCCAGAGTAGAACTGCCCCAAAGGGTTTCCAAGGATGTAAATTTTAAGGAAGAAGAATGATACAACGTTCTCCTATTAGTGGCTAGGGGATTTAAACTAGCAACCTTTCAGTTTGTAGCCAAGCTCTTTAACCACTGTGCAAATAGGGCTGCTTAGAATCTTTTTTATTGTTAAAGAACATCCTACTGTACAAGGGATCTTCACAAAGGTTGTGTATAAATGGAATTACAAGATAATGAAATTGTTCTAAAAACGTTTTTGAAACCCCTTGTGAATGTTCCATAAGTGGTTTTATCCTTAACTCTTTGAAGGACATCTTACTAGTTCCAGTGTTTTGCAATTATGAGTAGAGTTGACATAAACATCAAAATATTTGTTGTTCTTGTTAAGTGACACCAAGTCTGTAACAACTCACAGCGACCTTATGTTTAGCAGAAGGAAACACTGCCCGGTCCTGGGCCAACCTCACAATTGTTGCCACGTTCGAGCACATTGATGCTGTCACTTTGCCAATCTATCTCACTAGGAGTCTTCCTTTTTTTCTCTAACTCCTCACCTTACCAAACATGATATCCTTCTCCAGTGACTGGTCTCTCCTGACAATATGTCCGAAGTATGAGAGATGAAGTTTGGCCATGTTGTGGTGGCTTGTGAGTTGCCGTGATTCTGGAAGCTATACCACCAGTATTTTAAATACCAGCAGAGTCATCCATGGTAGACAGGTTTCAGATGAACTTCCAGACAAAGACAGACTAGGAAGAAGGAGTTATGAACTACTTTTGAATATTTAGTCACTGAAAACCTTATGAAAAGCAGAGAAATATTAAAATATAGTAGTAGATAATAAGTGTTTAATCAGCTAGACACATACCTAGAAATAAGATGAATGTATTGCATGGTTGTTACCATTTGCCTTCTCACAAGTAGTAAGTAAAAGTTCCTGTGGCTCTACATCATATGGTAGCAGAGAGGCTACAAGTTGGGCTGCTAACCCCAAGGTCAGCAGTTCAAAACTTCCACCCGTGCTGCGGAGAAAAATTAGGCTTTCTGCTCCCGTAAAGATCACAGTGTCGGAAACCTTGTACAGAGTTGTTATGAGTCTGAACCAACTCCACGGCACAAAGTCACCAACCACCACATCCTTACTAGCAGTCAGTATTGGTAGAATGTGAGGTTATAACACTACTTTTGGCTCAAATTGCTCTAATTTCTTTAATTTCCTAGGGTGGAATGCCAAGCTATTGATTTTATAGTTATCATCTTTTCTAATATATGCATTTCAGCTATAAATTCCCTTCAAGTCACCAATTCTACTGCATATCACATTTGGATAAAATTTATTTCCAATTTCTTTTTAATACAAAATATTTTATTTGTTTGTTAAACTTCTTGGACCCAAGCATCGTTAAGAAGTATATAGTTTAATTTTAGTTACTTAGGATTTCCCACCTATCTTTCTATTGTTGTTGTTGTTGTTAAGTGCCTTCGAGTCGGTTCCGACCCATAGCGACCCTGTACAGGGTTTCCAAGGGTGTAAATCTTTACGGGAGTAGAAAGCCTCTTCTTTCTCCCGTGGAGCAGCTGGTAGTTTCGAACTGCTGACCTTAAGGTTCACAGCCCGATTCGTAACCACTACGCTACCAGAGCTCTTGCTTGCTTAATTCCATTGTAGTCTGAGAATACACTTTGTATGATCTATCCTTTTAAATATGTTTTATTATCCAGAAGGTGGTCTGTCTTGCTGAATTTTCCTTGTGAGTTTGAGAAAAATGTTTAGTTTGTCAATGTTGGATGAAATAGTCTATACATGTCAGTTAGATTAAGCTGATAGGAAGTTATGTTCTCAGGTCAAATATATTATTATTGATTTTCTCCCTGTTTGATCTATCAGTTACTGACATGGAACTGTTAAAGTTTCCAACAATAATAGTAGATTTATCTATTTCTCCTTTCAGTTCCAGGAGTTTTGCCACATGTAATTTGATATTCTCTTTTTAGGGGCATACACATTTGGGTTGTAATGTTTTCTTAGAGAGCTGATGCTTTTTTTGTTATGTAGAGTCGTTGTTTATGCCTAATAATTTACCTTATTAAAAAGTCTACTTTGTTAGAAATTAATATAGCTATTCCAACTATCTGTTGATTAGCGTTAATGTGGTAAGTGCTTCTCCATATTTTTTTCTTTAAACATATTCATGTTTTAATTTTTAAAATGAGCTTATTATAGACAGTATAAAGTTGCAATTTATTTTTTATCCACTTTAATAATCTCTAGATTGGTGTACTTAGAATATTCATATTTAAAGTCATTTTTTGGTGTTGGTTATGTGCTGTGGAGTCAGTGCCAAATCATAGCAACCCTGCACAGGGTTTCTGAGGCGGTAAATCTTTACAGGAGCAGAAAGCCTCATCTTTCCCCCACAGAACGGCTGGTAGTTTCAAACTGCTGACTTTGCGGTTTGCAGCCCAATTTGTAACCACTATGCTACCAGAGCTCCTCATATTTAAAGAGAGGAGACATACAAAGAACTTCAGAGGAATTGGAAGCTTCTCGTATCTAGAGCAATAGCAAACATAAAACTCAACTCATAGGCAGATTAAAATATGTCCTAATGCGAATAACCTATTGACATCAATTCCTATTACCAGAAAGACCATAGCCAACTTTGAAAAAAAATAATTACACTCTTGTCAAAAGAAAAGAAATCTGAAAAGACATAGCAAACATCAAGACAGGACTCAAATATAACAAATATGCTGAAACTATCAAATAGAATGTTAAAAATAGCTACTATTAATTTTTGGAGTCCTGGTGTGGTGCAATAAAATAAGCACTTGACTGGTAACCACAAGGTCAGTGGTTCAAATTCACCAGCTGTTTCTCAGAAAACACATACAGGGAATCAACTTGAGAGCACATTAACAACAACAATAACAATTAAAATATTAAGAGCCTTAATGGAAAAAAAAAATTGGACAACATGCAATAACAAATGTATAAGGAAGCAGAAGGATACAAAGTTTAAGAATGACCCAAGAAGAAACACTAGGGAAAAAACCACTATAAATAAAGAATGTCTTAGATGTGTCCATTAGTAGACACAGAATGGTTGAAAGAATGATTATAAAGTTTGAAGGTATGTCATGATAAATTTCCCAAACTGAAATACAGCAAGAAAAATAATAAATAGAACATCTAAGAATTGTCTGATAATTTCAAAAGATTTATTATACACAGAATTGAAATACCAGTGAGAATAATTGAAATATTTGAAATTATAATGACCAAAAAAATTCCAAATCTAATGACCAGCATCAAATAACTGATCCATAAATCTCAGGTCAGAAAGCCTAAGAAATATCAAAAGTAAAACAAAAATTGCACTTCAGCATGTCTTGTTAAAACTGTGGAAAACCAAAACAAACAAGACAGAATGAAGGAAAAAACAAACAACTTTACCTTACCTACTGAGAAATACATGTAAGAATTACAACTAATTTCTCATCAGAAATTATGAAAAAAGATAAGAAAGTAGGATAAAATATTTAAAGGGTTGAAAGTAAAACAAAATTAATTTTCCATACTCTGCAAAATAGTCTTCAAAATGAAGTAATGACTTTATTAGACAAAGAAAACTGAAATAATTGATGAACAAATGTGGTACTGTGGGTTAATGTGCTGAACCACAATGTTGGTTTGAATGGAAAGGTCGATGGTTCAAGTTCATCAGCTGCTCCTCCCAAAGCCTACATAGGGTTGCTATGGGTCTGAAACTCGACAGCACTTAACAACAACAATAAACCAGGCCTGCAAGAAATGCTAAAATATTTTCACAAGACAGAAGATAAAATATATGTTAGAAGCATCAATCTACATTAAGTAAGAAAGAACTTTCAGGATAAAGGAAAATAAGATCAAATCAATTATTTTGTTATTCTCACACGATGTAAAAGATAGTTGTTTAATAATAATAACAATGGCCTTGTAATTATAGCATGTGGTGGTGGGGGTGGTGGCAGAGGTGTCCTTTGAAACTCTATAGGGTTACAGAGGCAGTCAATCTTTATGGAATCAGAAAGCCTCATCCTTCATGGAAAAGTTGTTAGATTCGAACGCTGACCTTGTGAGTAGCAGCCTAACATGTAACCACTACACTACCAGAGCTCCTAAATTATAGCATATGGATAAGTTAAATCAATGACAAAACGTCCAGAGGCATAGGTGAGAGAAATTTGGAATAGTCTCCTAGAAAGTACTTGAACTATACTTAAATTGGAAGAATGTTATTTGAATTTGAACTACATTAGTTAGAAATGCATATTGTAAACTATATTGTTGTTGTTAGGTACCATCGTGTTGGTACCGACCCATAGCGACCTTAAACACAGGAGAACAAAACACTGCCCGATCCTGGGCCAACCTCACTACTGTTACCAAGCTTGAGTCCATCAATGCTGTCACTTGACCAATCCATTTTGTTGGAGGTCTTCCTCTTTTCCTCTGACCTTCCACCTTTTCCAAACATGATATCCTTCACTAGCGACTGGCCCCTCCTGACAATATGTCCAAAGTATGAAAGATGAAGTTTTGCCCTCTTGGCCTCCAAGGAGCACTCTAGCTGCACGTCTTCCAACACAGATCTATTGGTTCTCTTAGCAGCCCATGGCACTTTCAATATTCTCCTCCAACACCAACTCAAAAGCACCAATTTTTCTACGGTCTTTCTTGTTCACTGTCCAGCTTTCACATGCATATGAGGTTATTGAAAATGCAATGGCTTGGGTCAGGTGCACTTAGTCCTCAAGCTGACATCTGTGCTCTTCAACACATTAAAAAGGTCTTGTGCAGCAGATTTGCCTAATGCTAATATGTCATTTGATTTCTTGACTGCTGCTTCCATGAGTGTTGACAGTTGATCCAAGAAGAGTGAAGACATTGACAACTTCAATCTTTTCTCCGTTGATAAGAATGTTGTTTATTGGTCCAGTGGTGAGGATTTTTGTTTTCTTTATATTGAGATGTAATCCATACTTCATCAGTAAGTGTTTTAAGTCATCTTCATTTTCAGCAAACAAGGTTGTATCATCTGCATATTGTAGGTTGTTAATGAGTCTTCCTCCAATCCTGATGCCACATTTTTCTTCATATAACCCAGCTTCTCGGATTATTTGCTCAGCATACAGGTTGAATAAGTATGGTGAAAGAATACAACCTTGTCACACACCTTTTTTAATTTTAAATTCAGTGATACCATGTTCTGTTTGAACAACTGCTTCTTGGTCCAGGTACAGATTCCTCACGAGTACAGTTAAGTGTTCTGGAATACTCATACTTCACAACGTTGTTCATAGCTTGTTATGATCCACACAATCTAAAGCCTTTGTGTAGTAAACAAAGCACAGGTAAACATCTTTCTGATATTCTATGCTTTCAGCCAAGATCCATCAGACATCAGCAATGATATCCCCCATTCCCCAGCCTCTTCTGAATCCAGCTTGAACCTCTGGAAGTTCTCTGTCAATGTATGATTGTTGCCATTTCTGTATTACCTTTAGCAAAACTTCACACACGGGATAGCTAAGAGATTGTCCTAAGATTTCCGCATTCCATTGGGTCATCTCTCTTTGTAATGGGCACAAATATGGATCTCTTCTGCTCAGTTGACCAGATAACCGTCTTCCAAATTTCTTGGCAGAAATATGTGAGCACCTTCTGTGCCACCTCACTTGCTTGAAAGATTTCAATTTTTATTCCATTAAGTCCTGGTGCCTTGTTCTTTGCCAATGCCTTCATTGCACCTTGGACTTCATCTTTCAGTATCATTGGCTCTTGATCATATGCTACCTCTTGAAATGGTTGAACATTAACCATTTCCTTTTGGTATAGTGACTCTGTATATTCCTTCCATCTTCTCTTGATGCTTTCTGCATCCTTCAATAATTTGCACAGTGAATCTTTCAATAATGAAAGTCAAGGCTTGAATTTTTTTTCTTCAGTTCCCCCAGCTTGAGAAATGCTGATTGTGTTCTTCCTTTTTGGTTTTCTGATACCAGATCTTTGCAAATTTTGTTGTAATATTTGGTTTTATCTTCTCAAGCTGATCTTTGAATTTTTCTTTTTAGCTCTTGTATCTCCTCATTCTTCTATTTTCTTTATCATCTCTATGCTGGAGAGCAAGTTTCAGTGTCTCTTCTGACATCTATTTTGACCTTTTCCTTCTTTCTTGTCTTCTCAATGACTTTTTGCTTTCTTCATGTATGATGTTCTCGATGTCATCCCACAACTCTTCTGGTCTTTAGTGTTTAATGTATCAAACATGTTCTTCAGATGATTTCTAAACTCAGGTGGGATATATTCAAGGTCATATTTTAGCTCTCCTGGACTTATTTTCATTTTCTTCAGCTTCAGTTTTAATTTACATATGAGTAATTGATCATCTGTTCCACAGTCTGCCCCTGGCCTTGTTTTGACTGATGATATGGAGATTTTCCATCTTCTCTTTCCGCAGATGTACTCAATTTGATTTCTATATATTCCATCTGGTGAGGTCCACATGTATAGTTGTCTCTTACACTGTCTAAAGAAGGTATTTGAATTGAACAAATAATCGTTTTACAGAATTCTATCATGCGATCTCCAACATCATTTGTATCACCAAGTCCATATTTTCCAAATACTGATCCTTCTTCTTTGCTCCCAACCTTTGCATTCTAATCACCAGTAATGATCAATACAACTTGATTTGCATTTTTGATCGATTTCAGATTGAAGAAGTTGGTAGAATTCTTCAATTTCATCCTCACTGGCTTTAGTGGTTGATGAGTAAATTTGTATAATAGTGGTATTAAATGGGCTTCCCTGTAGGCACATAGATATTATCCTATCACAGACAGCATTGTACCTCATGAATGATCTGGATATGTTCATTTTGACGGCGAATGCAATACCATTCCTCTTCAATCTGTCATTTCCTGCATAGTAAACCAAGTGGTTGTCAGATTCAAAATGCCAATACCAGTCCATTTCCGCTCACTAATGCCTAGGATATCGATGTTTATGCGTTCCATTTCATTTTTGACAATTTCCAATTTTCCCAGATTCTTACTTCGTACATTCCATGTTCCGATTTTCAATGGATGTTTACAGCTGTATCTCTTCATTTTGATTTGTGCCCCATCAGCAAATGATGGTCCCGCAGACTTTTCTCCCATGAGCTTTACTCCATTTGCGTCATCATGGTCAACTCTACTTTGAGGAGGCAGCTATTACCCAGTCACATTTTGAGTGTCTTCCAACCTGAGGGGCTCATTTTCTGGCACTGTATCTGACAGTGTTTCTCTGCTTTTCATAAGGTTTTCAGTGACTAAATATTCAGAAGTAGTTCATCACTCTTTCTTCCTAGTCTGTCTTTGTCTGGAAACTCATCTGAAACCTGTCCACCATGTTTGAACCTGCTTGTATTTAAAATACTGGTCACATAGCTTTCAGAAACACAGCAACACACAAGCCACCACAGTACGATAACCTGACAGACGAGTGGTCATCATTTTGTGTTTTTTTTTTTTTTTTAATTTAAGGTTTTTATTGTGGATTGAGTGAAAGTTTACAGGACACATCATCAGTTTCACAT
>NW_006408550.1:16347390-16358345 GCF_000296735.1 Chrysochloris asiatica
TGGAGCAGCCGAGCGTCCCAGACTAGAAAGCAATAGATTTCTTGCTTCTGCCACAAATTCCCCCAGCTGTGAGCCTTCCAACCTTCTAAGTATTCGTTTATATGTGGTTCAGAGTTCTGGGACCATCCCCTGAAACTGCTTGGTTGGGTATTCTGTGTTGTTGTTGGCGGAGCTCTCTGCTATATGTCCACCAGATCTGACATCTTGTTTGTTCCCTTTCATCATCATTTTGTTTTAGGTGGAAACTGTCACTTTAAATTTCGAGGAGCTCCGTGTGCATGCATAGTAGAATGCACCAGGGGTGGGAGGTGGTGTCCATTCACTCAGGCATCTCTCTAGTCACCGGAATGCTGGTGCTCAGACAGTGAGAGACCAATGAACAGATACCAAAAAAAAGAATGTCCATACCTGTATCTCTGCAGTTATGTTAGGCGTTAGTGGCTGTTCGGATCCTTCCCCAACTTGGTCTCTGCCAAGATGGCGGCTCCGGGAGCAGTTGAGCATCTTGAATTAGAAAGCAATGGGTGTCTTGAATCGGCTACAAATTCCCCTAGCTGTAAGCCTTCCAATCTTCTAAATATTCCTTTATATGTGGTTCAGAGTTCTAGCACCATCCCCTGAGCCTGTTTGGTCCAGTAGTCTGTGTTATTGCTGACGGAGCTCCTCACTCCATGTCTACCTGATTCGCCATCTTAGATGTCATTGTAACCTCTATGGCAACCATTAAAATTATCTTAATGAAATATAATGGATATGTTAAGAGAAGAGATAGAGTAATATAACATTCTCAATTTAAATGATTGATATTTTCCAAATACATAAATTATCACTTGAAATATGAATACTGTAATAATGCCAATTTAAAAATTGAAAGAGTGCTCAGTAATCTTTCACTTAAATCTCAGTCATTTATTGACTTTTGTTCTGGGCCTTGTGACAGTCACCATAGGTTAAGGATTGGGCTACTAACCACAAAGTAGCTCAAACTCACTAGTTATTCTATGGGAGAAAGATGAGATTGTCTCCACTCTAGGAGCCAATACTAAGGAACAGTCTAGTCTGTCCTATAGGATTCTTCTGTCCCATTGGAATCAACTCAGTGACAATGGATTTGTTTGGTTTGATTTGATTTGATTTGATTTGATTTGATTCTGGCCCGTGACAAGTGTTTCTTCATACATAGCTTACCATAACCACAGGTGAGATAGAAAGGCTAGTATAGATTGGAGTGTGTGCAGGGCAGTTCTCCCAGTGCCCTAGGAGAAACTTTTGCTATGGAGAAGGTGTTGAGGCGTATTTCACAAAGTTACATTTCCTCTGCCAGAGAATCAAGATGATTTTTCTCCTGTCTTCACCATGACAACCTGATAAGTTTTCCTGGAGGGAGAGGCCATTAGATTGTGAATGCTAGTCTACACTTGGTGTCCAGCAATTTATCAAAATTACCAATTAAGTGTTCCTAGCCCTGGTGAGTTGTCAAAGACTTCATTTTGCTCTGGTCAACCATCAACACTCATGGCAGCAGCAGTCAAGAAATAAAACAACGTATTGCATTAGGCAAACCTGCTGCACAAAACCTTTTAAAAGTGTTGAAGAGTAAAGGTGCACCTGGCCCGAGCCATGCTTTTCAATAGCCTAATTTGCAAGCAAACCCGGACAGTGAAAAGGAAGATCATAGAAGAATTGATGCATTTCAGTTATGGTGTTGGAGGAGAATATTGAAAGTACCATAGGCTGCCAAATAAACAAACAGATTTGAAGTGCAGCCAGAGTCCTCCTTGGAGGCCAGAAGAGGCAGATTCTGTCTCATACTTCGAACATATTATCAGGAGGGAACAGTCGCTGGAGAAGAATATCATGTTTGGTAAGGTGGAGGGTCAGAGGAAAAGAGGAAGACCCCTCCCCATTGAGATGGATTGGCAAAGTGGCAGTATCAATTGGCTCAAGCATGGCAAAAATTGTGAGGTTGGCCCAGGACTCGACAGTGTTTTGTTCTGTTGTGCATAGGGTCACTATGAGTCGGTACGGACTTGATGGCACGTAAAAACAACAGCAACAACAAGCAGTGATGGTAAAGTGGTTAATAACTCAGTTGCTCACTAAAAAGTCAGTGATTCAAACTCACCAGCTTTTCCATTGAGTCATTCTGCTCCTCTGAACATTGTTGCTCTTGTCTGGTAAGTATCACGGAGTCTTTTCAGATTCATTGAGGAGCAGGTGGTGGGATTAAAACTCCAACCTTGGAGTTAGCGGTCCAGGGTTTATTTTACAGTGTCACACCCTGAAGATTACAAAATGGAAACCATACGGCACGTATCTACTCTGTCCTATAGAGTTGCTCTGAGTTAGAGTTGACTCAGTGGCAATGCTGTGACTCCAATGGCCTTTGCTCTGAATTTGCAGATTTTAGTTGGAATGAATTTCACTGTGGAAACTCATTTCTCCATTGGGTCATTGATATTTAATGTGCCCAGCTTTGTCTTATTGAAGTAGCTGCTTCCAAACCTTTCCACGTCAAAACTGCAATAGAAGTTCTTCATATATGTTTTGATTACATTTTCAACAATAAAATTTTAAAGAAAAAAAGATACAAAACTGGAACCTTTTGTCAGTTACTTCTGGCTAATCCCTATAATCTATCTGATTAATGTTTAAGCCCCCATATCTATGGGTCAGCAACAATGCTAGTTATATTTTCAGCTTGATTTAATGAAATCAGAAAAACAGAAGTAAAAATTGTAATTGAAAATTCTGCAATTAATAATCCGTGTTCTCCTTGTGTGAATAGCCAAGGAACTAAATCCTGGATTCATTTTGCTGCCAGTTACATCTCAAAGAACATTTGGGAAATAAATATGACTAAAGCTTAAAATAAAAATGGTTTTTCTCTTTCACTTTCTGATTTGTAAAACCCTCCCTCCCTTTTTTATTCTTGTATGTTCACATCTACAGTCAGATCTGACTAGTGTTCTGTTTTGGCCTTTTCTATGTATGGGCTTAAATCAAGACAATAAAAGACAACTGGGGACTCAGATTTTCTAAATTCTCTTTTCAACCCTGGAAGAAAAATACCCCCCAGGAACAACATGCTACATTTCTAAGGCAAAGTATTAGGGCAGCGGCAGACTTTGTCCTCATTTTCTGCCTCCTCCACACTGCCTTTGGCATTCCAGGCTATGTTTTTTTAGTCTGTGATCTCTATCATTAAATGGTTGGAACTGATATAGAGCCAGTTCCACCCACCGCACAGATGCAAGACCCAATGGGGAGGGGGAGGAAAATGAGGCTGAAAATAAGTACCTGTGATTTAAAGGAAATACAGTTCTTTCAAAGACAAAACATCAGGCATTGACAATACAAGTGAGCTATGTTAGAATATCAAACCTACTTATTTGGCTACTTAGTACATCCAAAAATACTCTCTCCAGTGGTTTTCAAAAATAAAAAGAGTGATTACTAATGTAAAATACATTTTAATAGCATCCTTTAATTACTTAAATGTTATTCTTTGAATATTGATTTTCTACTATTCAAAGTCCTTATTTTAATATCAAAATAGTAAAGTAGAGCTGAGTTTTGAGTATTTTCCAAAATAAGGAGTCTTGGGCAATTCATATGTGTGTTTTTCTTAGTTTCTCTGTATAAAAATGGATATTAATTGTGACTACACATATTTTGGAGTGCTGGTGTCATGCTATGGGAAAAGCACTGGACTGCTAACAACAAAGTTGACTCTTCAAACCCACCAGGCACATCTTGGAAGCTCTATACAGTGTCACTATACTTAGTATTGACTGTTGTTGTTAGGTGCCATCAAGTTTGTACCCACCCATAGCGACCTTATGCACAGCAGAATGAAACACTGTCCAATCCTGGGCCAACCTCACTATTGTTCCCACACTTGAGTTCATTGATGCTGCCACTGACTAGAAGACACTTAACAACAACTTGCATGCTTTGGGAATTGAAACTGGGAAATGATTTGATTACTTTCAGGAGTGTGAGTTTTCGCAGATATTTTTGTTGTGACATTTCATTTAACCTTTTGATTTCACTTCAAATGAATGTTATGAAAACATAAGATCAATCAACAGAAAATATTCTCAATAAAAATTTTAAAAGCTGCTCTTCCTTCTCCACAAGAATAAATATCTGCATGTGAAAATTCTTAGCAACACCTTTCTCTTTTCTACGTGTTCCTGTTCTCAGAAATTAATTAGTAAAGAACGATTGTTCTATGAGACAAAATTCTGCCTATCCTAATTCTACCACCTTGGCATCTGGCAGGCTACTCCAGAGCATTGTTGGTCTGGTTAGTATATAATCTGTGAAGGTGGACCTTCACTGCAGCCTCAGGACAGCGAGGGAATCACTTCCGTTACAAAGAAGCAAAGCATTTCCCCCATGTGGCTATCAAACTGCTTGACAGTAAGATAGATTTTCAGAGAAGAGATTAATGGCGTTCAAAGGGAAGTAGTGAGTTTTTAGGTCTCCTTGGAGTAATGTTGTAAAGTTTTGTCTTCTTTCAAAGACACAAGTCCTCCTTCCCTTTTTGCCGTCTTCCCCTTTGTAAGCTTCAATGGCTACTTCATTAAGTGAAGCGATGCTGTCACCAAGTATGAAATGCAAGGCTTTTAATTCCCAGTACAGACAAGTACACTGCAATCCCAGCCGGCAGGGCTGACTTTCCATCTGGATTTGCATTTTAATCTATGAATTCACAATATCCATAAATTTTCTAAGAATATTAAAAACACTAGAGTGAAATAAGATCAAGTACCTGTTTCCCTTTTCAATTCAGTTCCTAAAATAGTGCATAATTTCTTCTGATTTATCATTATTATTATTATTATTTTAAAAGAACCTTTGTTCCTTTTTTTTTTTTTTTAATTATTATTCATTGATGTGTTCCAAGGACCTAGAATAGTTTCTGAAAAATTCCTACCATAGTTCCCTCTATGCTCATACACTGAGTTGGTCGGTATAAAAAACATGTTTCAATAGGAAAGTGGAAATACTTATAGAATGGAGATATTTCCTCAGTGAAGTACTGTCTATTTTGTTTTGGTTAATGACAGATTCATGAGTGGAGCTAGCTCTGTTTGTAAGAATTGTTGCTGTTGTTTTAAGTGCTGTTGAGTAAGTTCTAACACATAGCGAAACCCTGTATAGGGTTTCCTAGAAGCAGCTGGTGAGCTTGAACTTCCGACTTTGCAGTTTGGCACATTAACCCACAGTGCCACACTAGGACTCAGTTTGTAAGAATTAGTATACATTAAATAAAGGGGCAATATGATACCATTTGTTGTGCTTGTGAGTGCTATTGAGCCTCTTCTGACTAATAGCCAACTATATATGGTTTCTCAGTAGCCATTGGTGGTTTTAAACCACTAACCTTATCGTTAACAGTCCAGTGCTTATCCTCTAGCACCACACTAGGACTCATTGCTACCAAATAAATCATTTTGAATGTTGTTGGTGGTGCTGGTGGTTAAGTGCCATGCATGGAGTCGGAACCAACTCATAGCGACCCTGTATAGGGTTTTCGAGGCTGTAAATCTTTAACGGAGCAGAAAGCCTCATCTTTCTCCTGTGGAACAGCTAGTAGTTTTGAACTGTTGACCTTGCAGTTTGCAGCCCGATTCATAACCACTATGGGCCATCATCAATTCATTGTCAACTCATAGCACAACATAGCACAACACTCATGTGCACAAGTCACAGCCCAAGTCAACAAAACAGAAGGAAACACTGGCTGCTCCTGTTGTTGTTGTTGTTAAGTGCCGTTGAGTCGGTTTCGACCCATAGCGACCCTGAATAGGGTTTCCGAGGCTGTAAATCTTTACGGGAGCAGATCGCCTCATCTTTCTCCCGCGGAGCAGCTGGTAGTTTCGAACTGCTGATATTCCGGTTCGCAGCCCGATTCGTAACCACTAAGCTACCAGAGCTCCTGTATCAATCTCCCAATCCTTGAGTCCACTGCTGCTACCACTGTACCCATCTATCTGCTTCGGGGTCTTCCTCTTTTTCTACAACTCTCTAATTTACAAATCGTGATATCCTTCTCCAGGGACTTGACCATCTTGATAATAAGTCTGAAGTATGAGAGACGAAATTGGCCATCCTGACTTTTAAGGAGTTTTTGGATGTACTTCTTCCAACACAGGTTTGTTTGCTTTTCCAGAAGTCCATGGTACTTTTAATATTCTCCTCCAATACCATAACTCAAATGCATCAATTCTTCTACAGTCTTCCTTATACATTTTACAACGTTCACGTCCATATGAGATTATTGAAATTACCAAGGTTTGGGCCAGGAACACCTTAGTCCTCAAACTTGTATTTTTGCTCTTAAACACTTTAAAGTAGGCTTGTGCAGAACATTTGTCTTATGTGATAAGTCATACAATTTCTTCACTGTTGCTTCAATGAGTGTTGATGATTGATCTGAGCAAAATGAAGTCTCTGACAACTTCAAACTTTTCTCCATTTACTGGATGTTATTTACTGGTCCAGTGGTGTGGAATTTGTTTTCCTTAAATTGAAGGTTGTAGTCTTTGATCTGCATCAGTATTTTGAGTCCTCCTTGCTTTAGCAAGCAAGGTTGTAACATCTGCATATCGCATGTTGTTAATGAGTCTTCTTCTAATCTTGATGACACATTCTTCTTCATATAATCCAGCTTCTTGGGTTATATGCTCAGTGTTTGGATTGAATAAGCATGATGAAAGAAAGAATACAACTTTGTCACACACCTTTTCTCATTTTAAACCATCTGGTGTTCCCTTGCTCTGTTTGAATGAATGTCTATTTGTCTATATACAGGTTCCTCATGAGCACAATTAAGTGTTCAGGAATACTCATACTTCACAATGTTGTCCATAGCTTGTCATGATCCACACAATTAAAGAGTTTATGTTGTCAATAAAGCACAGGTAAACATCTTTCTGGTATTGTATGCTTTCAGCCAAGATTCATCTGAAGTTAGGAATGATATCCTCATTCCATGTTCTCAAAGAAACCTAGCTTGAATCTCTGACAGTTTCCTGTCAACTGTTGCAGCCAGTTTTGAATTATCTTTAGCAAAATTTTACTTGCATGAGATACTAATGATATTGTTTGATGATTCCTGCATTCTATTGGGTCACCTCTCTTTCGAATAAGAACAAACATGGATCATTTACAATCAGCTGACCAAGTAGCTGCCTTGCAAATTTCTTGGCATAACTGAGAGAGTGAACCCACCCAGTGCTGCATCAATTTTTTTGAGATTTCAATTGGTATTCCATCAATTCCAAGAACTTTGCTCTTTGCCAGTGCCTCAGTGCACACTGGATTTCTTCAATACTTGGCTCTTAATCAAATGCTAGCTTTTGAAATGATTGAACACGGATCATTACTTTTTAGTACAGCAACTCTGCATATCCCTTCTATCTTCTTTTGATGCTTTCTATATCATTCAATAGTTGTTTCATTGTTGTTGTTGTTGTTATTAACTACACTTGAGTTGGTTCCATCTCATGGTAACCCTGTACAGAATTTCTGAGGAGTGGCTGTTGAACTTAAACCACAGACCTTGTAGTTCAAACCAACCTTACAATCCAGCACAATAACCCACAGTGCAATACCAGAACTCCTTCAATATTGCATGTTGAAGCTTAAATTTGTAATTCACTTATTTCAGCTTGAGAAATGCTGATCATGTTCTTTCCTTCTGGTGTTGTAACTTTGGGTCTTTGCACATTTCTTTAAAATATTTGACTTTGTCTTCTTGATTTGCACTTTGACATTTTCTGTTCAGCTCTTTTAGCTCATCATTTCTTCAATTGGCTTTAGCATCTCAATGCTGAAGAGCAAGTTTCAGAGCCTCTGCTGATACACATTTTGGTCTTTTCCTTCATTTTTTATCTTCTCAATTATCTTTTGCTTTTTTCCTGTATGATGTTCCTGATGAGATTTCACAACTCCTCTGATCTCTAGTCATTAGTGTCTGTTCTTGAAATTATCTTTAATTCAGTTGAAGTCTGTTAATAATTTGGCTTTCATGGACTTGTTATAATTTTCTTCAGCTTCAGCCTGAACTTGATCTATACCACAGTCTGCCTCTGGTTTTATTTTGTCTAATAATATTGAGCTTTTTCACTCTATCTTCCCATAAATGTAGTCTATTTAGTTTCTGTATCTTGCATCTAACAAGTTCTATGTTTAGATTCATATTGTATGTTGATTAAAAAAGGTCTTTGCAATAAAGACATCACTGGTCCTGCAAAATTCTGTCATGTTTCTGCATTGTTTCTAATACCAAAAACGTATTTTCCAACGATTGATCCTTTCTCTTTGCTAACAACCTTTGCATTCTAATCACCAGTAGTTATCCATACATCTTGATTGCATGGTTATCAATTTCAGACTGAAGAAGTTGGTAGAATTCTTCAATTTCATAATTACTGGCGTTAGTGTTTTGTGTGTAAATTTGAATAATAGTTGTATTAACTGGTCTTCCTTATAGCTGTATAGACATTACCGTATCAAAGACAGATAGATCTTGAAATGCTATATTTGATGTTTAATGTGATCCTAATTCCTTTGACTTTGTCATTCCTCTTTACTTTGTCATTATTCTTTACATTCCTTTTTATTTTGTCATTCTTGGCATAGTAAACCATGAGACTATTAAATTCAGAATGGGCAATACCAGTCCATTTCAACTCACTGTTGCCTAGGTTATCGATATTTATGCAGTCCATTTCATTTTTGACAACTTCCAATTTTCCTAGATCCGTACTTCATACAGCATATAGAATAGGTCTAAATTAACTATAATTTTAAAAATTAAACATGTTAACATACACAACTTAGACAACAAAAATATTTCATGAAACCCTAATATACATACTCATTTACAACCTGCTGACTGGTAGATTATTGTTCTTTCACCTGCTTTTAGACCTCCCTGTTGTAGGAAGCAATCCTGCTTTTTCAAGTATAAAACTTCCGAGCATTCTAAAACAAATACATTGTCTTGTTCATTTTTAATAATTAGAGTCATAATCTGACATTTCTCTGGACTGGAATAAAGGCTCTGATTTGAGCTATATGATATGAGTCACTCCACAAATATATAACAACTAAATAAATAAATATGGAACTATATGTTTATATGAAGAAAAGATTGAATTTGTCAAGGGCATCATTCTTCTTGAATCAACTATCAACACTCATGGAAGCAGCAGTCAAGAAATCAAACGATGTATTGCATTAGGCAAGTCTGCTGCACAAGACCTTTTTAAAGTGTTGAAGAGCAAAGATGATGTCACCTTGAGGACTAAGGTGCGCCTGACCCAAGCCATGGTATTTTCAATTAACCCATATGCATGTAAAAGCTGGACAGTGAATAAGGAAGACCCTAGAAGAATTGATGCTTTTGAGTTATGGTGTTGGAAGAGAATATTGAAAGTGCCATGGGCTGCCAAAAGAACCAACAGATCTGTGTTGGAAGAAGTGCAGCCAGAGTGCTCCTTGGAGGCCAAGATGGCCAAACTTCGTCTCGCATACTTCAGACATATTGTCAGGAGGGACAGGTTGCTGGAGAAGGATATTATGTTTGGTAAGGTGGAGGGTCAGAGAGAAAGAGGAAGACCCCCAATGAGAAGGATTGGCCAAGTGGCAGCATTAACAGACTCAAGCGTGGCAACAATAGTGAGGTTGGCCCAGGATCAGGTAGTGTTTCGTTCTGCTGTGCATAAGGTCGCTATGAGTCGGTATCGACTCAATGTCATCTAAAAACAACAACAAAATATTTTTATATAATTAAATAGTTATCGTGTGAAAGAACCAGCTTCTTGTCTTGTTGATTCTTTCTATTGTTTACCTGTTTTCTATTTCATTCATTTCTACTCTAATCTTGATTATTTCTTTTCTTCTAGTGGCTATAGCTTTACTTTGTTTGTCTTTTTCTAATTATTGAAGCTGTTGTGTTAATGTGTGGGTTTTGGTTCTTTCTACTTTTTTGGATGTGTGTGTTTATTGCTGTAAATTGACCTCTCAGTACTGCTTTTACTGTGTACCAAAGGTTTTGGTTTGTTGTGTTTTTGTACTCATTAGTTTCTAGGAATTTTTTAATTTCCTTTTTTATTTGTTCTATTACCCAGTGGAGTCCTGGTGTGGCACTGTGGATTAATGCGCTGGACTGCAAAGTCAGTTTAAATGACAAAGTCATTGGTTCAAGCTCACCATCTGCTCCTCATACAGCATAACTATGGGCTGGGACTGACTCAGTGGCACTTAACAACAACGACAACATTACCCAGTAGCTTTTAACAGGGTTATTCAGTTTCCATGTTGTTGTTGTTGTTGTTAAGTACCGTCGAGTCAGTTCTGACCCATAGGGACCCTGTACAGGGTTTCCAAAGAGCCGCTGGTGATCTTGAACTGATGATCTTGCAGTTTAACCAGCTTTGCAGTCTGGCATGTTAACCCACAGTGCCACACCAGGTCTCCATGTATTTGATATTAATTCCTTGATCTTCCTATTGTTGATTTTTAATTTTATAGCATTATTATCCAAGAAGATGCTTTGTAGTATTTCGATGTTTTTGCATTTATTTAGACTTGCAGCCTAACTCATGGTCTGTACCACTGTCTGCCTCTGGTTTTATGTTGTCTAATAATATGGAGAATGTTCCATGTGCATTGGTAAAGAATGTGTATTGTGTAGTTGCTGGATTGAATGCTCTTTGCAAATCTATGAGGCCAAGTTGAATGATTGTGTTGCTTAATTCCTCTGTCTTGTTGAGTTTCTTACTGATTGTTTTGTCCTTTTTCCAAAGCTGTATATTAAAATTTCCCACTGTTGTGGTAGAGTTGTCTATTTCTTTCTTCAGTTCTACTAAGGTTTGATTTATTTGTTTTGAGGCTCTTTCTTGGGGAGTGTAAATATTTATTATGGTTATATC
>NW_006408550.1:16359015-16361722 GCF_000296735.1 Chrysochloris asiatica
CATCAGACTGCAAAGTCATTTGAACTGTAACGTCAGTGGTTCAAGCTCACCAACTGCTCCTTGAAAACCCTATACAGGGTTGCTATGGGTTGCAATTAACTCTACAGCACTTAACAACAACAGCAAAAATTAAGATTTTGATTACTATATGGGTCATTCATATTCATGGGTTTTAAAAGATACAACTTTCTATAGAGATTTCCCTCCTCCCCAGTTCAATGTTATGTTGTTATCTCGTGTCATCCAGTTAGTGCTGACTCATCACCCTATGCATTTCTAAATAGAATATTGCCTTAGTCCTGTGCCATCCTCACAACCTTTCCTATGTTTGAGTCTTTTCTGTAGTCATTGTTCATCAAATCTCATTGAGAATCTTCCCCTTTGTTCGCTGACCTGATGTATTACTCAGTATGATGTCCTTTTCCAGGGACTAGTCCCTCCAAATAATATGTCCAAAATACATGAGATGAAGTCTTTCTGTCTTTGCTTCTAAGGAGCATTCTGGCTGTACTTCTTCCAAGACAGATTTTTCCATTCTCTGGTAGCCCATGGTATATTCAATATTCTTCCCCCACAGCATAATTCAATTGCAACTGCTCTTCTCCAGTCTTTGATATACACTGTCCATCTTGTGTATGCATATGAGGACATGAATAGTGAAACAACCCTAATGCACACCTTTTCTGATTTTAAACTACTCAGTATCCTTTTTTCTTTTTTTTAGCTTTGAATGGCTTCCTCTTCATGTATGTATAGGTTCTGAATGAACACAATTAAGTGTTTTGGAATTCCCATTTTTCACAATGTGGTTCATAGTTTGTTATGCTACATTTAATTTGATATGCAACATTAATTCTCTTTGGAAAGAATTGAAATATTTAACCACACAATATAGTAATAGGGTATAATAATAGATCATCTCTTTTTTCTTTATTCTTCACAATCATTACAAACAATATTTCAATGTCGGTAAAGAAAATAGCAGGAATGGTCCTCATTATATCTGTTTAAACTCAATTACTATTTAACATAATAAAATAATGGAATAATTATTTGTTTTCTTGTTTTCTGAGAATAGTATGTCAGTCATGAATGTTGGAAGTTACCAAATGGGATGTATATTGATATCCTTGTGGGAGAGAAGATTAAGTATTGAAATAAAAAGCGATTGCTTTAATTTTCACAATGGATTTAGTTATACCATGCACTGGAGATATATGAAGCATAGTACTCAGAATATAACTATAAGAGATATTGTAGCAACTTAATTAAAAATAATAATTAGTTTACTTAATTGAATTGTGTATAATAGTCAATCAATTAAAAACCCTTTCCCAAAGGTTATGGCATTCTTGGATTTCAGGTTAGAAAATCCCCAGGGGATAAAGGATCCATTAACTGTTCCAGATTTAGAAATGAAATAAATTAAGACCTAGGACCATAACAATTTAGACAAGCACTTAGAACATTTGAAAGAAAGATATTATGAAATAGAACAGAGTATTTTATCTTTCAAGAAGAAAAAAGAGCATGAAACAAGTGTTTGAACTGAGGTTTAGGATGTTATATCCTTCTACTCCCGTAAAGATTTACACCCTTGGAAACCCTGTACAGGGTCGCTATGGGTCGGACCCGACTCAATGGCACTTAACAACAACAACAACATCCTTATATAGGGGTTCTGAGAAGTAGCTGGTGGGTTTGACCATCCACTTTGGGGTAACAATCCTACAGCAGTACACCAGGACTTCATGGTTTAGCAGATGTTAGTGCTAAGCGATATTGAGTTGATTCCATCTCACAGTGACAATGTATAGGGTTTCCTAGGCTTTAAGTCTGCAGCAGCAAAAAGTCTCATCTTTCTCCCTTGTAGCAGCTGATGTGCTCCAACTGCCAACCTTGTGGTTTACAATCCAGTGCTCATTGCATAAAACAACACAAAACTATGTAGTCTTATTCTTAATAATGTATTTTAAATTTAACTCAGTGCATTTTTATCAAAATTACATCTTCTCTAAATAATCCAGTACTAATCTCTGAAACAAATTTGTTAAAATCTCAAATATTGGTGATTAGCATGTGTGTGAACCTGTCAAGTTACTTTACCAATCTATGCCTCTAGTTCTTGATCTATAAAATGAAGTTAGTAATAGTATCTGTTCCTCAGTTATTTTGATAATTAATATTAAATGTAAGAATGACTTAAATTGTCTAGAATTCAGTAATATGTAATAAATATCAGTTGCAAGCACTGGACTGCTAACCACAAAATCAAGGTTTCCAACCTCCCAGTTGCTCCTTAGAAGCACTGTATGAGGTTGCTATGAGTCAGAACCTACTTGACAGCACTTAACCACAACAATATTGTTATTATTATTATTATTATTATTATTATTATTACTGCTTACTTTGCTCACTCTCTGTATACTTCCCTTTTTATTGTTTATGGATAAAGAATAATTTGTCAACAGGTGCTCCAAATATAATTAACATTTTTCCTCATATTTTTACATTATACATCTCTCCTCTACTTTGTCATACTGTAGTGGTTTATGTGTTGCTGTGATGCTCGAAGCTATACCAATGGTATTTAAAATATCATCAGGGTTATCTCTGGTGGACAGGGTTCAGCGCAGCTTCCAAATTAAGCCAAACTTGGAGGACCGAAACACAGACCACTTATAATTGGTTGTTGTTGTTAAGTGCC
>NW_006408550.1:16366882-16376713 GCF_000296735.1 Chrysochloris asiatica
CAAAGCCTTATTGCGCAGTCTGAGCACAATCACAGAATACCAAAAGCAACAGTTTATATATAAACAAAGGTCTTTCTTTTCAGCCCTACGTGGAGATGCAGTTAACAGTATAAAGCACTCAAGGAAAATCCATCTGCAGTTTCTACATACTACCTGGAGACCATGTCCTGGCTGCAGTGGAAGCTATGCATCCTAATGCACACAATCATTTTTATAATCTTTGAAATAAAGATTAAAGTTCATTTAAGTCATTGATGCATTAACCCAAATAAAAATAAAAAAGCAAAGGTAACAAATGATTATTTGAGTTTGGCTATGGACTTTGTTTTCTTTTTGATTCTGGGCTTCACTCGTTCAACTGTAGGGAGGGGAGGTAACTTCTTCAGCTCCTCAAGAACAGCTATGGCAGCATTTTTCTTTGAAATCCTCTTGCTCTTGCCTTCCGCTTCCCCTATGAACTCTCCGACTGAGACCTTGGTCACAAAACTCTTCATGTGTGGTGGCCCACTCTCCCAGGCAACCTGTTTTAGAGGAAAAGACTCAAAATTCACAGGCATGTTCCGTTTAAGTGCAATCTCAAACACTTGACTTATTTCAGATTTATTAAGATTTTCTTCTGGTTCTCTTCCATTCACCTCCAGCCGCTCCGGAAGGGGCTCGTTCTGCAGGATCCTCAGTATCCTCAGTGCGTTAGCAGCAGCATCTTGTTTCGCAGCCTGTCTTGTCCTTCCTTTTCCATTAAACTGCTGTCCTCCCACAGAAAGTTCAACTTGATACAGTAAAGGTGGAACTGGAAATGGGTAAATGTACCTCGGGGGATAGGCGTCTCCTCTCATGTTGTAGTTGTAGGTGGACTGCATCTGAGAGTAAGGGTCAACAGGCTTGTACATTGGTTTTTTTTCCAAGTTTCATGCACAGTGCATTTTTTTCTATAGTAGGAGTTATGCTTACAGACTGCTGCCCTGGACGCGTCCCCTGGCCAGCTGTCCTGAGTGGCGACGACGAGGAAGGGAAAGAAGAAGGGAGAAAAGGAAGGGACAGAAGGAGGGAAGAGTCGGAGAGGTCGTGGATGGGGCCGGCGCTGCCTGGCCGGGGGCATCAGGGAAAGGGGTAGCTGAATGAGACGCGGGGGCAGCCGCCGGAGCAAACATTAGGTCTTTTCTCTTTAATAAGCTTTGCTTACCTTGAATTTCTTTCCATATAAAGTTGGTTTTTAGTTTTTTTCATTCTTTAGAGAATGGTATTATCTATATTGGAATTGCTTTATATTTATAGATCACCTTGGGTAATGTTGACATTTTCTCAATGTTAAGTCTTTCTATCTTGGAACATGATATGTTGATATCATTGTTTGAATCAATTCTGACTCATAGCAACCTTTTATATTGTGTCTGAGGAGCAACTGGTGAGTTTTAACTGTCCACCTTGTAATACAAACTGACCTTGCAGTCCAGTGCCTCCTTCTTATGTAGGTTTCTTTTACTATCTTGTCATAGTGCTTTGTAGTTTTTGTTGTATAGGTCTTTTATAATCTGTTTGATTTATTCCTAAGTATTTAATCATTATGTGGCTATTGTAAATGGTAATGTTTTACTGATTTCCCAATCAGAATATTTTTTTATTAGTGTCAAGTGATCTAGCTGATATTTGTATGCTAATCTTGTACTGAATCTTTCAATGATTTCCAATAATTTTCTTACTGAGTCTGGATTTTTCTATATATATAGGATCATTGTTGTTGTTGTTATGTGCCATGGAATCGGTTCCGACTCATAACGATCCTGTACAGGGTTTCCAAGGCTGTAAATCTTTACGGGAGCAGAAAGCCTCATCTTTCTCCCACAAAACATCTGGTAGTTTTGAACTGCTGACCTTGTGGTTTGCAGCCCGATTTGTAACCCCTACGCTACCAGAGCTCCATTATATAGGATCGGACAATATGCAAATAGATAAGATTTTTACTTCTTCTTTGTCAATTGGGATGCCTTTCATTTCCCTATCTTGCCTTATAGTTCTGGTTAAGGTTGCAA
This sequence comes from Chrysochloris asiatica, assembly GCF_000296735.1. Lineage (NCBI taxonomy): Eukaryota > Metazoa > Chordata > Mammalia > Afrosoricida > Chrysochloridae > Chrysochloris > Chrysochloris asiatica. The sequence continues at coordinate 16,368,913 of NW_006408550.1, forward strand.
CACAATATTGAATAATAGTGTTGGTGAAGGACATCATTGTTTGGTTCCTGTTCACAAAGGGAATAATTTCAATTTCTCTCCATTGAGAGTAATGTTGGCTATTGGATTTGCAAATATATTCTTAATTATGTTGAAGAATTTCCCTTCTACCCCTACTTTATTGAGTGATTTTTATCAGAAATGGATGTTGATTTTGTCAAATGCCTTTTCTGTATCAATTGATAAGATAATATGGTTTATTTCCTTTGTTTTATTTATGTAGTGGATTAAGTTGGGTTTTTTTGTTGTTGTTGTTTTGTTTTAATATTGAACCATCCTTGCATCCTTGGTATGAATCCCAATTGGTAATAATGTATTATTATTTTTTATATACTATTGAATTCTATTAACTAGGATTTTGTTAAGAATCTTTGCATCTTGTTCAGTCTTACTGACTGCCTTGTGGTCTATGTACAAGTTCCTAATGGGCACCATGAACTGTTCTGGAATTCCCATTCTATGCAGTATTAGCCATGTTGTTGTTGTTAAGTGCCGTCGAGTCGGTTACGACCCATAGCGACCCTGTACAGGGTTTCCGAGGGTGTAAATCTTTACAGGAGTAGAAAGCCTCATCTTTCTCCCGTGGAGCAGCTGGTAGTTTCGAACTGCTGACCTTAAGGTTCGCAGCCCGATTCGTAACCACTACGCTACCAGAGCTCCTTGGTATATTATAATCCATACAGTCAAATGAATACATTTACATAGTTAATAAAGTACAAGGGCAAACAAAAGAGAAACTCACAAACAAGGAAGGGAAAAAAAGAAATAGAAAAATTAAAGAACAAAAAGAAAAAATATACAGGTGAACACAAAGAAAAAGAAAAAAAAAGAGAAGACTGGTGAGGTGGGAGTCCCTGTGGCACACTCTGCCAGCCAAAGATGTCATGGAGGCAGGGTGCCCAGTGTGGGACAGTACTTCTGCCTGCCTAAGTAGATGACTTGGGGTGAGATACCTGGTCTGAAATGGTGCTTTCACCAGTTCAAGAATGCCCAATGAGTTCTGCTGCTTGTGGATGAGAGTGTATGTGTCCAAACACATGGGTGGAGCACATGCTGTACCTACCCAAGCAGTAATGGCATATTGCCAACTGCAAGTGTGGCAGGATAGTTTTTTTTGTTGTTGTTGTTACTGTTTTCTTTTCTTGGGGTGTGGGGCTGTCACCAGATGGCCACACTTCTCTGTTCATTGAGAGTACATGGGGATAAGGAGAAGATCAAGCATTTCTATTCTCCAGTCATCAATATAGGCACTAGTACAGTGCTGTGTGAATGGACTCAATCATCAAGTTCCTGCCCAGATGAGAAAGCTGCTTTCAAAAGACTAAAATAGCCATGCTGTCTGCAACCAACTGACAAGGCACCCCTCCATGTATTTCCTTGTTTGCTGTTTTCATTCCGTTTCGTCTTCTAAATGGTATTTGATTTACTTCTTTATCCTTTCTTTGAAGCTCATGGTCCCATGATTATCATCTGTATTGGTTCCATTTGGTTTCTTGGTGCTTTGATGGAAATGGTCTGGGTAACAGTCAGCTTAGTCAGCCATGATGCCAGAAGTCAATATTGCACTATTTTAAATGTTCAAAACATTTATGTGAAATTTCCTTCTGTTTTGCATCATACAATCTAGTCTACATTATGTACGATATGACCCTTTGTTTAATTTATGTGATAATGTATGTGATCTGTATAGCGACCATTCGTTTGCACATTTTTGCCTTCTTGGCTTGCTTTGTTCAGATTTTTGTTTTTTGTCATGTCTTGATTTTGTCCTCGTTGTACCCATACTGATTGATTCCCCTGCTTAATTACTTACTGCTGGATAGCTAGTTATTTTATGTTTTTGTCACATTTCAGTAGCCTGAAGCATATTAGTTAAAGGGGAAAGTAAAACAAGGCAATGGGTAACATATGTTAGCCTATCTGAGCTCTGCTTAAGTGAGGTTAAGCAATCTCTGTGTTCTCTGCTTTTACTATATAACCTGCATTGTAGATGCTCAAAGAGATCTTACTGAATGAAAGACTAAGTAAATGACTTAGACCAGAGTACCTGTCAAAAAATTAGGTTATAATTAGGTTGTTATTCCCCTTCTGCTAATAGAATGCTTCTCTAATTCATGGTACAACTTGAAATTCAAACTTCATTTAGAGTGTGCAACTTGGTGAACTATTTAATATGTTTCTTCTATCCACATCTTTGTAACTCTCACTTTTCCCTAATGGGTCTGGTTAACAGAAGGTAGGGGAAATGTTTATAGGATTATATGGTTCAAATGAGAATGATTATTAGCAGGGTTGACTGTGATGATAACATTTGGAAATCAAATGAGGGACTTGATCAATTTTTCATCCTGCTGGTTATATAATAAGTATATAGTATGAGTGGATAGTGAACTCCTTTGCAGTGAACTGAAGAATCCTGAACCATGGGGAGAATAGTGAGCAAAAGAGAACTGGTTGATATCAGGGATTATGAAGTGGTAGAGCACATTAGAAAATTGTACATTTGGGTTAACTCTGTCTCATGGGGACAAGTCTCATGTTGATCCCCATGTTACAGAGAGAAATAGCAGATACATGCAATCTTACATAAAACTTTTGGAATTAGCAAATTTGTGTTTTTTTCACACTTACTCTATTAGCCCATGCAAGTCTCATAGAGGATCTCTGTGTATGTGGTGTGTGTGTCACTCACAAAGGAAAGAGGTGCATATTCTCTTAGAATAAAGGGAGGAAATGTCCTGGAATAAAAATAAAGTGCACCTTGAGCTGTTCTGCATATTCCATGTAAGTAACCCTTTCTGGAGCTCTCCTATCTTAGTAAGTATAAGATAAGGATGCAGTATCATATTATGTTTCTTGTTATATTTGAAGCTAATACTAAGAATATTTAAGTCTATGCTTACTTCTCCTATGGTTCATGATGTCTTAGGTCTCAATGACATTATCTGTCTTCTTTCAACTCAGACTTCATAGTCATAAATTGGAGAAGGGACCTGTTTTTAAGATAACTACAAAAGACTTCAGTTTTTCTTCTTAAAGGAATAGCTGGTATGGGAAACAAGTAGCACACTGAAGAAATTATCTGAAACAAAAATGTTCAGACATTAGATGATAATAGCAAAAATGGAAAATAATGTAATGTTGACAGGATCATGGAGCAAATGGAAGATACATGCATTTTAGAACAAATGCAAAGTGGTTGAGTAACACAAGAAAATAGCTTGACAGTTTTTCATAAACTTATAATCACATTTATTAAGTGATCTACTGATTTCAAGTCTAGATATCTATGTAAGGAAATTAAAAACGCATGCACACAAAGTTAGTACATAAATGTTCATTGGAGGAGTTTTCTTTACAAGAACCATTTACTATAAACAATTCAAATATCCAACAACATTTGAATTAGAAACCAATTCATACAACAGAAGAGTGCTTAAGCAAAATAAAAAAAACAAAGTGTAAAGGATGTATTTTGACCATGAACCAACATGAATGAGAAACAAACCATTATACTGAGCTAAAAAACTAGGCATACATATCTATGATGCCTAGTTTTTTTAATCTATGAATCCATTCATACAAGATTCTTTAATAGACAAATCTAATCTGTAGTGAAATTAATCAGATCACTGGATGAATGGGACCATAGAGGCTGCTTATTGACGAAGAAGCCCGCAGAGGACTACATATTGTATTATATTGGATCCTTTCTTATGTTCATTGATTTTTTGGTGTGTATTCTTCATCGTTATTTTTATAACTAGAAATTCAAGATAACAAAGAACTTGTCCATCAAACTTGTAACTCGTGGAAGTTCACCCAAAATGCTAGCTGTTAGTTGACTGTAAGTTTCAAGTTGTTGGCATTTTCAATTTCAGCCTTATTTGTGCTTAATACATCAACTTTTGTGTAGTTGGAAGAAGCTGTATCAGCAGGTACTGGACAAATGCCATTTTATACAATTGAACTTTCTGCTAATAGAAAAAATTAACAAAGTTGTGCATTATTTTCCAACATATTGTTAATTAGAGAAACACTGCACAGATTCTCATTATGTATAGTGAAGCAATCATGAAAAGGCAATAAAACATAAGGAGGCTCTTCAAAACAGCTTAAATATAGCTTAAGCAATGTACATATACATAAATTGAATCACCTAATTGTTCATTTTTCTTTCAGTTTTCTTTCACTCCCTCTCTTTTACTCATATTTCATGCTATATGAATTTTGGACCTTTTTTCAAAGTTTGCCTATATTTCTCTTTTAGATTTTTTAAAAAATCTGTTTACTCCTTATCCTGAGTGTTCCATTGCATAACATAAAATGTTATGGGCTCTAGGTCCTTTGCCATGCTTGCAATATTAAAACAGCTAAGTCAATCCTAGACATATTTCTCTTCCTCCTTAGAATATAGTATTACTATCTTCTAGATTATAGAAAGACATGAACTTGAGCATGAATTCGAATTTTTTGAAAGATACTGAGTAGTCAGCTTCCCCAAATAAATGAAAACTATATTCTACTTAAACTCTGTATATGCCTATTTCAATTTGCTTAATATGTAGGTTGATTTTATGTTTGTAATATGTTTTTCCAAGTCACTAATTTATTTGTCACTAAACATGAAGTGGCAAAAGTGTATTTCTTCTTTTTGATTAAGTAAGTTCTCTTTGTTAGAGAGTAACAAAGGAGCCAAAATTATGAGGTTCAATTGATGTTTCCATCCTATTCTTCGATACTGACCAAGACACAGTCATTTATAACAACAAATAATACTTCATGGCTTAAAATCAGGAAAGATGAGTGTCAGAGTTGTATTTTTTCACTGTACTTACTCAGTCTGCATGTTGAGCAAATACTCTGAGAAACTAGACTATATTCAGAAGAAGGTAGCATCAGGATAACAAGATAATTACTTACAGCCTCCAATATGCAGATGACATAACTATACTTGATGAAAGTGAAGAAAACTTGAAGCATGTATCGATAAAATGAAGACATTCAGTACGGATTGTACCTCAACACAAAGGGAAAAAAATGTATTGTAAACATTCTGGTTCAAATTAAAATCATTGTATTGGGCTTAATGGCAGCTAAGGTGAAGGTGTAGTGAAGGTCACCATCAGCAATAACTCAGAACTCCAGGCAAAAAAGAGCCAGGACAGAGCTCCAAAACTCGGACCCACAGAGATAGGAATAGTTTAAAAGTTTGAAGGATTATAGCTTGTGGAGTGTGGAGCTGAAGTAAAAATCGCACACTTTTGAATCTGCTGGGCCAGGATCAGAGGCCTGAGCCAACATCCTGGGTGAGACCAAGTGGTGGGACGAAATAGGGGCTGCAGAGACACCACGGAAATACGCCGCGGGAACCTTGGAAAAAAACGGTGCACAATAAACTTTGTCAGTTTTGCGTGGTTCTGATTTTATTTTTTTTTCTTTGGTGTCGGGTAATTGGTGCGCTCACTGTTTGCCCACCTCCATTCTGGTGATTAGAGGTAGAGGCTGAGCCAAGTGGCCACGACCCACCCTCAAGGCTGGTGGTTTCTTCTGCCAGGAATCCGCACAGACACTCAGCCCAAGCTGAGATGCTGATGTGCTTCCCTTTTGATCTGCTTTTTGTCACTGATTTGAGAGGAATCCCGGTGAAGCGCTGTGGGTTAATGCACCAGACTGCAAAGCCATTTGAACTGCAAGGTCGGTGGTTCAAGCTCATCAGCTGCTCCTCAGAAACACTATACAGGGTCGCTATGGGTTGGAATTGACTCGACAGCACATAACAATAAGGAGAGGAGGGCAGAAGTGGCTGAAAGAAAGTTAGGACATTAAAGACATACTTATGTTAAGCTACAGATTTTTTTTCCCCTCTTTTTCTTCTCCCCCGCCCTCCCTTTTTTGTGATTAGAGACTGCTGTATTCAGTCTTGTTTTTGCTGGTGCTGCATTATTTTCTTCTTTGTTTTTTATTTATCTATTTTTTTCTTTTTTTCCTCTTTCTCTCATTTTTGCTTTTGTTTTTTATTCTGATTATGTTTTTATTTTTTTACCCAACTGCTATTGTTTGGCTGTTGCATAGCCTCCCTTCTGCTTTTGGAGGAATCTTTGTCTCCCTATATTACACGAGAAGAGTCAGCAACTGCTGCCAAATAGTCAAACTACATTCACACTTTATAAAACACCAAAACCCAGACAAGAACCAATATGAGCTGCCATATACCAGGGAAACAGGCAACACCTGTGAAAGTTACTCTGCGTTAAGCAATAAGAAGAGTGAAAAGGGAAGACCACATCCTGATCACATCTTCCTGGAAGCAATCAGAAAGCATAAAAAAGTACCAAAATACATACTCATTTAAGTATTAGGGCCACAGATAAACATTAAACATGTCCAAGAAGCAAAAGCAGATGATCATATCAGCACATGTCCAGAAAAAAGATAAAATATATGAGACAAATGACCTAGAAGTAGACCTGGACTCCATTCTGGAAGAAGGGCAGGCATTGTAAATGCCTGAGAAAGAATTCAGAAAAATGATTATAAAATGTTTCAAAAAATAAGGAAGAAGTCAGGAAAGAACTACAGGAGCAGTGAAACAAGATAGATACAGCATTGATAACAATCCAAACCCTACAGAAAGAGATCCAAATGATCAATAACAAAATAACAGAAACAGAAACCACCCTGAAAGGGAAGAGGAGTAGAATAGATGAAATGGAAGGAAGAATCAGTGAGTTGGAAGACAAGTCTCTCAATACCACTAAGATAGAAGAACAAACACAAAAAGGGATAAAAAAAATCAGAGGAAGGCCTAAGATTCATGTTGGACAACATGAAGAGGAATGACCTAAGAATTATTGGCATTCCAGAACAAGAAGAATCACACAAGTCCACACAGGAAATAGTCGAAGAACTACTGGAAGAAAACTTCTCTAACATCCTTAAAAGCGAAAAGATAAACATACAAGAAGCCCAATGAAGTCCAGGAAGGATGGACCCCAAAAGAAAATCACCAAGACATATCATAGTCAAGCAGTCAAAACTCAAAGATAAGAAGACGCTTCTGAAAGCAGCCAGAGAAAACAGAAGGGTCACATACAAAGGCAAGCAAGTCAGACTAAGCTCAGATCTCTCAGCAGGTACCATGCAAGCGAGAAGGCAATGGGGAGACATATATAAAACCCTGAAAGAAAACAAACTGCCAACCAATAAGCCTTTATCCAGCAAAGCTATCAATTAAATATGAAGGTGTAATCAAAACATTCCAGGATAAACAGAAGCCATGGGAATTTACCAAAGCCAACCCTGCGCTACAAAACATCCTAAAGGGAGTTCTGTGGACTGAGAACCAACAAAAACAGACAACAACCAAAGATTGATGTACGTGGCAGTACTTCCTTGAATTAAGTCAACAGAAAGAAGAATTGTTAACAAAACAGAAGTTTAAGAACAAACTCAGAGACTCTGGAAGATCAGTCTATGACCAAAACAAATACAATTTAAAAGAAAGTAAACACGTAGGAAAAGAAATTCAGATAGTGAGAACGTCAGGTCAATTACAGGATAAAATAGACTGCACTAAATGGACAGAAAAGTCAATGGATTATAAAGAAACCTCAAAGAAAATTAACACTTCGCAACATACCAAGAGAATGAGAATCCAAGAAGAATATGAAAACATTAAAACTATGAGGAAACACACAAGAAAGAACACAAAAATCATGAATTCAACAAAGAAAGACAAACAGAACAAAGAAGCAGCAAC
>NW_006408550.1:16378253-16379355 GCF_000296735.1 Chrysochloris asiatica
CATTAGAGAGATGCAAATCAAAACAACAATGAGATATCATCTCACACCAACAATAACAGCAAAGATGAAAAACACAGAGGACAATAAATGCTTGTGGGGATGTGGAGAGACTGAGACACTCCTGTATTGCTGGTGGGACTGTAAAATGGTCCAACCTTTCTGGAAAGCAATATGGCGTTTCCTCAGAAGATTGAAAATAGAAATACCTTATGATCCAGCAATTCTTCTACTAGGTATTTACCCACAAGAAAAACAAGCCACAACACGAGAAGATATATGTACACCAATGTTCATAGCGGCGCTATTTACAATAGCAAAAAGATGGAGACAGGCAATGTGCCCATCAACTGAAGAATGGATATACAAATTGTGGTACATATACACAATGGAATATTATGCTACTGTGAAGAATAAAAAGGAAGCGGCAAGCCAACGCATAACATGGATGAACCTTGAGGACATTATGCTGAGTGAAATTAGTCAGTCACAAAAGAGAAATACTGTATAGACCACTACTGTAAAAGACTAAGAAAAAGAAACCATACTAAGGGGGGTAGGGGGAATTTTTTGTTGATTGCTGGGAAGTTGGTGGTGGGTGAGGGGATGGAAGGGAAGGTGGAGCACAGGGTAAGGATTAGACACAGGAAAGTTTGGGTGCTGGAAAGGGGGACAATATACAAGGAGGGAGAGGGAAACAGAAGAACAAAGCTGATGGGAGAACAAGTAGGCATGTTTGAATGGGCTAAGAGGGACAGAGATAAAGAATGATGTATGCACAACCTTGGAACTACAGGGCTCTGGCATACAGAGATTGACCCATAGTTGGAATGTGGAAAAGGGGAGAATAATGTTAAGATTCTTGGCAGTCTTTTGAATCTTGGTTTTCCTTCATTATAATATAAAATAGACACTGGAGGGGGAGAGAAAGGAATAATCATAAACATCACCATAGAAAGCTTGTAAGTCTGTCTTCTGCCTATATATGATTGGAATACCTAAAATGGGGCTACAACATGCCCAGGGAAGGAGGCTTCCTGCGGAGCCTCTGCAATACATAAGACTATAGGTAGAAGCCTAAACCACATTCAGATCTCCAGAGATG
>NW_006408550.1:16380483-16382036 GCF_000296735.1 Chrysochloris asiatica
GGGAGGGGAAGCGTAGGGGGTGGATTTATAGGGTATACCCTTTGGTCGGTTGATGATGCATGGAGGGGATTGGAACCATGGCAATGAAACGATATGCGGTGGAATGAATGTAAAACTAAAGTTCTCTCATGTAAACTATCATATAATTCACAATAAAACATTAAAAAAAAATAAGATCATTGTTTTTGTCCCTTTAACTAACTCTTTTTTTTGCATTGCATGATGTAAATATATCTATTCATTTATTCTTTATTTCTCGTTGCAGTGATAAGTTTATGAGTAGTACATTTTTCCCTATAAAGAACTTCAATTTTATAATAGCCAGAAAATAACATGGAGGTTCTTGATAGTTGAAAATATATTGGCATTGTTAAATCTAATTGCCCAAAGATTTACAAGTGAAGACACATTTAAAGGTACAATCATTTTGGTAATTGCTACAATGTGTGCTGTGAACTTTCCGTGTATTATTAAGCAGTGCCCTAGAGAAGTGTCATTTCTACCACATTATTTTTGATATGGCACTCCCTAGACATATGCCAGTGAATGCCAAACATACTATTGAATATCATTTCTACAGTTATTCATTCTTTATTAAATCACCATGACCAACAAAAACTTAACAATTTGACAACACACATCTAAATTACAATCCAGTAAAAATGTATGCAGAGTTAGATTCTAATATCTCTGTGGTAATAAAATAAGAATGAAAAATGATACTAGGTGGAAAAGCAATTTTAAGTGGGAATAAAAAGGTTTCAGTTTGGAAGATTTTTAAAAGCCCAATACTACAGACATTTGTTTTGTTTTGTTATTTCAAATTAAATACAAATGACAGAGCTCTCATAGATTTTAAGGTAAAACACCATCATGTGGAATAAATTACTTCTCAACAATTAGTTCCACACTCTGTGAAAGTCAGAATTGTAACAAATGTGGCTACTGTATCCAAAAAATTGTGTCTACTCTTCCAATTACTGAAATTCAATATGGCTACGGTCGTACTAATGGAGGGGGCTGCGGCTGAACGATGTTCAAGAACTGCGCAGACCTGGTGGAGGTGTTAAATGAAACCCAGACCATGGAGCGGCAGGGTGAGAGGTGTCTGGAGACTAGATTGGAGGGGGGGGGGACACTGCTTAGTGGGAAGAGACTGCAGCGGTTAGCCAGGCTGTCCTACTTACCCCGCGAGTGCGCCATCCTGGCCAAGCCTTTGGATCGTGGCTTTGAGGCGGGGTCCACCAACTTAGAGACCCACAAGCGCAGCCCAAAGAGTCTCATTACAACCCTGTCACCCCTGCTGTGCTTCCACCTCTTGACTGACATGACATCCAAGTACGGAAATCCCACCTTTGAGCCAGACTTAAGGGCTATAGCGCAAGGAGATTTGTGTTTAACAGAGACCACACAACCACCACTCCTCTGTCTGTCATGCTGTGGTGGTTTGAATTGCTGTGATTCGGAGGGCTATGCCACCGGTATTTTAAATAACCAGCAGGGTCACCCATGGTGGACAGGTTTCAGATGAGCTTCCAAACAAAGACAGACTA
>NW_006408550.1:16385054-16386314 GCF_000296735.1 Chrysochloris asiatica
GGTAAGGTAGGGGTAGAAAGCTTCCACCCCCAGGAAAAGAGTGAGACCATAAGGGCCAAAACCAGAAACAATATAAAAGCAGAGATAAAAACCACCACTGGTGTGGCACTGTGGGTTAAAACTGCAAAGCCATTTGATCTTCAAGGTCAGCAGTTCAAACTCTCCAGCTACTCCTTGGAAACCCTATACTGGGTCGATATGGGTCAGCATTGACTCAGCGGCACTTAGCAACAACAACAATTGTCCAGTGTCCTTTGCTGTGCTGACAGGATAAAGGTTCCCAGGTTAACTTTAAGTTTGGGTCCCAGAGTCAGATGTCTTAAGAAGCAGTCTGAGGGATGAACAGGGCTCTCAGAAATCTCCTCCCTGTGCCATGGGAAAACTGTGAGTGCAACACTGGACCCGTTTAGGGTTGTGCTCCTATCCACCTGAAGGTGTCTGGGCTGGGCAATGAGGGTGCGACTGGGGAGAGGAGGAAAGAAAAGTGAAAAATGAAAAAAATCTATCAAAACTTTTTTTCCAGACTCAGCTCCACCACTTTTAGTGGTGTATCCCTGTATCTGCGTGGCTGTGGCTCCACCCTCTGATCTCAGCCCAGGCCAAGGGGCTCATGGGGAATCAATCGTCCTGATTGATTCAGAAACTCCTGTATTTTGCTTGCATAGTCAGATTTCTCCACAGGTGATTGTGGCACCTTATACAAGATCCAAAGCTCTGGTGTTGCTCCAGGAAAGCTCCTTCTCTGTTTTTTCTGCACCTCCACCAAGGACCCTTTCCTACCTGTCTCTGCTTCACCTGTCCCCAAAGTGGAAGTCCTAGGCTATTTTTAATAATCACATTCCTATTGGGAATAATTATATCTGACAATAAAATTTTTCTGGTTCAACTTGAAGTCCGATTACTGTTCACATTTCAGGGATGAGTTATCAATGATCTTGATTATTGTCAAAAGCCAAATGTCTTAACCTGGGGTCTCTAATGGAGTAAAATAGTGAAATGTACATATAGGTATACAGATAGAGAGAAAATGCCTTGCACAATTATGGGGTCTGGCAAGTCCCAAATCCCTAGATTGTGTGGCAGACACAATCTCTGCTAGCTCATAGAGTTTCAGGTACTGATGAACCAAAATTTACCAGCTAAGGCAGCAAGCAGGCTATCTATCTCACGTGGTTCACAGGACACCATATGTGTGGTGGTTGGTGGTTGTTGTGGTTGAAGGGGGTGAGGAGGGACTGGTGATACAAGATATGTAGGTTG
>NW_006408550.1:16388559-16390691 GCF_000296735.1 Chrysochloris asiatica
CATAACAACAATTGTAGGATGGCACAAGACCAGGCAGTGTTTTGTTCTGTTGTGTATAGGTGCTTTGTGAGTCATAACTGACTCAATAGCACCTAACAACAACCCCACAATAGGTAATTCTATTTGTTCTCACCTATGGATATGCCTGTACCTATCCATATACCAATGATCCTATACCCATCCATATATGCTCAAACACTTGTTTTTACTTTGGTTGTATTGTGCTCACTACATCCACATTCGGTGACAGTTTTCATATCATCAAAATAAAATAACAAGTCCCTATGATCTAAACTGTATGTTCCACTCCCTCCCTCCTCTCCCTGGTAATCACCAATGAGCACTTGTCTCTCTTTATATAGCTACTGCTTTCTTCTTCCACCACTCATCTATCTTTACTGTGGTCACTTGCATGTTACTGTGATGCTTTAAGCTATGTAGATGGTATTTTATATACTAGATAGTCACTCATGGTTGTAGGTTTCAACAGAGCTTATAGACTAAAACAGACTAGGAGGAAGAAACAGGTATGCCACTTCTGGAGAATTAAATGCTGAAAACCTTATGAATAGCAAGAAAATATTGTATGATATAGTGCTGGAAGATTAGTCCTTTAGGTTAAAAGAATTTCTAAATATGACTGGAGAAGACCTGCCTCCTCAAAGTAAAGTCCACCTTAATGCATCTTTAAGATCTATAAATTGATCTTTGTACATTCCTTTTCTTTCTCTCTTATTTTTACCTGCCTTTTTTCTAAGAATTCCTTAGGTGAACTCAACTGCCAATCTTTTAGTTAGCAGTGGAGCAAGTTAACGTTTCATAACACCCAACATCTCCCTAACTAATTTGTTGTCACTGTTGTTAAGTGCTATCAAGTCTGTTCTGATTTATAGCGACATTTTATAAGGTTTCTGAGGAGTGGCTGGTGAGTTTCATGTGACAACCTTGTGGTTCAAATCGACCTGAAGTTGAATACGTATACTATACATTTAGTGGTTCTGAAATTTTGGTCCATAGATGCCATTGCATAGTGAAATGAAGAAAATAGATTTAGTGCACATTCTGATTATTAATGGGTGCCTGCATCTATTTCTTCTCATTTTGTGTTTTACCACATCAGAAAATGAAGGCTCTAAAGCTATACTGCATCTGAACAACAATTATCTTCTTTTTAAAGAGGAGAAATCCAGTATTTGTCCTGACGAAATGTTTGAATTATTTTGCTTAGCATTATGCCCCCCAGGTCCATCTTTGTTATATGTTTCCTGAACTCATCATTGCTTTTTATAGCTGGGCAATGTTCCACTGCATGTATGTGCTACAATTTGCTCATCTATTCATCAGTTGAATGGCACACCAGCTTCTTCCATTTATTTGCTATTTCGATTGAAGCAGCAATGAACATAGGTGTGTGTAATACTGCTGGGTCATTATTTTTTGGTCTCTAGGCTATATACCAAGGACTGCTAATGGTGTTATTTAATAAACACTGGACTGCTAAAGTCTAAATCAGCAGTTCAATCCCACCAATCACTACTCAGGAATAAGACGAGGCTTTCTGATTCCTTAAAGATTTACAGCCTCAGAAACCATATATCAGGTCTCTATGAGTTGGAATTAACTTGAGTTAATTGATAGTGAGTTGTTTTTTGGTTTTGTTTTTTGAGTTTGAGTTTATATACTACCACTCATCTGTAAGTTTGTTGTACTGTGGTGGCTTTTGTGTTGCTGTGATTCTGGAAGCTATGTCAGTAGTATTTTAAATAGCAGCAGGGTCTCCCATGTTGGAAAAATTTCAGTAGAGTTTCTAGGCTAAGACAGATTAGAAACAAGGAGAGGTGGACAATTTCTGAATGGTTGTTGTTGTTGGTAAGTACTGTCAAGTTGGTTCTGACCCATAGCTACCCTCTATAGGGTTTTTGAATGGTTAGCCACTGAAAATATTATGAATCGAAGTGGAGCATTGGCAGCTCTTGTGTTGGAAGATGAGTCCATCAGGCTGGAAGGAACTCAAAACACCACTGGGGAAGAGTAGAGTTGACCATTAGTGATGTGGATGGAGTTAAGCTTTTGGGACCTTCATTTGCTGATATTGCACAACTGAAAATGAGAAGGAGCAGCTGCAAATATCA
>NW_006408550.1:16391316-16402644 GCF_000296735.1 Chrysochloris asiatica
GAAGGAGTCATAGTTGGAAAATATTGTCTAGATGATAGAAATTATGCTGGAGATGACAGATAGAATTTTGTGAGATTATGCACATAGCCCTGAACAGATATAATACACAAGAATCAAACTGACTATTTCTATGGGAAGATGTAGTGGAGAAATTCAATACCATCAGCTAAAATTAGGTCAGGGACAAATTGTAGAACAATCAATTGTTCATAAGGATGTTCAGATTGAAACTGAAGAAAAGGAAAACAAGTCTATGAGAGTAAAAACATGACCTTGAAGAACATATCCCACCTGAATTTAGAGACCATGTCAAGAACAGATCTAATACATTAGACAATAATGACACAGGATCAGAAGAGTTGTGGGATGACATTAAGAACGTCATACAGGAAGAAAGCAAAAAAGTCATTAAGAAACAGGAAAGAAAGAATAGACCAAAATGGATGTCAGAAGATCATCTGAAACTTCCTCTCAAGCACAAAGATACTAAATCGACTGGAAGAAATGAGGATGTAAAGAGCTGAACAGAAAGATTCAAAGGGCAGCTCGAGAAGGCAAAGGGAAGTACTATAATGAAGTATGTGAAGACCCGATGTTAGAAAACTGAAAGGGAATAACATGCTCAACATTTCTCAAGCTAAAACAACTGAAAAATAAAGATAAGACTTGACTTTCAATATTGAAATATTCTATGGGCAAAATACTGAACAATTCAGAAAGCATCAAAAGAACATGAGAGGAATATATGGAGTCACTGTACCAAAAACAAATGTCCAATATTCAATCACTTCAAGAGGCAGCTTATTATCAAGAACCAACTGTACTGAAGGAAGAATTCCAAGCCACATTGAAGGTTTTGGCAAAAAACAAGTCTCCAGTAATTGACAAATATCAAATTGAAGTCTTTCAGTAAACTGGTGCAGCACTGGAGGTGCACACTCATCTCTGCCAGAAATTTGGAAGACACTTAGCCAACTGATTGGAAAAGATCCATATTTTTGCCCTTTCCAAAAACAGGTGACCCAATCAAATGCAATGAGGAAATCATTGAAAATTAACATTAATATAGCATACAAATAAACCTTTACTAAAGACAATTCAAAAAGAGTTAAAGCGGTAAATTGACAGAGAACTGCCAGACGTTCAAGGCAGATTAAGACGAGGACATAGAACAAGAAATATCATTACTGACATCAGATAGGTCTTGATTGAAAGCAGAGAATACCACAAAGCTATTCACTTGTGGTATTTATTGAGTTTGAAAAGGGTTTCAACTGTGCCAAACTATGTATAACAATGTGAAGGATGGATAGTTCAGAACACTCAATTGTGTTCATGAGAAACCTGAACATTGACAAAGAGGCAGTGAGTAGAACAGAACAAGGGACACTGAATAGTTTAAAATTAGGAAAGGTATATGCCTGCATTGTATCCTTTCATCAAACTTTTTCAATCTGTATACTGAGCAAATAATGTGCCAGAAGCTAAATTATATGAAGAACATGGCATCCGAATCAGAGGAACAGTCATTAACCAACTTCGATATGCAGATGATACAACCTTAGTTGTTGAAATCTAAGAGGACTTGAAATACTTAATGATGAAGATCAGAAACTATACCCTTTAGTATGGATTGCACCTCAATGTAAAAGAAAAATCCTCATACTGGAACAAAAAAATGTTAAGTGCCTTTGAGTTGGGTTCTTACTCATAGAAACTCTATGTACAACATAATGAAATGTATCTAGTCCTGTGCCATCCTCACAATTATTAAGTTTGAGCCTGTTTCTGCTGCCACTTTACCAAGTATGGTAACCTTCTCCAGGGACTAGTCCCTTCTGATAACATGTCCTAAGTATAAGAGATGAAGTCTTGCCTCCTGGCTTTAAGGAATATTCTGTTGTACTTCTCCCAACACAGATTTGATTGTTCTCTGGCAATCAAATGCATTGATTCTTCTATGGTCTTCCTTATTCATTGTCCAACTTTCACATGCATATGAGGTCATTGAAAAATACCATGGCTTGGATCAGACCCACTTTAGTTCTCAGACTTATATCTTTGCTCATGAACACATTAAAGAGGTCTTGTGCACCTAACAATAATAGCCATCTAGGCGAGTGATTGCTGTATCATTTGTTATTGTTGTTGTTGTTGTTGTTGCTAACAAGACACTTCCAACTCATGGATAGTTTATATATAACAGAAGAAAACCCTCTCCAGTCCTGCACCATCCTCACATGGTTGTTATGCTAGAGTCCATTGTTGCAGCTACTGTATCAATCCAGCTTGTTGGGGATTGTTCAACATTTTACCCAGCATGATATCTCTCTCCAGGGACTGGTCCTTCCTGATGATATATCCAGTGAATGAGAGACAAAGTCTGGCTTCTAAGGAGCACTCTGATTGTAATTCTTCTAACATAGATTTTTTTGTTCTTCTGGTAGTCCATGGTACCCTTAATATTCTTCTCCAACACCATAATACAAAGGCATCCATTTTTCTATGGTCTTCCTTATTCATTGTCCAACTTTCACATGCACATGAGGCAATTTAAAATAACATAGCTTAAGTCAGACACACCTTAGTTCTGAAACTGATACCTTTGCTCTTGAGCCCTTTAAAGAGGACTTTTGTAGATTTGCCTAACGCAATATGCCATTTAATTTCTTGACTGCTGCTTCAGAGAGTATTGATTGTGGATCCAAGCAAAAGGAAGTCTTGACTACGTCAAACAGACACGTTGCATTAGGAAAACCTACTGCACAAGACCTCTGTTATTCTGAACTTCTACATTACTAAGCAAAATGTACTTCTCTAGGGGCTGCTCCCTCCTGATAACAAGTCCAAAGTTCATGAAACAAAGTTTCCCTATATTTGCTTCTAAAGAGGATTCTGGCTATACTTTCAAGAAAGATTTGTTTACTCTTCTGACAGAACATGGTACTTTGAATATTATTAGCCAACACCAGAAATTAAATGCATCAATTCTTTTTCAGTTTTCTTATAGTCATTGTCCAGCTTTCACATTCATTTGAGGTAATTGAAAATACCATGGCTTGAATCAGGCACACTTTAGTCCTCAGACACACCCTTAAAGAGGTATTTTGTAGCAGGTTTACTCAGTGTAATATGTCATTTTCTGGATCTTGGATTGTTTGTACAGTTCCAACAGCAATGGATGAGTTCCAATTTCCCCATATCCTCATTATCATTTATTGTTAACTTTTTTTAGAGTGTTTTTTAGAGTGTTTTAACCATGATAATACAGAATCTCACTGAAGTTTTGATTTGCATCTCTCTCAAATGACCAATCTTTTCATATGTTTGTTTGTTGGCTTCTTGGATGTCTTCTTAAAAGGTCTCTTTATATTCTTTGACTATTTGGGGATTAGGTTGTTTGTGTTTTTCTTGTTGATTTTTTTGTAGTTTTCAGAAGATTTTAGAGATTAGACCTTTTCAAATAAGTCATGTACAAAGTTTTTTCCCCTTTATGCAGCTTGTGTATTTGCTCACGTAATAAAGTGTTTTGTGAGCATTTGGTTTTAATTTTTTAAGGTCCTACTTATCTATATCATTCTCTTCTACTCGTGCCCTTGTTGTCATATGTTATCCTATTTTTATCAAAAGTTCTCCAGCCACTCTTTGGAAACCCTATACCAGGTCACTATGAGTTAGAACTGACTCAACAGCACTTAACAACAGCATGTATAGGATCATCTTATTTGCAAATACAGCTTTTCTTCTTCCTTTCTGATTTGGATACTTTTATTTCTCTTTCCTCTTATAGCTCTGGATAGGACTTCCAATACAATGTTGAATGTTGCTAGTGTTGCTGAGTTGGTTTTGACTCATAGAAACCCTAAATAGGGTTTCTGAGAAGCAGCTGGTGGGTTTGAACTGCTGACCTTGTGGTTCACAGTCCAGTACTTATCCTACAGCAAACTTGTCTCTACTGATTCTCAAAGTGAAGGCTCTCAGCCATTCTATATTGACTATACTGTAGGCTGTCAGTTTTGCATATATGCCCTTAATTGTGTTGAGGAAAAATTTTCTATTCCTATTTTGCTGAGAGTTCTTACCAGAAAGGATGTTGAATTTTATCAGATGTCTTCTTTGTATCAATTGATATGATCATGTGATTATTTTCCTTTGTTTTGTTTATGGGGTAAATTACACTGATTTTCTGATATTGAAACACACTTATAATCTTGTATGAACCCCACATGACCATGGTTTGTGGGTTTTTGTTTTGTTTTGGTATGTTGCTGAAATCTTTGCTACAATTTCATTAAAAAGCATTTTCATCTATGTTCATAAAGGATATTGATCTATAATTTAATTTTTCTGTGATATCTTTTCCTGACTTAGGTATCAGGGCTTCATAGGAAGAGTTTGGTAGTATTTCTTACTCTTTTGTGTTTTTTGGGTAAGATTGTTGCCAACTCTTCTCCAAATGTCTAGAAAAACTCTCTGGTGTAGCCATCTGGTCCTACTTTTGTTGTTGGTGGTGGCAGTTATATTTATGACATCTTCATCTCTTATTTTGTAATGGGTCTGTTTAAATGTTTTACATCTGTCTGTGTTCATTTGGGTAGACAGTGTGTTTCTAGGAATGTGGCCCTTTCATCTATGAGGTTTTTAAATTTGTTGAAGTATAAATTTGCATCTCATTATTTAATATAGTTACTTTCATCATCTGTTTTTGTTTGGTTGGTTGTTTTTGTTTTGCCATTCTAGTCAATGGTTTGTGTATTTTATTGATTTTTTTCAAAGATCCAACTTCTGGTTTTGTTGATTTTGGATATTTTTAATGTAGTCCTTTATTGCTATAAACGTCCCTCTAAATACTGCTTTTTGTGTATGCTAAAATATTTGATATGTTGTATTTCATTTACATTTGGTTCTAGAAATTTACCTTTGATTTCTTTTATGATCCAATCATTTTAATAATTATGTAGTTTCCATGTATGTGTTTATTTTTACTCTTGTTGATTTCTATCTTTATATAGTTATGGTGAGAAAAGATACTATATATGATTTCAATCTTTTTAAAGTTGTTGAGACTCACATTGTGTCTTAGAACATGGTCTATTCTGGAAAACGATATATAAGTACTGGAGAAAAATGTGTGTTATTCTGATACTAGTCCAACTGACTTATAGATTTATTTAAGTTCTGAATAACCTTAGTAATCGTCTTCTTAGATGTTCTATCTATTATCAAAAAGGGTGTGCTGAAGTTCCTACTATGATTGCAGAGTTATCCATTTTTCCATTTATATTACTCAGTGTTTGTTTAATCTAATTTGGTGCATTGCTGTTAGGTGCATATATTTATACAGGTTTTGTCTTCTTGCTTTTTTGACCCTTTTATTATTATGTAATGTCAAATGTCATTGTAATAGATTTTGATTTAAAGTCAATTTTATCAGTATGACCACCTCTGCTCTTTTTAGCTTATCAGTTGCATGGAATATTTTTCTTCATTCTTTTATTTTCCGTATTATAATGTAAATATTCAGTAAAGTATTATAATGAAATATCCTATGTCCTGGAATTATAAAGCCAAAAGAGGTAAATACATACAGTATTTTTCTACCTGGAAAATTTGAAGAAATAAAGCAAGCCTTGGGTGGCAGTATTGATGGATTCTATGGGGAAAATATTGACTATCACAGAAACTATCATTTTCAGTTTGTTTAGGTTCTTATGTATAATGTGTATTTTTATCCATTTTGCTACTTTTTGTCTTTTTCATAGTGCAGTTAGACCTTTGCATTTAAGTTTATTATGAACACAAGAAGCCTAACTCATTCATTTTTCTATTTGTTTTTAGAGTGTTTCATGTTTTCTGTGGTGGTTTTCTTTTGTTTGTTTTATTTATAAAATCTGATTATTTTCCTGTTTTTGTTTACACATGGCAGTTGTCTACTGATGAGTCTTTTTACTATTTTCTTTCTTTTCCTCTAAATAATTCTTCTTGGTGATATCTTAACATAGTTACCACATATGTAAGATTACACAATTTACCATTGCAACAATACTTAACATATGAAAAACACTTCACATGCAACCCTAACATAATAAATTTATAACTGATATGCTCCTCCATTTGCCTTTTCTGTTTTTGTGTTTCCAGTAACATAAATATACAATCTATATATTTTTAAGTTTATTTTCTACTTATTTATTACAAACTGGATATTATTTCCATTGTGGATCAAAGCAAATGAAACATTTGACAACATCAATCTTTTCTCCATTTATCATGATGTTATCTATTGGTTCAGTAATGAGGATTTTCATTTTATTTACATTGAGGCATAATCCATACTGAAGTCTTTGATCTTCATCAGTAAGTATTTCAAGTCTTCTTCAATTCCAGGAAGCAAAGTTCTCTCATCTGTATATTACAAGTTGTTAATGTCTCCCTCCAATCTTGATGTCAGGTTATTCTAGGGATTATTTGTTCAGCATACAGGATGAATAAGTATGGTACAAGGATACAACCCTGGAATACAACTTTCCTGATTTTGAACCATTCAGTATTCCCTTGTTCTGATTGAATGTCTGCCTTGTGGTCTTTGTACAAGTTTCTCATGAGTACCATTAACCGTTCTGGAGTTTCCATTTTTTTTGCAATGTTATCTATAATTCTTTTAAATCCACACAGTCAAATGAATGCTCTACATAGTCAATAAAGCACTACGTAAAAAAAATTTTTTTTGCTATTCTTTGCTTCAGAAAAGATTCATCTGATGTGCCAAAATGAAACCCATCTCCCAACATCTACTTCTGAAGACTTTGAAAAGCTTAGCTCCATCCATGTCATTAAGGTCAACTCTACTTCTAGGAGGCAGTTCTTCCTCAGTCATAATTTGAATTCTTTTGAACATGAGAGATTCATCCTCTGGCATTATATCAGGCAATGTTGTTGTTGATAAGTGCCATCGAGTCGATTACTGACCCATAGAGATCCTGTATAGGGTTTCCAAGGAGCAGCTGGTGAGCTTGAACTGCCGATCTTGAAGTTCAAACGGCTTTGCAGTCTGCCGCATTAACCCACAATGCCACACCAGGACTCCATATCAGATAATAGTTCACTGTTATTCATAAAGTTTTCAATGACTAACTCTTCATTACTGTGGTACTAGAAGCTATGTCACTGATATTTTAAATGTCAGCATGGTCAATCATGGTGAGCTGGTTTTAGCAGTCTTCCAGGCTAAAACAAAATAATAGTAATAAGAGAGAGACCATTTCTGAATGGTTATCCCTAAAAGGGCAGTTGAGGAAGACAAAGTAAAGTATTATAATGAAATATTCTAAATCCTGGAATTATAAAGTCAAAAGAGTTAAACATATACAGTATTTTTCTACCTGGAAAATTTGAAGAAATAAAGCAAGCCTTGGGTTGCAGTATGGATAGATTTTATGGGGGAAATGTTGAATATCACAGAAACTATCATATCCCATAGCTCTTATGCTCTTTCCTTTTCTGTCTTTACAATTTATACCCTATGACTCAGGCTTTCCCCCTAAATATTGACATGTGTCTTGGTGTAAATGAAGTGCAGATGTTCAGTGCATAAATTATTATGAACACTTATCAAATATTAATGAAATAAAAACATAGTTATCTTAGATCTCCTGAGTTAAACACTATAAACTAGGGTTGATTATTGTGTTTTTTTTTTTTAAAGTGTCGTTCAGTTGGTTCCAACTTACAGTGAACGCGTATAGGTTTTCTAAGAAGTGGCTTGAAGCTTTGAACATCAATCTTGTGGTTAGCAGTCTAGTGTCACACCAAGACTCCAGTACTCCAGTACCACACCAAGACTCCAGAACTCCAGTACCACACCAAGACTCCAGAACTCCAGTACCACACCAAGACTCCAGAACTCCAGTACCACACCAAGACTCCAGAACACCAGCACCACACCAAGACTCCAGAACTCCAGTACCACACTAAGACTGTTGACAATAGTATATGTAATCATTCACAGAAATGAAATGGATTTTTATGTATTAACTTAAATCAAGCATTTTTATTAAATTACTTTACTGTTTATAATCGTTTTTTGTTTTTTTTTTGGATGAAAACTACACAGTCATATCATCTATGACTAATACCATTGATTACTTATTTTCAGTCTTTACATATAGGTTTATCTGCTCTACTGAAATGTATAGGAATCCCAATATATGTTAAGAAAGCTAACTATAAGGGATAATTTTACCTCCTTCTAAGTTCTTTTCACTACTAAGATTTATATTTTTCAGTTATACATAACATATATGCACACAGTTATTAATTATAAAATTATTAGTTATTTCAAAATAATGTTGTATTGCCCAGGCAGTTTGTTTGCCTTAAAGACTGACTCCAAATCCCAAATACCCACCAGAGTAATGGGATGCCACCAAGTGGTACCAATAAATGTCATGTCCATTTATCTTGATTAAAATCAAAGACACAAGACACATATATGGCATTGGCAATCGTGTAAGGTATTTTCATTATCCACAAGAAAAATACAGTTGACAAAGGCTAAACTTTCATCATGAGTGGTCCTGCCAGTCTGGAAAACCATCTGGGTGGGCTGAAAACTCCCATGGTACACCTTGAAGATGTGCCATTCAATTATATTCCTGGATTTGTATATTCCACTGCACAAAGTCCAATGCAAGTTTTCCTACCTAGTAACTCCAAGAACGGAATAATCAGATATGAAGGCACCTGCCTTGAACAGTTAGCCTAGAGTTGTAGCTCTTTAGTCCCATTGCTTATTTAGATAAATCATTAGCCTTCAGAGGATTAGGTACAATAGGTTGTTCCACAGTCCACAGATGGTAGCAGGGGAAGGGATGGGGGTGATTATAACTGTTTGGGCCACCTTAAGAACAAACTCCTCTCTGTTGTCTGTTACCAATTGCTAAACACATACAGCTATAAAAATGAGAAGTACAAACACATGTGGAGTGTTTTTCAGAGTATATTATTTCTGGGGAATAAAAGAGGAAATTGTAATAAAATATCTGTAGTTTACCGCTTGCTGTGTAAAGAATTGAAGATAATGAAATATACTTGATTTATTTATCTGGGCAAATCAAAAATTGCTTATTTGTGCAAAGGGTGGGGGCAAGTGGGCTGAAACTGACACCAAAATCAGGGAGGTAAGTTCACACTACATGAAATCCTCAACTTACAATGTACTCAAATTATGACGGACCACATTTACAACCAACCATTTCTGTTTATTTTTTATCTTATTATAAGTACCATGTACTAACAACAAAAATAACAACTAATAATAAGATGTACAATAAAATATAATGTTGTAGCATTTAATTTGCCTGTGTTCTCATTCTCAGATTTTCAATTTTACGATTTATTGTTCATAACAGTGCTCTATAGCAGGCCATAGCCTGGCCTACAAAGTAGTCAGTGTCTATGGCTGGAGTCATAACAGATAGGAAATAGGGCAACATTCAACTCTAAAGACATACAATAATTGAATTGTGCACTTGTCTGATAGCTGTTCTGACTCCAACTGCATTTTGTAGACACTGGACACTGACTTTATTGTAGACCAGGCTGATGGCATGCTTTTAATAATATTCTGTACCATAAGAAGCATCAGTTGCTACTTCGGAACTTAGTTGTTCACATTACTCTCACTTCAACACCTGCACTGTTTCTTGTTGTTGTTAAGTGCCATCAAGTCAATTCTGACTCAAAGACCGTGTATAAGGTTTCCGAGGAGCTGCTGGTGAGTTTGAGCTGACAATCTTGTGGTTCAAACCCACCTTGTGGTCCATTGCTTATTCTACAGCATCACCCCTACAGTGCTTATGACCCCAATAATATGTTTAGCAAAAGAATTCATGCCACTGAAAGTTCTAATCCAAAAACTGTGAGAAAGCATCTAGACATGCCTATAAAAAGGAAGATCACTAAACCCTCTGATAATGGGAAGAAAGTCTGCAAAATCATGCGTGAGGAAGGATTTTGTCATTCAATCATTTTGACAATCATTGAAAATAAGAATTAGGTTTTGGAGGCAGTTAAAGCAGCAATTGGAAAAAAATCAATAATTTTCACAAAGTAGAGGTAAGGGCTGATCCATGAGATGGAAAAATGTTGATAATTTGGATGAAGACCAAATCTAGGAAAGGATTCTTATGAGTTTACTGATGATTTAAATGAAAGCACACACCATTTTTTGAAATGCTGAAAGAAAAGCAAGACTACAGAGAGCATTTAATGCCAGAAAAGGCTGGTTTCTTCCCTTCAAATGCAGATTTGAATTAAATAGCATGTGTTTAACTGGAGAAGCAAGACATGCTAATGTTGAAGCTGATGAAAAATTCGGTGATGATTTGGACAAGATGAAGAATATTTACCTGAGAAGATTTTCAATGTGAATGAAACAAGATTGTTTTGGCAAAGGATGCCAAAACAAATCTATACAACAGAATCATGCTGCTGCTTAGAGGAAATGCTTTAGGATTGCAATGAAAAACTTTTCCTGTTACTGTTCTGCAAATCCTCACACACTAAAAAATGTTGGCAAAAATAAGCTGGACTAATTCTAGTGCCTTGACTATGATTGTGGTACTAGAATAATGTTTGTTTAAATTGTGCAGTCTCAGAACTACAAACTTACAGCTTTGAAATGAGCTTCCTCACCTTATTATTATTTTTGCAATTAGAAATTTCAGTGTCATAATAATAATTCTGATGCTCCTTGATAATGTTTCAGGACACCCCACACATAGGTGGTCTAGATCAAGAGGTGAAAGTTGTGTCTTTACCTTCCGATACAAAGCTGAGATGTATGTAGCCTATGGATAAAGGTGCAATTGCTACCTTAAAATCATACCTGCAGACTATGTTTCCTTAGGCTACAGGAAATAGAGGTATAATATCATATGATTTTATGGGGAAATTATAATAGTATTATGTGTAACAAAAACACTGCATCTTCTTGGGAATGTAATGAGAAAAGTCATGTAGGAGATAGGACAAAATTTCCTGAGTTATATTAGTATGCTCCAAGCATTTGATAAAGATGTGATGAAAGAGATCAGGGGGAAAATCATCCATGTGGAGGAAATGCTGATGTGAAACAGTTTATAGATCGTGATGAAGGGGAAATGACAGATCAAAACTTTAGAGGAAGAAGAAATAATGAGAATGAGAAAGTAGATACGTCAATTTATTTTTATTTTTATTTTTATTTGGATCAGGCACACCTTAGTCCTCTAGTACAGGTAAACATCTTTCTGATGTTCTGTTTTCAGCCAAGATCCAGCAGACATC
>NW_006408550.1:16412084-16419127 GCF_000296735.1 Chrysochloris asiatica
CCTGGTGTGGTGCTATATGATAAGCACTGGACTGTTCATCACAGGCAGGTTCAATGGTTCAAACTCATCAGCTGCTCCTTGGAAACCCTATACAGGATAACTATGAGTCGAACTAACTTGATGTCACCTAACAGCAAGAACAAGCTCATTCATTCCCTCATCCCATGTGTCTGTTTGAGTCTACCCTGCTAAATATTCTTACATTGCCCTCCACTTCTTTCACAACCTACATTTTGTTAAGTAATATTGTTATCTCTTTGTTACTGGCTTGTATTTCTTCAATACTAGTTTGTATCTGTTGTGTGTATGGAAATGTCCCTGTTTTTGAATCAAATATGGACATGCAGGGAAATGTTATGGTTGGGAATCGAACTTTAAAGTTTTATAGAAGACAGAGAAAATGTCTTTTATTGATCCCTATGACTTCTGTAAACTTGTGTGAGTTTGGTTTTTAGTAGAATTCTCAAATTGTGTAATTGAAGGAGAGGTTAATAATACTCTATTTTATGAACATGTGAGTAGAAAACACAAAAAGACAGCTATAAAGGGTAGTGGAGTATCCCAGGGCTAGTAACAGTCTACTAATAACTCAGTCTGACTCAAGAGGTGAGCAGAGGAAGTAATAAGTAAAACACACATTGAGGGAGTTATCAAGGGAAACAGCCAGATAGAATATCTCAGAGAAAGGGAATCAGAAACAACCTTATTCTTCTCCCACTCTTTGTTCATCTATGAGTGCTCTTCAATTGTTTAGTTCTAACCAGAATACCAAGGATCCTATTGATGGAAATTATAGAGCTCAAAGTCTGAGGAGATGAGGAAGGTTGAAGAAAGAAATAAAGCATATATGAAGGTCAGGGTGGAGGTGGAGATCTAAAACATTTCTAGCACAGACATTCTGAGAGAGAAGAAGCAACTTAAGAAATGGTGATCACCATTGGTGCTAAGCCTGAGAATCAATAGACTTTCTGATAACTTTTCTTCTCTGAAATACTGTTCCTCTGTTTCAACAAGAAAAGAGGGTGGTAAGGACACTGCTGGGAATGAACCACCGTAAACTTTAAGGTGTTCAATTTTATTCAGGCTTCTTGGAAAACCAACCAAGAAAAACAAAATTGCATAACCTCTTAAAAAAATAGGTTCACAACTGCGCCAGTCAACTTAAGCATGCCTCCTATTTTATACTAGAGGAAACTTTCAAGAAGCACAATATGAAAACAACAGTCTGACCCCCTACCAAGATCTCATACCACATAAGCCCAGACAGAAGGATTCGTCTGTTACACATGCCTCAGGTTAACATCCTCCCCTACGGCTCTAGGAACTGCTATATCTGCCAGAGTGTATTCATCAGGAGTGTTTGAAAGCTGGTACAGCACCAACATCTCAGATTTCTAAACATGTGAAATTACTGAGCACACCAGCAGATTCAACCGTTTCAGCCACATTCATATGTGTCTAAACAAAATCCTTTTTTTCATATCAGATAATTAGGTGGGAGTTATTTGAAAATAGGTGTCTTGTAGGATCAGTACTGAACTGTTAACTATGAGACTGGTAGTTCAAGCCCAGCAACTGCTCTTTTGAAACCCAATGCAGGGTCATTATAAGTCAAAACTGACTTGACATCACTTAACAACAACACTATCTGGAAATAATTAAGTATTCAGTCAAGTTCTTATTGTTTTTTGAGAATATAACAGATCATGAAAGATGTATAACACAGAATAGTTTATAAATTGCTTATATTTTTATCCCCCAAGAATAATGAAATAATATGTTTTCAAATAGAGAAGCAATAAAAAAATAGTTCTTTGAAAAAACTTAAAACAAGCCCATGAGAGCCAAAATATAACATTGAATATATCCCACCTGAATTTTGAGACCATATCAAGAATGGATTTGATGCTTTAAACACTAATAACTGAAGACCAGAAGAGATGTGGGATGATATCAAGAACATCATAAAGGAAGAAAGAAAAAGGTAATTGAAAATACCAAAATGTCTATCAGAAGATACTCTGAAATTTATTCTCCATATTAGAGATTCTAAAGTGAATGTGAGAAATAGGGAAGTGAAACAACTGAACAGAATATTTCAAAGGGAAGCTCAAGAAGACAAAGTTAGATATTATAAGGAAATACACAAAGATCTGAAGTTAGAAAACCAAAATGGAAGAACATGCTCAGCATTTCTCAAGCTGAAAGAACTGAAGAAAAAAATTAAAAACTCCACTTTCAATGTAGGAGGATTGCATGGAAAAAATACTGAATGATTCAGAAAGCATCAAAAGAAGTTGGAGGGTTTATCCAGAACAAATGCACCAAAAATTGTTCAACCATTTCAAGAAGTAGCATATGATCAAGAACCGATGGTATCAAAGGAAGATGTCCAAGCTGCACTGAAGGCATTGATGAAAAACAGGCCTACCAAAATTGACAGAACACAAATTGAAATCTTTCAACAATCCAGCACTAGAAGCACTCTCTCTTCTATGCCAAGAAGACTGGAAGTTAACTACCTGGCCAGTGCCAATGGAATGTGAAAATCACTGAACAATGTTATTAATATCCCATGTGAGTAAAATTGTGCTGAAAATAATTTTAAAATGGTTACAACAGTACACTGACAGGGAACTGCCAACAACTCACGCTGGATTCAGAAAAGGACATGGTACTAGGGATATTATTCCTGACAAGAGCTAGAGCTTGGCTGAAAGAGCAGAACACAGAAAGATGTTTACGTGTGCTTCATTGACTATGAGAAGGCTTTCAACTCTGTGGATCAGGACAAGCTATGTATAACATTGCAAATAATGAGTATTCAAGAAACACTTTGCTCATGATGAACTGTACATAGATAAAGAGGCAGTGGTTCAAATAGAACTAGGGCATACTGAATGTTTTAAAATCAGGACACGTGTATACCAGTGCTATATATATATATTTTAATGTTTTATTGTGAATTATGTGATAGTTCACATGGGAAAACATTAGCTTTACATTCATCCTATCATATAACATTTCTTTGCCACGGTTATAATCCCCTCCATGCATCATCAACCAAGCCTGCCCCCCACAGTGCTATATTCTTGCATCTTACTTATTCGTGTGCATGCTGAGAAAATTATCCAAGAAGCTTGATTTTATGAAGAAGTTGTCATCAGGTTTGAGGAAGTGTATTAATAACCTGTGGTAAGCAGATGTTACAGCCTTGCTTGGATTGGCAGAGTGGCAACAGCAAAGGGCTCAAGTTTTATAATTGTGAGGGTGGTACAAAACTGGATAATGTTTTGTACTGTTGTGCATAAGCGCACTATGAGTCAGATCCAATTCAATAGCACCTACTAAAAACAACAACTTGGATATCACCAATAGATGGTCTCTTCCACAATGGAAAACACTTGGTTTGTTTTGGTTGATAATATTGAGCTTTTCCTCCACCTCTCCCTGAAGATATACTCATTTTGATTCTTCTGTATTCGATCTGGTGAGGTTCAAGTATACAATCATCATTTATGTTGTTTAAAAAGGTTATTTGCAATGGATGCATCATTAGTCTTGCAAAATTCTATCATGTGATCTCCAGTATCATCTATATCACTGAGGCCATATTTTCCAACTATTGATCATTCCTCTTTGTTTCCAACCTTCACATTCCAAACACTAGGAATTATTAATACAAAATGATTGCAAGTTTGATCAATTTCACACTGAAAAAGTTGTTAGAATTCTGCAATTTCATCACCACTGATTTCAGTGATTTTTGCATAAATTTAAATAGCAGTGGTACTAACTGGTCTTCCTTGTAGGCATATGGGTAGTATTAACTTGCAGATAGTATCATACTTCAAAATTGATTTTGAAATGTTCTTTAAAAACAAAAACAAACAAACAAACAAAAATAAACACTTTATTTTCTTGTTTAGGCCAGGATAGGTTTTGGCACCAACTAGATGGGTGTCTATCACTTGATGTCCCTGGGCTGTAAGTGTTGTTGTTCAGTGCCATCAAGTTGGGTCTGACTCATAGCAACCCTGTATAGGATTTCTTAGGAGCAGCTAGTGAGTCTAAACCACTTACCTTATTGTCCAGTGCTTATCCTATGGCACCATACATACCATAACTCCAGGCTGTAAGCAGCATTTGCTAATGTCATTAAAAAACAACAAACAAACCAAGCCACACCAGTTGCCATCCAGTAGACCCAGCTCAAATCTGTTTCTTGGTAGCCCTCCTAAGCCTCTGACCTCATACCAACAAACCAACAAGCCAACCAAATACTGTCAAGTCAATTCTGACTCATGAGAACAAACAGGTGTCAAAGTTAGAATGGTGTTCCATAGGGGTTTTATTTTTTTATTATGAACTGAGTAACAGTTTACATGAGAGAATACTGGCTTTACACCACCATTTCATTGCAGTGATTACAATCTCCTCCATGCATCATAATCCAACAGTATTTGCTTCCATTCCCTCTGTCTTTCTTTTTTTGGGGGGTAGATGAATGGGGAGATGTGCACAAACACACTCAGGAATATATAACAATTTAAACAACCAAAGTTGAAATGTTCTTTTGGATGATGAATGCTATTTCATTTCTCCGAACTTTGTTGTTCCTTCTTAGTAAATCATATGATTGTCAGATTCTAAATGGCCAATATTAATGTTTTATTGTGATTTCAGCTCAGCTCGGCTCACTAATGCCTAGCATATCAATTTTATGCATTCCATTTCAATCTTGACAATTTCTAATTTTCCTAGGTTCATACTTTGTACATTCCATGTTCTGATTATTAATGGGCATTTTCAGCTGTTGCTCCTTTATTTGATTTATACCTCATCAGAAAATGAAGGTATGAAATCTTCTTCATTTGCATCATTACAGTCAACTCTACTTTCAGGAGACAGCTCTACCAACTTGAGGAGCTCATCTTCCAGCACTGTGTCTAACAATAGTCTGATGCTGTTCATGATTTCGTCTTTTGACACTGTATCTAGCATTGTTCTGCTGCTATCATAAGGTTTTCAGTGGCTAAACATTCAGACGTAGTCCGCCTTTAATTCTACCTAGTCTGTCTTAGTCTGGAAGCTCAGCTGAAACCTGTCCACCCTGGGTGACACTGCTATTATTGAGTGCCATCCACCTGGTTCCAACTCACAGCATCCCTGTGTAGGGTTTCAAAGGAGTATCTGATGGGTTTGAACTATTGGCCATGTGGTTACCAGTCCAGTGTTTATCCTGCAATGTCAAACCAGGACTCCTGAGTCTACAGCACCCAGTGTTTTTAGGCCATCCACCATCCAAGTACTAACCAGGCTCAACCCTGCTTAGCTTCTGAGATCAGACAAGATAGAGGGGCTTCATAGTTTTACAGCCAGAGGCTGAATGGCCCTACTGCTATATAAAATACCAGTGGCATAGCTTCCAGCATCACAGCAACATGCAAACCACCACAGTATGACAAATGGACATACAGGTGGTTGTTGTTGTTGTTGTTAAGTGCTGTCAAGTTGGTTCCGATCCATAGCGATCCTGAACAGGGTTTCCGAGGCTGTAAATCTTTACAGGAGCAGAAAGCCTCATCTTTCTCCCGCGGAGCAACTGGTAGTTTCGAACTGCTGACCTTGCGGTTCGCAGCCCGATTCGTATCCACTACACTACCAGAGCAAGTATCAAATAGATCTGGCTAATAGAAACAAAGCCATGTGACCACAATCAAATTACTTAATCTTTCATGTGTCGGTTTCCTTATCAGTAAAGTGAAATTATTATAGAACCAAATTTGAGTTTGTTGAAAAGTCCAAATAAAATTTAATTTCCATCCAATTAATTGACAAAGTGAACGCCACCTCTCAGAATCCTACTAAAATTGTAGGAAAGAAGTACAAAAATTTGAAACTATAAGAATTGGGAAAGTGAAATAAATCAATCAGTGCAACTATGATATATGTCTAAATATTATTAGAATGTGTAAGTGGAAGAATGAGTAGTAATACTGCAAAGAAATCAGAAGCCAAAGCATTTTCAGAGGGGGGCTGAAGAGCCCTGCTTCAGGGCAAACTTTTGTGTTTGACCTTTCAGGCTTGACCAAAGATGATTCTAAGGCTTTCCCTGGCAGGCTTCATGGGGGAAAGTTGCTCTTCACACATCAGACTTTGTACACATTGCAGTTTTCAGGAGGGAGATGTAGTCAGTGACTCAAGCCTTTACCCCTCCTGGAAAGTCACGCTGACAGGAAAATCTGAATTCCTACCTGAAGTGCCTTCATTTGGAGGCCTCATTATGAGTAATAGGGTTAGAGGAGGGGTTTGACTGAGGCATTTTTTCTCAACCCTTATTCAATTTTTTTTCTACCCCAATCCTTTACCCTATTCCTTTCTCTAATTACCTGGAAACTTGATATCATTAATATCACATGCAAGTTAAATGTTGCTGAATACAATTCAAAAGCAGTTGCAACAGGACATCACAAGGAACTGCCAAAATCTTAAGCTGAATTCAGAAGAGAAATGGAATGAGGGATATCATTGCTGCTGTCAGATGGATCTTGATTGAAAGCAGAGAATACCAGAAAATGTTTGTTTGTGCTTTATTGACTATGCAAAGGCATTCAACTATGTGGATTATAACAAACTATGAAAAGAACGGGCATTTCAGAGCACTTGATTGTGCTCATGTGGAACCAGTACATGGACCAAAAGGCAATCATTCATACAGAACAAGGGAATAATGAATATTTTTAAATCAGTAAAGGTGTACGTCAGAGTTGTATCCTTTTACCATACTTAATGAATCCATATGCAAGGCAAATGATTTCAAAAGTTGGGTCATATGAAGAATAATGTGGCATTGAGATTAAAGGAAAACTCTAAATCAACCTATAATATATGGATGACACAGCCTTGCTTGCTGAAATTGAAGAGGACTTGAAATACTGATGAAAATCAAAGACTATAGCCTTCAGTAGTCTTTGGAAATAAAACAGAAATCATTTTGTAACATCATGTAGTCCTGGTGTAGCACCGTACTATAAGCAATC
>NW_006408550.1:16421027-16430140 GCF_000296735.1 Chrysochloris asiatica
TGTTAAGTGAGGTCAAATTGGATCTAAACCATAACGACCCTGTGTAGGGTTTCCAAGGAGCAGTTGGTGAGCTTGAACAGCCGACCTTGTAGTTCAAACTGACTTTGAAGTGTAACACATTAACCCACAGTGCCACAACAACCACTCCACTCCAGTATAATTGTTGTTGTTGCTAAGTGCCGTTGAGTCATTTCTGACCCATAGCGACCCTATATATGGTTTCTGAGGATCAGCTGGTGATCTTGAACTGCCAACCTTGCTGTTCAAATGGCTTTGCAGTCTGGCGCATTAACCCACAGCACCACACCAGGACTCCCCCCAGTGCAAGAGTGTTTGTGTGTGTGTTGAGCATGAAAGGGTTGATGTAACAATGTTTAATTGCATATTAGGAAATCAAGAGAGAATGATTAAAGTTGATAAATCCAGCAAAGATTGATTTATAGTTTCTTCTTTAGGAATAATCAAGTAAACACAAAAGGAGACCAGAGTTAAAGTCAAACTCTAGGGAAATTGATTTGTAAATGGATAAGTGATACTGAGGAGACCTGGGGGCACAGTGCAATAGTTATGCACTCTTCTGTTAAGTGAAAGGTCAGTGGTTCAAACCCACCAGCCACACTGTAGGAGAAAGTTGTGGCAGTATGCTCCCATAAAGATTACAGTCTTGAAAACCCTATCAGAAAGTTCAACTCCCTCTTACTGGGTTATTATGAGTGGAAATCGACCTCACAGCAATGGGTGCTTCTTTTCTTTTTAAGCTTTTATTGGGAATTGAGTGATAGTTTACATGGGAGAACATCAGTTTTGTACTTGTCCAATCATAATTTGTTTCATTGTAATGTTTACACTCCCCTGCATGCATCGTCATTTAACAGTATTTGCTTCTATTTGCTCTGTTGTCTTGTGTGTGTGTGTGTGTTTGTGTGTTTTATGTACTCAAAAACACGCAGGAATATATAATCATTAAACAACCAAAGGGCACATTCTACAAGCCCTGGCTGCCAGTACACAGCCTTTCTCTTTCCATGAGTCTAGAGTCTTCAGATGCTCTATTTCTCCATGTCCTCATCTCTGGTATCACTGTTTCTCTGGTTAGGGTCCCACATTTTGCTCATGCTCTTCTCCCTCAATGGTCCTTGGGTCCTTTGTTCCTGGACTGTAAGAATAACTATTCTCCTCTTTATGTTAACAAAACATCTACCTTTACAGTTGCCATGAACTTTCAACCCCGGTGGTATTTGGGTCACATATGCATTTTTTAAAATGTTTTATTGTGAATTATGTGATAGTTTACATGGGAGAACATTAGCTTTACATTCATTCTATTGTATATCATTTCATTGCCATTGTTACAATCCCCTCTATACATCACCAACCAACTAAAGGGTATACCCTGTAAGCCTGCCACCCGATCATCAGCACACAGCCCCTTTCCTTCTCTGGTTTAGAGTCCCCGGCCACTCCATCTCTCCACGTTGTCATCTCTGCCTCCATTTCTGACATCACTGCTTCTCTGGGTAGGTGCTCACACTCCGCTCTTCTCCCTTGATGATTCTAGGGACCTCTGCTTCTAGACTGCAAAGTCAGTCACCACCCCCACCCCCTTTTGTTACTAAATGTCCACTTTTACATTTCCAACACTCGTAGTCAGTCCTGATAACAATTATTCACCACTGTACCACCAGGGACCTATCCCCATCTCCTTTCATTAGCCCCACCCAGACAGATTGGATACTACTCAGTGGGGATTCTACCTTCCTCCGTACTCTCTGGATCTAGGCTCCCTCTTGAAAGCTTGTAAGCCAGTCACTTCTTGACTTTGTCACATTCCCCCCCACCACCACCACCACCATTTTGTTTAGCCAATGTCCAAGTTGCCCACCCCTGTCTACTCTGTGTACCAAGGGGGTGGGAATGATCCTTGTTGTAAAAATTTGTTCCCTCTTTTGACCTACTACATCCATAGGTGTAGGTCAAGTTCATCAAATTGTATCAGATTACTCTTTTTTTCCTCTTCTTTCTTCTTCTAGTTGAGCTCTGATCATCCAATCATTGAAGCCAGGTCAAGTGGGTATTATCTACAAGTGTGGGTGTTCTTATGCATATGCCCTCTCTTCTTATAAGCTGGACACTTCACTCTCCACTCTAGTCCTCTGTGGCTATGTCACTGACTCTGGCACAAGAGTCTCCAGGTCTTGCCAAACTGCTGACCGACCAGGTCTCCACCCGGGTTTGCAAGAGTCCATTGAATGTTGTAGGGCTTAGCTTGCTGTTTTTCCCTCACTTCCCCTTATCGGTGATGAACATACCGGTGTGGCTTTGTGGGTTACTGCGCCAGACTGCAAAGCTGTTTAAACCAGCTACTCCTCTGAAACCCTATACAGGGTTTCTTCACAACAACAACACACTTTATTTAAATTAATAAAATGATGCATGTACTTACAGGCAAATAGCATTTCAAAACATTTAACTGGGTGATATAAAAAACAACATAGTCACAAACACCTGGATTCTGCAATACTATTCAACATTTC
Organism: Chrysochloris asiatica; assembly: GCF_000296735.1. Classification (NCBI taxonomy): domain Eukaryota; kingdom Metazoa; phylum Chordata; class Mammalia; order Afrosoricida; family Chrysochloridae; genus Chrysochloris; species Chrysochloris asiatica. The sequence continues at coordinate 16,423,562 of NW_006408550.1, forward strand.
AGTCTACATAGCCAAAGCCTTCTGGGACTCCAAAATTTTTATCAATTTTATTTTCTTCCATTACAAATTTTCTTTTGGTTCAAGACTTTATTGAAAATATGTTATCAGTCCATCAGTTCACAGCATCTTTGGCTACTATATTTGCTTGACGTATTTCTTCCACAACTTGTGGGTCACATTTTTATCTTTTTCTACTTTCTCCTTTTAACTGTTCCCATTGTTACCAATGTGAAGAAAGCTCATTTGCAAGCATGGTTTGTTTTTTCTTCTCATGTCGGCCAGTTTTATCTTTCTCAATGATTTTCTGTAGGTTGGCATGCTTTTGGCTTCCCTTGACAGCTGAGATCCCAGGACCTCCAGCTTACGATTCCTTGCATGATACCTTTACTTGGAAAAGCCCAATAATAATTAGGTGCTCCAATCCTCTTGCAGTTAACCATAGCATCATCCACTAAGCTTAGAAGGACTTCTTTTACAGACATAACAGTAATGCCTTTTTCTTTGGGAGCAATCTTCTCCATGTCTTTTAGTGGAAATGCATTTTTCATCTCAAAAAATATTTCCATCATACGATTTCTCTTTTCTTCTGCAATGTCCTTTTTTCTTCAACGTGACATGGAAGGCAAATCTTCCAGCAGCCAGGCGGGGTGGAGAAAATGCAGTATTATCTTTTAAAAAAGATTAAGTTTGTCCAATGATTTTTCACAAATCAGTTCTATATTTTAGATCTGGGTATGGATTTTTTTAAATCAATTTGAATGACTATGGAGTTTATCTCTTTCTCATGTGAAAATCCTGAAAGTTTACCTTTCCAGTTGTTTCCTTCTGGCTTCTGATCAAAATCTCTTGTAACACTGTTATGTAAGTAATATTTGCATTAATATAAGTAATATTCTGATAAAGTAGAGGGTCTGAGAAAAAAATGAAGACCCACAACTTGATGGACTGCACTGTGACAGCAGCAATGGGCTCAGGTGTAGCAATGAGTGTGAGATTGACTCAGGACTGGACAGTGTTTCGTTTTGTTGTGCAAAGGGTCACTATGAGTCAGTACCAATTCTATGGCATGGAACAACAACAACAACAATGTAGACTTTACTTTTCTTTTTTTTTTTTTTTTTTTTCATTGATCCAGTTTTGCTATGCCTTTGCCTTATTTGAAGCCAGGCAGCATCATTAAATAATTATTTAAGTGTTTGTCAATCAACTCCATGCAAGACATTTCATCAGGCATGAGAATATAGGTGAAAAACATAGATAGGGTCCACCTCATAGAAAATACAACCAAGTAGGGAAAAAGTTACCAAACAAATTCATTCTTCATTATTTAATTACATTCAGAATATATCCCATAAACACAGAAAATGACCTAACAAGGAGAACTGAACATGTTTGTGAGTCCAAGAATCCTGAAAGGAAATCAAATTTGAAGAAAAATCTTAAGGATCAATAAGAATTATTTGGTTGAATGTGTTGAGCAACCATTCCAGAGAGAGACAGTCACACATAAAAGACCCTGATATAAAGAGAACTGTAATACTTCCAAAACTTTCTTTCTGATGATTTCATCTTGAAAAATAAACTATTATATAAGAAATATTCTGTATCATGTCAAATAATTCCTATTTAAAGAAGATTCATGCAGAATTACTGGTTTAGATTTGGCATCATGTTACTTAGAATATGAAGTGATTTTGAGATAGCTTCATACAGATTGGCTTGAGGAACTAAAAAAGATATTTAATTTCCAAGAACTAATAGATTTTGTCATTCTAAATAAATTAAAACTTTATGCAAATAATTAATTTCTCACTTCTTGGAATGTATCTAAGAAGGGCATAAGCTCATGAGAATGAAGCTCTGTATTTTACCTAATGAGAAACTTGACTCAGTTTGAGATTTGTTCTGCTCTACTGGAGGCCTGGTACTGCAGTGGGTTAAGCATTGGGTTGCTAACTAATAGGTCAGTGGTTCAAACCTACTAGCCACTCTATGGGAGTAAGGTGAGGCCCTTAACTTCTGTAAAAATTACATCTTTTGAAACCCTAGGGAGAAGTTCTACTGTGTCCTATAAGACTGTTATGAGTCAGAATCAGTTCTATGGCAGTCAGTTTGTTTAATCATGGTTTTATTGCTTAGAAATTGCAGATTTCATTAACGTCAGAGCGGAGGGCTGATGCAGTCTGTGCTTTTGACTAGAGATGGATGAAATTGCATCCAGGACACGGAGGAGAGGTGTACTGGCATGGTGTGTGCATTACTTGCTGAGATGATGTTTGAGACCCAAGTGAAAATCTATTACTACCACCATACCCCCCCAAAAAATCAGTGGCAAGTGAATGTAATTTAAAATGAGATTCCAAGATATTCAAATAATAGTCCAATAAAAGGCATTAATAGCAGACTTTAACATCAATATATTAGAGCAATATCTTATTAAAGAGATAAACCCCAGACTCTAAGTTTGTTCTGTCGTGATACAGGGAATACAATGTTGCTTGTTTCTGTTTTCTTAAGAGGTTTGTTGAACTTGGATAATGTAAGTTGTAATTAAAAAGAAGGCTTGGTGGTTCTGACAGATAAATACGGGACTTGAAGATCGGCACAAGCCACTCTGTAGGAGAAAGATGAATTGCTCATAATGATTTATAGTTGCAGAAACCCTATATAGTTTTATTATCAGCTGGAATCTCTCGATGGCAGTAACGTTATGTTTTAATTACTCTACTCCAAAAATATCTGGAATATCTGGCAATAATATAACATAAACAAATATACACTTATTCATTATTAATTTATGAATTGTTTATTAAATATTATTGTGGGATTGACATTCTTTGGGGCAAGGAGATACAATAAGAACAGACATGAATATAGGAACTGCTCTAATGAAGCTTATGTACAAGTGCACATGAAATCAAATAAGCTTAAAAACATAGGTCCTAAATGAAACCAGTAGTGATATATAGTGTGAAGAAAACATAAATTGGGATAAAAGAAAAGAGACCCATGGGGGCTACAGGTTTAGATAGGGTGATTAGGAGGTGACATTTGAACATCAATTTGAATTAAGTTTAGGAGCCTACTGTGCAAAACACCTGGGGAAGAAATACTTCAGGTGTGGGAACCATTAAGAACAATGACCTTGAAATGGAGTCCTGCTTGGCAAGTTTGATAAAAAATAAGGAAACCACTGTTTTCAGAGTTTGGGAAAGATGTGACAGGACTTGACATTAGAGATATTGTTATTGTTGTTGTTAAGTGCTGTCACATTGGTTCTGACCCATAGCAACCCTGTCTAGGGTTGCTGAGGAGTGGCTGGTGTGTTTGAACCACTCATCTTACAGTTCAAACTGTCCTTGAGGTCCAGCGCATTACCCCACAATGCCACACCAGGACTCCATTAGAGAAGTAACCAGTGCCAAAACATAGGGCTATTTGGACAAAATAAATGGTTTGGACTTCATTCACAATATGATAAAGTCTTCAGAATGTTTTGGGTAGAAGAATGAGTTGACCTGAATCAAAAACTAGTCATTCTGCATACTCTCCAAAGAATATATTCTAAAGGAATAAGATCTATACAGGAAGGCCAACTAGGAGAAGATTATAGTATTTTCATGTAAGAGATGACAAGGGATCGGATGGTTATTGGTGGTGGTGCTGATATGACATGGAGTCGGTTCCCTGACTCATAGCAGCCCTGTATAGGGTTTCTGAGCCTGTAACTCTTTACAGGAACAGAAAGACTAATCTTTCTCTTGCAGAACTGCTGGTAGTTTTGACTTGCTGGCATTGAGATTAGTAGCCTGACTCAAAACCACTAGGCTATCAGAGCTCCCTAGATGGTTATTAGTCAAGATATTTAAAAGTGATGAAATGCTTGATAATAGTGATGGTTGAACAACACGTGAACATTATTAAAGTCACTGAATTGTACATATAAAGATTGTTGAAACAGCAGCAGTATCGTTACATATATATTTACCATGGTTGTTGTTGTTATATGCCATCGAGTCGGTTCTGACCCATAGCGACCCTGTATAGGGTCTCTGAGGAGCTGCAGGTGAGCTTGAACTGCTGACCTTGCCGTTCAAATGGCTTTGCAGTCTGGCACATTAACCCATACATACAAACAAAAAGTGGTGAATTTCTGGATGTATTTTGAAGGTAAAATTGAAAGAATTTACAACAAAATGGATTTCTAAGCTTTTATCAGAGCAAGAAGAATGAGTGTGCTACTTACTAGATGAAAAGACTGTAGCAAAACTAAGTCGGGTATTGGAAAATCACGAGTCATATTTTGAACACACAGTTGATATACCTATTAAATATTTCATTTGAGGTTGTGAATGCACAATAGCAAATTGCACATTCAACTCTTGAGGACTAAGATAAACATTCCAAAACTTTAAAGGGTCAAGATATAAATTTCAGAATTGTCAATATAATTAAAGCCATGGGATTAAATGGTATTACCCTGGAAGTGAACAGGATAAAGAAGAAAAGCTCAAGAACCAAGATTTCCGACACTACAGTAATCAGAAATAAGATAAGAAGGAGTATTAACCAAAGGAGACAGAAGAGACAGTTTGTGAGGCAGAGGAAAATTAGTCTCCTGAAGGCATGGTTGTTGATATTGATGATCTCATGTTTGTAGAAGGTGTGACTTTTCCTCCAAATACTCATTGCATATATTAGTTTTATGCTGTTTAAAAAAAAATTTTTTTTAAAGAAACAAAATAAAACAACAAAAATGATAGCACTGGTCAATGAATATGTTGTGCTGGTAAAAGACATATAACTTAAATGTTATTTGATGTAGACAGTAAGCCTGTGACAGTTTCTATTATTTCTTGCCAAAACATTCTGCAATTACTATTTTACATTTGCTTCGTAAAACTCAGCATCATCTTCTGTCATCTCTGCACCAGCTGTTCTGATTGTGAAACTTCAAATAGTTTCTCTAATCACCAGTCTTCCATGACTGTGTTTTAAGTTCTGAAAACAACCTGGGATAAATTTAGAAATCAAGAACAAAGCACATTATGAGACTCTAGATTTCACAGCTTGTGCCTTTTAATGGCATCTGTCATTGTGCCTTTGAAAAGCTATTTATCACCACAATTCCCTACTGTACTGTTTTGAATTGGTGGCCTTTTTATCTTCTTCACCCAAACACTTCATGTAAGCAAGATCACTAAGATGAAAATAGGACTATCATATTTGATATAAAGACCTACTTTGGTGTGCTTTGAAGAAACTTAAAGTGTATCTAGCAACATAAATCTGGACAAAATTAAATGTAAAATTTCACCAGTGTTTTAAAATCCATTTCTCTAATCCTAGTAACTAGGCTCAGGACATGTGAGATATACACTCAGTCTCACCCAAGCGTGGATGGGCATTTGCTGCACATTAGAGTTAACATTCACAGATTACCTACCCTATGACATTGTTTGGAGTCCTGGTGTGGTGATGTTGGATAAACACTGGAAGGCTAACCAGGAAGTTGGCAGTTCAAACCCACTAGACACTCCTTGGAAATCCTATACAGTGCTGCTATGAGTCAGAACTGACTCAAAGGCACTGAACAACAACAACAACATGGCATTGGTCTTGTTCATCACCCTATATTGGCTAAAATGACCTCCTTTGAGAAATGAGAAATTTCAATCACAGCAATTCAAGTTCACTTTTGGTTCTACAAGTTAACACATCTGCGTAGTAAGGTAACCTTCCCAAATATAGATTCCCCAACAAAATGGCAGCATAAATCAATAAGAAAAATGACAAGCTGTATCTTTAGCTTGAATGATTTAGTAAAATTCGTTACAAAGACAGATTTTGAAAATTAATAGCACACAATGAGGTAGAATAACTTTTAAATTTTAGTAGTTGCACAAAGGAATTTTGAAAAAGAACCCATCGTTTATTCATATTTCAAGATTATAAGTATTTTAAGATATTTTGGGGGTCAAATGTCAGGTTTTGTCCTCCTACCTAAATTAATTTATAATATAAGGCTTCTTCTCCTTTGTCTTTCAGCATCTCCTTAGTGCCCTTTTCCAAAGAGTGTCAAAGTTTGACAATAGCAGATTGTAAACACAGCTCATTTCACCAGCATGACGATGTCATTGAACACAGTTCTATCTTGTCTACAGACAGTGAGACTTTTGATCAGGGACTTACCACCTCTATCTCTACATAATACACTCCTACAGACTCATCTGAAGTGAATAAGAGAATTCTGTGATATGCTACATGTCTTGCTATTTAACATTTCCATTTATTGTTCAGTTTGGAAAACTCTATAGAGCGTGATTTAAATTATGAATACATCTTATACCCATTCATATAAATACAATTTGAGGTTTTTTTTTTTTTAAATCTGTAGACAGTTACCCATCTGTCGAAAATCAAGATATAATTTCATAGGGGAACATTTAGTATAGGACACGGTGTAACAATGCCAGAATGTGTTAATTTGTCATCATAGTGTTTTGGATCATATTTTTTATCTTATCTTATTTTCTGAGTGATGATGATTGATGAGTCAGGAGAGTAAATTAGAAGACT
>NW_006408550.1:16431814-16443839 GCF_000296735.1 Chrysochloris asiatica
AGAGAGACAGAGAGACAGAGAGAGAGACAGAGAGAGAGACAGAGACAGAGAGACAGACAGAGAGAGAGAGTCCTGATGTGGAACGGTAAGGTCAGCAGTTCAAACTGACTAACTGCTCCTCAGAAACCCTATTCAGAGTCACTATGTGTCAGAACCAACTCAACGGCACTTAACAACATCAACAACAACATATATGTATTTATATATTAAATAATGAAAGAACTATTAAAGAAGATGCAAGGAATATACAGAATCATTGTACCAAAAAGAATTATTCTGCATTCAACTATTTCAAGTACTACCAGATGAGTAAGAACCAATGGCATCGAAGGAAGAAAGCCAAGCTATACTGAAGGCACTGGAAAAACAAGATTCTAGGAATTGACCAAAAACAAATTGAAGTGTTTAAAGAAACTGATGTAATTCTGGAGAGGCTCACTCACCGATGCCAAGAAATCTGGAAGACGACTACCTGGACAACAATTTGAAAGAGATGCATACTTGTGCACATTTCAAAGAAAGGCAACCCAATGGAATACAGAAATAATCAAACAATATCATTATTATCATATGCAAGCAAAATTTTACTGAAGATAATTCAAAACTGATGGTAGCATTATATCAACAGGGTTATGATTATGTGCCATGGAGTCAGTTCCGACTCATAGTGAACCTGTACAGGGTTTCCAAGCCTGTAAATCTTTATAGGAGCAGAAAACCTCATCTTTCTCCTATGGAACAGCTGGTAGTTTCGAACTGTTGACCTTGCGGTTTGAAGCCCAATTCATAACTACTACGTTACCAGAGCTGCATTATCAACTGGGAGATGCTAATAATTCAAACTGAATTCAGAAGAGAACTTGGAACAAAGATATCATTACTAACATCACATGAATCTAGGCTAAAAGCAAAGAATATCAGAAAGATGTTCACTTGAGCTTTATTGAGTATGCAAAAACATTCAGCAGTGTGGATCATAACAGACTATGGATTACATTGGGAAGAATGGGAATTACAGAACACTTTATTGTGCTCGTGAGGAACTTGTATATACATAAAGAGGCAATAATTACATTAGATCATGGGAATATTGAATGGTCTAAAATCGGGAAAGGCGTGCACTAGGTTGTATCTTTTCACCATACATTCCAATCTGCATGCTGAGCAAATAATATATTAAACTGGATTATATGAAGAAAAATATGGTTCAGGATTCGGGGAAGACTTATTAACAACTTGCATCTGGTTCCAGTGTGGCAGCATAAGATAAGCGCTCTACCTCAAGTTCATTTGAACCAGAAGATCAGCAGTTCAAACTCACCAGCTGCTCTTCAAAAACCCTATACAGGGTTGCTATTAGTAGGAATTGACTGTACAGCACTAAACAATTACAACTATATATATATTTAAATCAACCCTTCACTTTCTTTTATCTGAGTTAATACCCTGTACTGTGTAAACTGTGTAAACTGTCATATCCTAGACAAAAACATGAATAACACCCAAATTCAGTGTATTTGAAAATTGCAGAAGTAAATACATAAAAATGTAAAGATGGTATCACTTATTTCACTTTCCTTTAGAACTGATACTTTTTAAATGATTCCTAACTTAAATTCAGATTTCATCTGACTTTTTTTACATCATATGCTCCCCCTATACATATTATTACCATGACCATGGACGACTCGTACTCATATGTAAAATAACTTTTTAGATTTTATTGCTTTTAAGTGCCTTGGAGTTGGTTCCAACTCCTAGTGACCTATACAGGGTTTCCAAGGAGTGGCTGGTGGGTTTGAACCATGAACCTTACAGTTATCAGTCCAGTGCTTATCCTACAGTGCCATACTAGGACTCCTATTAGTTTAGTAATCTTTAAGTTTAGATGAAACCTAACAAAGATTTCTTAAGTCTTTCAGGTTTTAAGAAAAATATGCATTTGCATTTATATAAACAAACATCTGATTTGCCTAAATGCCATATATGAAGTGATAAGAATTGGCACAAAGATTACAGAAACCCATAAAATTATACCACTAATTTTGATGAATTTTGAAATAATTTGAAATAATCCTAAATTCATGTAGTATATTAGTGTTAGATGCTTCTCTTCCTGCGCTGTGTGTTTTATTGTTTTGTTTTCTGTTTTGCAATTGGTTGATGTGCACTTATACATTTATATTCTATTCTATTAATAGTTGATATGTATATTGTGACAATTCCTTTATTAATATTTAACCAGAATTATATTTCAACTAAATCAGATTCTATCATCAGGCTTTAGGAATTTAATTATTTTAAATTAAATTGATAAATATTTTATGTTTTAATTTGTATGTAAATTATCAGTGTATCTAAACTTTTCAAATTTCTAAAAGTTGTTTTGATCTGTCAGCTGGTATATTACTCAGGGCTGTTTTTTAAAACATCCTTCTTGTTTTAAGAATAAAATGAGTCTGTAGCAAATATCTCAAAAAAATATCTTAACCATTGAGAAATTTACCTTATCTAATAATCTGTCAAGGAGCTCTGGTAGAGTAGTGGTTACAAATCAGGCTGCGAACCTCAGGGTTAGCAGTTTGAAACTACCAGCTGTTCCGCAGGAAAAATATGAGGCTTTCTGCTTCCATAAAGATTTACAGCCTCAGAAACCCTGTATAGGGTTGCTATGAGTCGGAAGCGACTCCACAGCACATAACAACAACAACAATAATCTATCAGATGGTCCTTCTAGGATCTAACATTTGTGTGTATGTGTGTTTGTGTGTGTAGTCTTGTCTATCCATATAAAAGAAAAACAAGATTCGTTCAATTTAAAAGATACTATTATGAAAATGACTGAGGTGTTATTTAAGGAGTTCAATTTTAACATATTTATTACTTGAGTTGGACTCAAATGTTCATGCTTTCTTTACGCTTCTCAGTTCCTGCTCCACTGCATGTCTCATTTGCTATCTGCTATGCCCTGATCTGAGGTAGGACACAGATATTTGTAGATTGACACAATCTATTTCTCTACCAACATTTCTCTATGATGCTCATGTTGTTAGTTGCCATTGAAGTAGCTCTGACTGATGGCAACACTGTATATGAAATGTTGTCCCGTCTTGTACCATGTTCCTGATCATTGGTATTTTTGAGTTCATTGTTATAACAATTGTGTAAATCCATCTCATTGAAGGTCTCCCTCATTTGCTTACTTTTTAACTTTTTATAGTGAATTGGCTAAAAGTTTACAGAGCAGCTCTTCAATTTTCCATTTTACAATTCATGCACATTTTGTTTCATCTCATTGTCTCTCCTTTCCTTGGGCCTCTTCTTCAACAAACATGTTCTTCTCTGGAAATTGATACTTTTGCCATCCATTAGTTTGTTGTAGCATGGGTGCTGTTATGGTGCTGAAATGAGGCAACTGGTATTCTAAATACCAGCAGGGTCACTCATTATGAACAGATTTCAGCAGAGTTTCCAGATTAAAATACATATATGGAGTCCTGGTGTGGTGCTGTGGTTTAATACACTGGACAGCAAAGTCAGTTTGAACCTCACGGTTGGCAGCTCAAGTTCACCAGTCATTCCTTGGAAACCCTATACAGGGTCTCTATGCCTCAGAACTGACCTGATGGCACTTAACAACAACCACAACCACAACGTATACATATACATACATATATGTCTCTCTCTATATATATGCATATATAAATATATATGTATATATATGCATAGATAGATAGATAGATAGATAGATAGATAGATAGATAGATAGATGTGACTAATACACTAGTAGCATATGGTTATGAGTTCGGCTGCTAATCTCAAGGTCAGCAGTTCGAAACTGCCAGCCATTCTGCAGGAGGAAGATAAGGCTTTCTGCTCCAGTAAAGATGTAAACCCTATGCAAGGTGGCTATGAGTTGGAATTGACTCCATAGCACAACAACAACACCACCATTGATTTTTATGGAATCTTCAACTTGGTTTATAAGTCTCATGATTTATCTAGAAACTTTAGAAATAAAATATTCTAAAGAGATTAGGTGCCAATCACCACCCATGACCCAGAGATGCAGTCTGATCAGCATTACATGAATTAGATTCCAAACTGCTGTAAACTAGAAGTAAATTAGACCTCAAGAATCATTTTATTTCTAACGTAATTTGATCTTGAAAGGGTAATCTTAATGAGAGCATCATAATGATTCTGAAGAAGATTCCAATTAATTTATGATGTTAGCTGGAGGGAAATAAATGGCTGCACTAAAATGCAACACTAAATGAAGCAAAATAAGAGGAAATTGATAATTAATATTAGGAAAACTGTCAGCGTAAAAGCAATTTTACTTACTTTTCACAAGAAAAATAGTAGAGAATACTCAGCGAGTTATTAGTGTGCCCAGGGAACACATTGCCATGATCACTAATATGAACAGGATCATGTTAAAAATACTTCACAAATGTATCAGATACAACAAGTTTTAAATAGTCCGTAAATCAACTATTGTTTATGGAGTACTAAGTTCCTATTTACAATGATGGAAGAAATTCATTGAGTAATGGTAGTGTTACTGCACAATTGTAAAAAGTTGAATTAATGAAAGTTTTATGATGAATATATTTTAAGCAATGAAAACTATGTGTAAGGGTTGTTGTTGTTGTTGTGTGCTGTGGAGTTGGTTCCAACTCTTAGCGACCCTGTACAGGGTTTACAAGGCTGTAACTCTTTACGGGAGCAGAAAGCCTCATCTTTCTCCTGCAGAACAGCTGGTAGTTTTGAACTGCTGACCTTGAGGTTCACAGCCCTTTTCGTAACCACTACGCTACCAGAGCTCCTTATATATAAGGGTTAGGCTGCTCATATACCGTCAAGTATCTCAAGTATTTGGTTCCTTAGTTTGGAGATTTAAGACAACAGTTTTATTCAGGTGCCATTAATTGATCCAAGATCATGTTTAGTGTTTCTGTTCTACCTCCAAGTTTGTTGCATAGTGCCTGGACTCTTAATATCTTGCAAGTGACCATCTGAGACACAATTGGTCTCAATTTAACTGAAGCAAGAGAAGAAAAAGGAGCATCTATATATAATGGGAGAAGAAAAGAGCAATGCATCTAATTGCCTCATGAAAAACTGACTCCTTTGACATGAAGCCAGAAGAACTGGATGGTTTCGAACTAGCTTATTGATCATTTTGATCAAAGATTCTATAAACGAATTCTGATAAAAAGGGAAAATGTAGAATAGAATTTAAACTTCTAATAGACTCCAGACTTTCTGGAGACAAGAGTCTGGATGAACTCTTGAAACTGTTGGGATCATCTTTAAACTTAACCAAAAAATTATTCTCTCAAGACTTATTAACATTAGACAATAGTTTAACTATGGTAAAGAAATGTTTGCTTGAGAATTATGCTATTTTAAGGACTCCCAGCATCTTCTCAGAAACCCTATATACATGGTAACTGTGAGTCAGAACCAACTTCACAACTCTTAACAGCAACAAAATATGGGAACAAATTGACAATGGTAACTTGAAAGATTAGGCAGGTACCCTGTTCTTGCTGTTAGGGGCCATCAAGTTGGTTCTGACTCATGCTGACATTATGTCCAACAGAAAGGAACACTGCCCAATCTTGCATCACCTTCACTATTGTTAATTTGAGCACATTGTTGCCACAGTGTCAGTTCATCTCATCAGGGGTCATCCTCTTTTTTACCTGACACTGTTCTTTACCAAGTATGATATCCTTCAATGGAGACTGGTTCTTCCTTACAATATATCCAAAATACTTGTCATCGTCTTTCCAAAGGATAATCTGGCCAGACTTCTTTCAAAACAGATTTGTTCATTTTTCTGGTAGTCATAGTATATTCAGCATTCTTTGTCAACACCATAAATCAAATGTGCTGATTCATCTCCAGTTTACCTTATGCATTGTCCAAGTTTCCATTATATATGAGGTGATTAAAAGTAACATGGTTTGGGTAGGAGGCATCTTAGTCCTCAAACTGACATCTTTGTTCTTTAACACTTTAAACTGGTCTTTTGCAGCACATTTGCTTAATGCAATATGATGTTTAACTTCTTGACTGCAGATTCCACGAGTGTTGATTGTGGATCCAAGTAAAATGAAATATTTGACAACTTCAATGTTTTCTGCATTTATTACAATCTTAATTTATTAGACCAGTTGCGAGGATTTTTGTTTTCTTTAAATTGAGATGGAACTCATACTGAAGGCTGTAATCTTTGACCTTCATCATTAAGTCTTTTAAATTCTCTTCAGTTCCAACAAGCATGGTTGTGTCATCTGCTTAGTGTAGTCAGGTTGTTATTAAGTCTTCCTCCAATCATTATGGCATCATCTTCATACAATCCAATTTCTGGAATTATTTACTCAGAATATATATGGGTGGGAATCGACTCTATGGCACTTAACAACAACATATAGATTGATCGGTTAAAGGACATCACCCTGGTTTAAAACCACACAGAATCCTTGTTCTGTTCTAATCTGTCTCTTAGTCTGTGTACAGGTTCCTCATGAGCATATTTTAAATATTCTGGGATTCCTGTTCTTAACAATGTTATCCATGATTTTTTACTATCCACACAGTTGAATACCTTTGCATAATGAAAAAATCACAAATAAATATCTTTCTGGTAGTCTCAGCTTTCAGCCAAGATCCATCTGCTATCAGCAGCATAATCACTCATTCCAAATCCTCTTCTGAATCAGACTTGACTTTCTGGCAGTAACTTGTTGATGAATTTTGATACCATTTTTGCATTATCTTCAGAAAAACTTTATTTGCATGAGATATATATGATATTTTTGATGATTTCCACATTCTGGTGGGTCACCTTTCTTTGGAATGGTAAATCTTTTCCAAATGGTTGGCTAAGTTTCTGCCTTCCAAATTTCTTGGACTAGATGGAAGAGTGCCTCCAGTGCAGCATCAAATTATTAAGATGTTTCCATTTTTATTGGTCAATTCCTGTTGTTGTCAGGTGCCATTGAGTTGGAACCAACTCATAGCCACCCCATGCATAGCAGAATGAAACAATGTCCAATCCTGGGCCAACCTCACTACCGCTGCCACACTTGATGCCATCAATGATGCCACCTGGCTGATCCTTCTTGTTGGGGGTCTTCCTCTTTTTCTCTGACCCTCCACCCTACCCAGCATGACATCCTTCTCCAGCGAATGTTTCCTCCGGACAATATGTCCAAAGTATGAGAGACAAAGCTTAGCCATCCTGGCCTCCAAGGAGCACTCTGGCTGCACCTCATCCAAAACAGATCTATTGGTTCTTTTGGCAGTCCATGGCACTTTTAGTATTCTCCTCCAACACCACAATTCAAAGGCATCAATTCTTCTACGATCTTCCTTATTCACTGTCCAGCTTTTGCATCCATATGAGGTTATCGAAAATACCATGGCTTGGGTCAGGCGTACCTTAGTCCTCAAGCTGACATCCTTGCTCTTCAACACTTTAAAAAGTTCCTGTGCAGCAGATTTTCCCAATGCAATACGTCCTCTGATCTCTTGACTGCTGCTTCCATGAACATTGATAGTTGATCCAAGAAGAATGAAGTCCTTGACAACTTCAATCTTTTCTCCTTTGATAAGTGAAAACAAGGCCAGGGACAGACTGTGGAACAGACCATCAATTACTGATATGCAAATTCAAACTGAAGCTGAAGAAAATGAAAACAAGGTCAAATCCTGGAGCATTGTTTTTCACAAATGCCTTCAGGCCAGCTTGACCTTATTCTTTCAATACCATCAGTTCTTGATCTTATGGTATCTCTTGAAATGGTTGAACATCAACCAATTACTTTTGTTGGAGTGTGTATTCTTTCCATCTTCTTTTGATGTCTCCTGCACCATCCAATATTTTGCACACGTTGTTGTTGTTTATATGTCATTGAGTCAATTCTGACCCATAGAAACCTTATATAGGGTTTCTGAGGAGCAGCTGTTGAGCTTGACCCGCCAATTTTGTAGCTCATCTCCTTAACTCTCAGTGCCACACCATCCAATATTTTGCCAATAGAAACTTTAAATCGTGCAAGTGAAGACTTTAATTTTTTAATCACTTCTTCTTGATTAAAGTGCTAGTGAAGACTTTAATTTTTTAATCACTTCTCAGCTTGAGAAGTGCTGAGAATATTCTTCCCTTTAGGTTTTTCAACTCCAGGTCTTTGCACATTTCATTAAAATGCTTGTCTTTGTATTCTCCAGCTGCCCTTTGAAATTTTCTATTCAGTTATTTTACTTCATCATTTCTCCAAGTGGCTTTAGTGTCTCTAAAGTCAACAGCAAATACTTTAGGGGCAGTGCACTTAGGTGAATTTAGGGGGAAAGTCTATTTAATCTACAAGGTCAGTGGTTCAAGTTCATCAGCTCACCAGCATCTCCTTTGAAACCCTATACAAGGTCACTATGGGTTAAATACCAACTTGATGGCACTTAACAATGACAATAACAACATCAACAACTCAGAAAAAGAGGGTTAAAATGGTTGGCCAAATCATATAATGTAATCTATGACACTGAAGTGTTCAAGTAGGAACCCCAGTTGGCTGTACGTCCTGCTAAATAGAATCTCAAAAACAACAGCAAAGAAATCAAACAAATTATTTTTTAAAAAGTTAACTATTGTTGAAAATCTGACTGTGTGCACTCTAGGCTTCCCATGCAACTGCCATGTTTTGGGAAATTTTTTCACCTCTTACTATATTGGGTCCTCTGTTCCTTGGATCCCAGTTCTTTTTCGTTCTTTATTATAGTGTTTTGATTGAACTATTCTCCAGCTCCTATAAAAGTTTTAGGAAAGTTAAAATTCCTACATATTGAGATTCTGAAAATCCTTGTATTCTATTCTGATTTGTATTTGATCATTTGATTGAATAAATAATTTTAGTTTGTAAATAATAATTTTCTTCAAATTCTTGAAAACATCTTTCAATATTCTGCTGGTTCTCTTGTTGTTTTGGAAATCTGATATCATTATGATTCACCTTCATCTGTATAATTTTTTTTTAATGTTTTATTGTGAATTGTGTGATAGTCTACATGGGAGAACATCAGCTTTACATTCATTCCATCATCCATCATTTCATTGGCATAGTTATCATCCTGTCCATGCATCCTCACCCAACCAAGGGGTGTACCCTGTAAACCTGCACGCCCCCACCATCACAGTCCTCAGCCACTTTCCATCTCCTGATCCTGAGCCCCCAGCCCCACCATCTCTTGACATTGTCTTCTCTGCCTCCATCCCAGGCCTCACTGCCTCTCTGGGTAGGATTCCGCTCTTCACTCTTCTCCATTGATGGTCCCACGGTCCTCCACTCCTAGACTGATAAATTAATCACTCCCCTCTTTGATACAAAATGTCCATCTTTAGATTTCCAACCCTCTCAATCAGTCCTGATAACAATTATTCACCATTGCATCACAAGAGTTCCATCTATATTTCGTTTCATCAGCCCTTCCTGGACAGGCTGGACACCACTCACTGGAGACTCTACCTTCCTCCACACCCTCTGGATCTAGGTTCCCTCTTGAAAGCTTGTAAGCCAGTCACTTCTTGCCTTTGTATCCTTCCCCCCCATCTGTATAATTTTTATGCCTTCTTCTGAAGATTCTATGAGCTTCTTCACGGTTTCAAGATTTTTAAAATTAATTGTTTTAAGACTTATTTGTCTTTGTTTCTCTTTTTTTTTAAATTCTATTAGCCATATTTTTGATGTCCTCAATTTCTCCCATACTTTTGTTTTTTCTCTCCTATTGTATATCACCTTGTCTTCATTATTTTTTCTTCAAGAAATTGACTTGAGTTGAATTCCAACCATTTTATTGGTTTATAGGTATTATATTCAGAATTTACAACATCTCTTATTTTTTTTAAATAATTTCAAAGTAACTGGTTATTAGTTGTAATAGCTTCTTCAATGTTTATAATTATATTACTCTTTAGATATTAATATATATTCTATTTTTTCTTCTTCTCCCATTGTCTTCATTTACTTCTTTCTATTTCTTTTTGTTTGTATCATTCTTCATTTTCAAATGTTGGCAGGGTTTTTAAATTTCCTAGTGAGGCACTATAAAATGATTGTTGTTGTGAGCTTAAACCACCGACCTTGCAATTCAAACTGACCTTGCAGTCTAGTGCATTAACCTGCAGCACCACATCAGGACCCTCAAAAAAGATTAGAGACTCTTGCAGCTCTGGTAGCGCAGTGGTTACAAATCGGAGAAACTGCCATCTGTTCTGTGGGGGAAAAATGAGGATTTCTGTTCCCGTAAAGATTTCAGCCTTGGAAACCTTGTACAGGGTCGCTATGAGTCGGAACCGACTCCACCGCACACCACCACCACCACCATAGGATAAGTACTGAACCACAAGGTAGGTGGAGACTTTCTACTCTTGTAAAGATTCATAGTCTCAGAAATCTTACGCAGGGTCGCTATGCGTTGGAACCGACTCGACAGCACTTACTAACAACAATAACAGTAAAAAAAAAAAAAAGTCTTCTGAGATCATCATGTTCTTTTTAGGAGATATGGTAGTATAGTGGTTATGAATTGGGCCGCTAATCTCAGTCAGCAGTTCGAAACTACCAACTGTTCCGCAGGAGAAAGATGAGGCTTTCTGCTCCCATAAAGATTTGGTGGTGATGGTGGTTATGTGCTGTGGTGTCGGTTCCGACTCATAGCGACCCTGGACAGATTTACAGCCTTGGAAACCCTATACAGGGTCGCTATGAGTGGGAACCAACTCCAGGGCACAGAATTGCCACCACCATTCAGAATTTACCGTAGGACAGTCAGATCTTCTTGCTGTTTGGTATCAATATGGCTCTGCTATGTTGTCTCTTTGGGGACCTTCACTCTATTTGCAAATTTGAAATCATTCTCCCTTATTTTTAGAATAGCACCTCTCCCTTAATTTCTACTCTGCCTAAATTTCTTGACATCAGAAACTGAGCTAATATGCAATGTACACTCCTTCATGTGCAACTACAATGAGTAGAAACGTTTTTTAATAGTTTTTCAAACAACACTTTCTGTGTGTACTATTGCCCTACCTTAGCACAGCACTTACACTGTAATATCCTGAGGCTGTCAAAAGGTTCTGTGGGATTTGTCATTAGCACGCCCACTCCTTCACCTCCACCCCAAGAAGGACTTTCTTTTTTGTTGTTTCTTGTTAAGTCATTTACAATTTGTTCTTTTGTGTTGTGTATTCAAGTGTTGTAGTTCAGGTTTCCCCTACTTTCATACATGTAATTTGCAGTGATGCTTCTTAACCTTTTTTATTTGAAACAATAATTTTTAGAGCAGTGGAAAAAATATTTTTATACCACCATGGACACATGTTAAATTTTATTGTTTCATAAATATTTAACACTTTTAAAATAAAATTTATTTTTGCTGCTACGGAGAATATGCACAGCTAAACACACACCAGTTCAACAATTTATATGTATACAATTCAGTTTCATTGAGGGCATTCTTTAAGTTGTACAAGAATGTAATCAATTTTCTTTCCTGATTTTTTTCCTCCCTACTAATATAAAATCACTGCCTCTTAAGATTTCTGTCTAGTTTTCTTTGTTGCTGTTGTCAATTTCATTCCTGATAGATCTTAAAAGAACATAATGTGCAAGGCAGACATGCAATTAAGGCAAACTGTTCTTCAGTTTTTAAGAAAAATTAGTGAATATTTTTAGTTTAAGCTTTAGAGATCATTTTAGGGAAACAGTTCTAGGATCTCATGACTCAAGAAAGTCTCAATTCTATTAGAACTTTAAATTCTGTTTTGCATTTTTTCCCTTTTGGTCATGACACTACTATAGACTCTTAGATCAGCAGAGTCAGTAATGGTAACTAGGCAACATCCTTGGCCTTATGATAAAGGAGGTGGTTTATGGAGGTAATTATCCATGCATTCTATTTCCTCCTCCTATTCCTAACTCTCCTCTTACCTTTGTTGCTCCAAGTGAATACA
>NW_006408550.1:16444402-16452663 GCF_000296735.1 Chrysochloris asiatica
CTTTCTACTCCAGTAAGGATTTACACCCTCGGAAACCCTGTACAGGGTCGCTATGGGTCGGAACCGACTCGAAGGCACTTAACAACAACAACAACATATATATATATATTATACAACTTTAGCCTGTTCAGGTTTTTATAGGAATACAACTTATTGATAGCTATTATAATAAATGCGGTACAATCCTACCCTTAATCAATGTTATTTAACTCTTTTTAATGAAGCTTCTCTCCTTTATTTCTCACTGTCCTACCTACCTCATTGTGAGGAGAACATTTAAAAATTCCCTAAACCTGGAGAATGATCAACAAAGATTACTTGGAATTCTATAGAAATATTAAAAAATGGTGAAGCATATAAAAAATCTACTTTAAAATATTGTTGAAGATAAAGATATTGATATCTCAAAAATCACTGCTTTCTTCAGAGTAGCCAATGCATTTCAGAGCGTGGCAAGATGTTGAGTCACTAAGATACCAAAGAGATAATGACTACGTGGTTGTGGTGTTGTTAAGTGCCATGGAATCGGTTCCGACTCATAACAACTCTGTTTCTGAGGAGCAGCTGGTGAGTTTGAATCATGGAATGTGTGGCTCAAACTAACCTCACTTCCTAGTGCTTACAGTACAACACCACACCTACTTATTCACTCAATAGTGCTTCCAAGGTTATAAATCTTTATGGAAGTAGACTGCTGAATCTTTCTTCCATAGAATAACTGCAGGGTTCAAACCACTACCCTTTTTGTCAGCAGCACAATGCTTACCCCTCTAAGTTAATGGGACTCCTTGAGGAAAGATACCAAAAACCAACCACACCAAGTGCCATCCCTGTATAGGTTTCTGAGGCTGTAAATCTTTATAGGATCAGCAAGTCTCATCTTCCTCCCAAGGAGAAGTGGGTAAGTTTAAGCTGCTGACTTTGAGGTTAACAGTCCTGTGCTTAACTTACAGTGTCAACAGGGCTACTCAGGGAAGATAACAGTCCAATGCTTATCCTAATGGTAAGGTTTTTAGTTCAAACCCACTAGCCACTCCTCAGAGACACTCTGTAGGGTCTATATGAGTTGGAACTGACTCAACATTTAATAACAACAGTAACTTCTTTCACTAATCATTATAGTAGAACGTTGGCTTTGGGGACTACATGATGCCAATTGACCTTAATGTCTTTAAAGACTGTGCCTTCCCAATGACTCAGTTCCTCAAGGTGTTTAGTTGCAGCTGAAAAGTTTTCAGTAGGGCATACCAGGACCTTCAGTATGGATTTCACCTCAATATTGTTTAAAAAAAAAAAAAAAAAGTTCCTCAAAAAATGGTCCAATAAGTAACACCACTTCTAGTGTGACACTGTAGAATTAGCACTGGACTTTGAACTATAAGGTCAACATTTCAAATCTACCAGCTTTTCCTCAGAAACCCTATACAGGGTCAATATAAATTGGGACGAACTCGACTGCATTTAAAAACAATAAGCAGCTTCACAGTAAATGGAGGGAAATTGTAATTGTCAAGGACTTTGTACTACTCGGATCCACAAACAATGCCCATTGAAGCAGCAGTTGAGAAAACAATGCATTTCATTGAGCAAATCTTATGCAAAGTATCTTTGAAAGTGTGAAAAGCAAAGTTACTTTGAAGACTAAGGCGTGCCTGGCCCAAGCCAGTATTTTCAATCAGTTTAAAGGCATGTGAAAGATGGACAATGAATAAGGAAGAAGAACTGATGTCTTTGAATTGTAGTGTTGCCGCATAAGATGAAATACACCATGGACTGCCAGAAGAATGAATATATCTGTTTCGGAAGAACTGTAGCCACAATGCTCCTTTACAAGCTATGATAGCCAGACTTTCTCTCACATACTCTGGACTTGTTTTCAGAAAGGACTATTTCCTAGAGAAGGACATCATGCTTGGTAAAGTCATAAAAAAACAGTAAGACGCTCACTAAAAAGGATTAACACTTGCTGCAACTGTGAGCCCAAGCATAGGAGCAATTGTTAATATGAAGCAGAACTAGGCAGTATTTTATTCTGTTGTACATGGGATCTCTGATTAAGAATCCATTTAATAGTACCTAACAATACCAGCGGAAACCCTGTACAGGGTCGCTATGGGTCGGAACCGACTCGACGGCACTTAACAACAACAACAACAACAACAATACCAGCAACATACAGGGGGCAAAATAATGGAAAATGTTTAGCTGTAACCAAATGCCTGGAGGGTCTGAGTTGCTGGGCTTGAGGTATTAGCATCATAGTCTCAGTAGACAACTATACTAATTGGTATAACAAAGTCCACATAGATAAATGCTCTGTCTCTTAATATGGTGAATAGTGACTAGGGGCTTAAAAGCTTGTGAATGGTCATCTAAGTTGCAATTATTGGTCTTTACCTATCCAGAGAAAGAAGGATGAAGGGAATGAGAATCTCAAGGAAACTATTAGTCCAAAGGACTTGTGGATCATGGAAGCCTTGGCAGCAAATCTTTACAGGAGCAACCAGCTTCATCTTTCTCCTGTGAAGTGGTTAGTGGGCCTGAACCATCAACCTTGCAGTTAGATGCCCGATGGTTTCTCAGTTCAAATATATTTTTCTTAAATTGTGATAAATGAAGATAAGATTGTAAATGTCAAAGACTTCATTTACTTTAGATCCACGATCAACACTCATGGAAGCAGAAGTCAAGTAATCAAACAACATATTACACTAGGGAAATCTGTTGCACAAGACTTCTTTAAAGTGTTTAAGAGCAAAGCTATCAGTTTGCGGGCTAATGTGCACCTGGCCCAAGCCATTATATTTTCAATAGCCTCATATGCATGTGAAAGTTAGACAATGAATATTGAACTGTACAAAAGTGATGGATTTGAGTTGTGGTGTTGGAGAAGAATATTAAAACACCATGACCTGACAGAAGAACAAACAAATCTGTGTTGGGAAAAGTATAGCCAGAATGCTCCTTAGAAGCCAGGATGGTGGGACTTCATCTCCCATACTCCAGACATATTATCAGGAGGGATCTGTCCCTGGAAAATGACATCACATTTGATAAAGTGCAGGGTCAGTGTAAAAGAATGGATTGGCACAGGGGCAGCAGCAATGGGTTCAAGTGTAACAATTTTGGGGAAGGTGCAAGACCAGGCAGTGTTTTGTTGTGTTGTGCAGACTCACCATGAGTCAGAACCAATTCAAAGCCATCTAACAACAACAACCACTACCAACTGCTCTCTTTATATCAGTACCAGAGTGTTAATTCAACAACAACAACAAAATTATATCACTACTACATCATACTTCAAGGAGATCTGTTAGCATAGTGGTTACAAATCAGGCTATGAACTTTAAGGTCAGCAGTTTGAAACTACCAGCCGCTCCATGGGAGAAAGATCAGACTTTCTGTTCCCATTAAGATTTATAGCCTCAGAAACCCTGTACAGGGTCGCTATGGGTCGGAACCGACTCAACAGCACTTAACAACAACAGCAACATCATACTTCACTACTACTTAGCTATCTAAGAAACCAAAAACCCAAACCTGCTTGTATCAAGTTCATTGCAACTCACAGTGACCCTACCGAATAAAGTCAATTTGCTTCATCGAGTTTACAAGAAAGTCAATTATTATGGGAGCAGACAATCTCATCTTCCTCTTGTGTATTAGTTGGTGAGTTCCAACCGTCAACTCTTCAGTTAGCTGCACAGCACTTAACACACTGCATCACCAGTATGCCTTGTTTTTGTTGTTGCTAAGTGTAATCCAGTTGGTTTCAACTGATTGGTACCCTGTATAGGGTTTTCAAGGAGTGGCTGGTGGGTTTGAACTGCTGAATTTTGGGTTCAAACCAGCCTTGTAGTCCAGTGTATTATCCTGTAGCACCACATGAGGACTCCCAGAACTCCTCAGAAACCCAATAAATAGATATTCGAATGCATGGATTGAAGAAGGAAAAATGAGAACGTGTTTGGTTACTGTTTTGAAAACACGATATTCCTCTCTCTGTTCATGACTTTATCTCCTTTTTTCTGACTGTTTTCAGTTACTTAATTGCATATATATAAATACAGAATGCTGAATCCAATCCTGCGCTGTGAGTGTTTTCTGTGTTAAGTGACTTGATTTATCATTATTGATCTTGGACTCTAATAATCCCAGTATGGTGAGCCAAAAAAGATCTGAACTGTTTTTGATGATGGACAAAGAAAACTGTGCAGTAGACAAAGAAGACTAATCTCATACAGAAGCTACTATCTACCAATGATATCAGTGACTGCAAGTCTGGTTACAAGTGGCAAAATGGACATTAATATTCCAGAGATTTCATTTGTACATATCCCATGTTTATGATATTAGTATATGTTCTGTTGGAGAGCTGATGTATCTTTTTTCAGAGATGAGCAAGAATAGTGGAGAATGAAAAGGGATCTGCTCTTTAAGATATATAAATGAATAAATTCTCTTTCATCTGCCTCATTCACAGTAGACGGTATCTAAATGAATGGAGAGATATTTCATTTTATAGACTGAAAAACTCAGATTTGCTAAGATATCAATTGTTCCTAAGGTGTTCTAGAGATTCAATTCATTCTTAATCAAAATACCAGCAAGCTTACTCTCAGATTTGATAAGTTGATTGTAATATTTATTGATGTGGTTGTTTAGTGCATTTGAGTCAGTTCTGATTAGCTTTTCCAATATAGAGTTTCTGAGGAGCAGCTGGTGACTTTAATTGTTTATATGGAAAGGCAAAAGACACAGAGTAACCAACATGACATTAAACAACAATGAAGTCAGAGAACTGGCATTAGCCAACTTCAAGATTTACTATAATCAATACAATGTGGTAATGGCAAAAGACCAGACAATAGATCAATGGAACAAAATAGAGAACTCAGAAAGAGAACCAAACAAATATTAACAATGTATTTTTGACAGAGGAGGAGAGGCAACTCAATGGAGTAAGGACTGTCTTTTCAACAAATTGTAAAGGAATAACATGACTGTAGACATAGACCTTACATCTTTCACAAAAAATTAACTCAAAATGGATCATAGCCTTAAAACGTACTGTGCAAAATTATAAAACTTCCTTAAGATTACATAGAATAAAAAATGTATGCAACCTTGGGTTTGGAGATTACTTTTTAGACTCAACACCAAAAGCACAATTCATAGAATAATAAATATACAAAGTGGTAAGTTGAATATCAATAATATTACAATTTTCTGTTCTACATAAAACACTGTAAAGAAAATGAAGAGAAACTATAAACATGAAGAAAATGTTTACAAAGCATCTATCTCATAAAGGATTGTTGTTATTAAGTGCCATCTAGTAGGAGCTAACTCAAAATGATCCTATATAGGGTTTCCAAGGAGCAATGGGTGGGTTTGAATTACTGACTTAGTATCCAAAGTATTCCAAGAATGCTTAAAACTCAGCTGTAAGGAAACAAACAACTCAATTTAAAAATGGGTAAAATATCAGAACAGATATCTCACAATAGAAGATAAACAGATGGAAAATAAGCATATGGAAATGATGATCAACATCATAGGTCATTAGGAACTGCAAATCAAAACAGTGATGAAGTAATGCCACATATCTGTTTGATTACCAAGATGGTGTTCAATACCAAGAAGTGAATAGATAAACAATGGTGCATCCACACAATGGAGTGTTAGAGATAAAAAGAAAGGAGCTATCAAATTGGAAAAATACATTGAGAACATAATGCTAAGGCAAAGATAAGCTCTTGAGTAATGTAAGCAGTTTGTCATCTGCTGCTAAATTGCAAACTCAGCTGGAGCCAGGATGAAAGTCCTGTTAAACTGTTTCTTCTGTCAAGATTGTTGTTAGGTGCCATTGAATTACTTCTGACTCATGGTAACACTGTATATAACAGAACAAACCAATGTCTTGTCCTAAGTCATTAGTAAAATCATTCCTGTGTTTGACTTCCAAAGTACATGAGACAAAGTCTCCCCCATCCTCACTTTTAAGGAGCATTCTGGTTGTACTTTTTCCAAAAGAGATTTGTTACTTCTTCTGGCAGTACACAGCATATTTGCTATTCTTCTCCAACACAAACATTCAAAAGCGTTGTTTTTTCTTTGGTCATTGTTTTTCATTGACCACTTTTCCTAAGTCTATGAAAATATGGCTTTGTACAGGCACACCTTAGTTGTCAAAATAATATCTACTTTTAAGTGCAGTCTGTAATGCTAACAGCAAAGAAAAGTCAATGGAACAGTTCTACTCTTTTTTTTTTAATGTTTTATTGTGAATTATGTGATAGTTTACATGGGAGAACATTAGTTTTACATTCATCCTATCATATATTGTTTCATTGCAATGGTTACAATCCCCTCCACACATCACCAATCAATAAAAGGGTTCATCCTATAAGCCTGCTCTCCCCTCCCCCCTCTCCGGTTGTCAGCACACAGCCCCACTCCCTCCCTGGGTCCCAAGTCCCCAGCTGCTCCATCTCTCCACATCATCATCTCTGCCTCCATCTCGGGGATCGCTGCTTCTCTGGGTAGGGTCCTGCTCTCTGCTCTTCTCCCTTCATGGTTCCAGGGACCTCCACTCCTAGCCTGAAAGTTAATCACTCCCCTCGCCGCAAAATGTCTACTTTTACATTTACAACCTTCACAATCAGTCCTGGTAACAAGTATGCACTCTTGTATCACAAGAGACCTATCTGAATTTCATTTCAACAGTCCCACCTAGACAGATTGGATACTACTCAGTGGAGAGTCTACCTTCCTCCATGCCCTCTGGATCTAGGTTCTTTCTTGAAAACTTGTAAGCCAGTCACTTCTTGCCTTTGTAGCACCCCCATTTTGGATAGCCAATGTCCAAGTTGCCCATCCCTGTCCACTCTGTGTATGGAGGGGGTGGGCAGTTCTACTGTTAGCACATGGGATCACCAAGACTCTATTATACCTCTTAAGTTGCTTTCTCTTAGCATTTACAACTGATCACTTTTTTCTCCACATATTTCCAGTCAAATTTTGGAACCAACTTTATTTTTACTAAAAAAAAATTCCATCTGTTTTCATTGCTACTGCTGTATCTTATTTCTTGCTTTCATTTCTATTTGATTAGAGAATTATAATAGTCTTGAAACAAGTTCAATGATTTCTATGAACTTTTTTTCATATTTATTCAATTCTAAAACATTTTTGTTTCCCTTTTGATTCGAGGACTATGACCAATGCTTGAAATAAATGCCTTATAGGTTTTGTATGATGTGAGCACACAGAAGAAAATGTTGTCATTGCTGTTAAATGATCTCTAGGTGTTTCCAACTCATAGTGACTATATTTAAAGTGTCTGCGACTGTACATCTTGTTGGGAGCAGAAAGCTCTGTCTTTCTTCCATGGAGCAGCTGGTAGCTCAAACAGCGCACCTCATAGCGAGCAGTCCAGTGATTATCTCACAGAGCCACTGTGTTCCTAGGATTAAAACTGGGGGAACAAAAATCTAGGAGTCACTCTACTTACATGGTTGTTCTTGTGGTTGAGTGCTCTCAAGTGGATTCCAACACATAGCAACCCTCCATAGGGTTTCTGAGGAGCAGCTGGTAGATTTGAACTGCTGACCTTGTAGTTCACAGTCCAGTGCTGATTATATGACACCATACCAGGATTATTTTATTATACACAAAAGCATTTGCAAGAAAAAAATGAGTTGTAAAATTGGTTAACAATTTTTCTTAGGTACAACTAATAAATTAAAATTCTTTATCCATATACTTATTCCAATGAGTTCAAAATGTCCATGTTTCGTATCTATCTTGGATAGGAAATAGAGAAATCTAATATATTCTCATTGACAGTCAAGCTATTTGCAGTAGGACCCATCATACTTTCTAGCCCTTCTCAGCTAGTTCCTCTTTGGGGGCTTAAACAAATTTCTAGTGAAACTGGATTGCTCACCATTTCCACAAATGCTCCCCTTTTATGTGCACATCTCTTTTTATTTCCTCATTTTAGGTGTCACCCTCAAGTTTCCACTCTGAAATTTCTTCTGGTTTATCCTTATTCATTAAGCATTTTCTGATATGTTTTCTCATAATATTTTTTCCCTCTAATAACATTGTCCACATGGGAAAAAGATGGGGTTTTCTGTTCCTGAAAAAGATTTACTGCCTTAGGAGCCCTAAACAGGATTGCTGTGAGTCAACTAGACAACATTTAACAGCAACAGCCTTTTTCATGGCATTTAAATATATATATATATATATCA
>NW_006408550.1:16453423-16454202 GCF_000296735.1 Chrysochloris asiatica
TGAGGATTTTTGTTTTCTCACATGGGATATCAAAGATATTGTCCGA
Source organism: Chrysochloris asiatica (assembly GCF_000296735.1). NCBI lineage: Eukaryota > Metazoa > Chordata > Mammalia > Afrosoricida > Chrysochloridae > Chrysochloris > Chrysochloris asiatica. The sequence continues at coordinate 16,453,470 of NW_006408550.1, forward strand.
TGATTTCTGCATTCTGTTGGGTCACCTCTCCTTGGAATGGACACAAATATGGATCTCTTCCGATCAGTTGACTAGATAGTTGTCTTCCAAATTTCTTGGCATACATGAGTGAGTGCCTTTTGAGCCATCTCAATTTCTTGAAAGATTTCTATTTTTCATTCCCTCAATTCCTGGTGCCTTTTTCTTTGCCAATTCCTTCCATTTACTTTGGACTTCCTCCTTCTTTATTACTGACTCTTGACAAACTACTTCTGAATATTTAGTCACAGAAAACCTTATGAATAGCAGAGAAACAGTTTGTTGAGAGGTATCAATTTGTATTTCATCAATTCCCAGAGCCTTGAACATCTTCCTTCAGTATTATTGGCTCTTCATCATATGCTACCTCTTGAAATGGTTGAACATCGACCAATTCTTTTTGTCACAATGAGTGTGTGTATTCCTTCTATTTTCTTTTGATGCTTTCTGTGTTGTGTAAATTTTGCCCATAGAAACCTTCAGTATTGAAAGTGGAGGCCTGGATTTTTTTTCTGTTCCTTCACCTTGATAAAGGTTGAGACTATTTTTCACTTTTTATTTTCAAACTGCAGATATTTGCATATTTCATTATAATATTTGATGTTGTCTTCTTCAGCTGCCCTTTGGAATTTTCTGTTCAGCTCTTTTAACTCCTCATTTCCTCCATTTGATTTACCATCTCTACACTGCAGAGCAAATTTCAGAGTCTATTCTG
>NW_006408550.1:16455571-16457448 GCF_000296735.1 Chrysochloris asiatica
ATCTGTGTTGGAAGAAGTGCAGCCAGAGTGCTCCTTGGAGGCCAAGATGGCCAAACTTAGTCTCTAATACTTAGGATATATTGTCTGGAGGCACCAGTTGCTGGAGATGGATATCATGTTTGGTAAGGTGGAGGGTCAGAGAAAAAGAGGAAGACCCCCAGTGAAATGGATTAGCATAGTGGCAGCATCCATGGGCTCAAGCATGGCAACAATTATGAGGTTGGTCCTGGATCAGGCAGTGTTTCATTCTGTTGTGCACAGGGTTGCTATGAGTCGGCACTGACTCAATGGCACCTAACAACAACATATTCAATGTCATATTTTGGATCATGTGTATGTGTTTTAACTTTCTTCATTTTCTGCCTGAATTTGTCTAAGAGCAACTGATGGTCTGTTCCACAGTCTGCCCCTGGCCTTGTTTTGGCTGATGATATGGAGCTTTTCCACCATCTCATTCCACAAATGTAGTCAATTTGATTTCTGTGAAAGATACTATTCTTACAATCTGTGTATTTTATAACCAACTGAGATGAACTTAGTAAGTATTGAAATATTTTAAATATTTATTGACAGATATTGATTTTTATGACACGTTTATACTACTATATTCTTACATGTTTAAAAATAAAAATTTTGCTTGAGATTTTATTCTAATAAATGTGTTTTTAGCAATCATCCTCTCATATTCATCTTTTTTATTTTTATTTTTTTCTAAATAAAGATTTTCAAAATAACAATACAGCTACTACTGTACAGGGTCGCTATGGGTCGGAACCGACTTGACGGCACATAACAACCACAACAACAACTACTGCAGGTATCATATCATCCCTGGGTGTTTTCAACAGAAGAAATTAAGATTAAAGATTTTCCTAATAAATTTCAACTTAAACTGAAATGCCAGGAGACTGAAAAAAAGTATACAAGTTATTTTCAAAGGTAAAAAGGGCCTCAAATTTTCAGTGTTTACAAGAACTTATATTTCTAGAAATCTGCTTTGTTAAGCCACTAGTCCTCTATAGCTGTTTAGCGAATGAAGTGGTAAGAGGATGTCAGGATGGTTTGATGCATACCCATGTTTGTGAAAAATTCATGTACATACTATGATTCGTTATTTTTAAATCCCTCATGATACAGTACAAAATTTGTAGCTTTTTCATAGAACATTTATTAAGAAATACTGTTTTTCACAATTCTTTATGAATACCACAGTTTTATAGATAGCGTGGTTATCAAGAATGACTAAGTAGACATTATCAAAATGGAATCCTGGTGTGATGCCATGAGTGAATGCACTGGACTGCAAGGTCGGTTTGAACTATAAGGTCAGTGGTTCAAACTCACCACCTGCTCCTTGGAAGCCTTATACAGGGTTGCTATGAGTCAGAATGAATCCATGACATGTAACAATAACAACAACAATCAAATATGAATCTATCCATATACTATATTTGTGTATGATTTTTAATTTCCTATATTGCATTCATTAACAAGGGACAACATTAAATTCTCTATTGTCATTCAAATGACCACACATTATTTTTATATTGGAGTCCTGGTGTGGTACTATGGGATAAGTTCAGAACCCAAAGTCTGTCGTAGACACTCACCAGTGATTCCTTGGAAACCCCACACAGGGTTTCTATGAGGCTGAACCCACTTGATGCCACTTATCAACAATAACAAAATTTTTATATTATCTGCATAAAAATGCATTGTTTATCTTGTTTGTATTATTTATTGGCTATTCTTTTTTACTAAAAGTGCCATGGACTGCCAAAAGAACCGATAGATCTATTTTGGAAGAAGTGCAGCCAGAGTGCTCCTTGGAGGCCAGGATGGCTAAGCTTCGTCTCTCATACTTTGGACACATTGTC
>NW_006408550.1:16457548-16461463 GCF_000296735.1 Chrysochloris asiatica
CATCATTGATGGCGTCAAGTATGGCAGCGGTGGTGGGGTTGGCCCAGGATCGGACATTGTTTCGTTCTGCTGTGCCTGGGGTCTCTATGAGTCGATTCCGACTCCATGGCACCTGACAACAACCAACATTCTTTTTTCTTATTATTGTTTGGTTATTCTTCTATTGCTTGACCTGTTTGTAATAAAAACATAAAGCAATAACAAAGGCCATCAAATTTATTCTGACTTATAGAGACCTTGTATAGAGTTTCTGAGGCTGTAAATCTTTATTGGAGAAGTCTCATCTTTCTCCTGCAGAATGACTGTTGGGTTTGAACTGCCAACCTTGTAGTTAACAATTCAGTGCTTTTCCTGCAATGCCCCCAGAACTCCTTAAATGTGATTTTGTAAGCCAAAAGTGCATATATGTCAACTTCAGTTTACTTGATGAAAAAATATCTGAGCACTTACCGAATAGGACACCTAGGGTGATAACTCAACATACTGCAGAAGAAAGTCATAAATTCATAGTATTTTCTTTGTTAGCACCTCTCCCGAGACTAGATTTATGCTACTCCATTTTCACTATAATAGCTATTTTGGTCATGAGCATGTAAGAATATTGTGTCTTTTTCAGTTCCCATTACAATTCTGTGATGAGAATATGGTATGGAAATGTTAATGTTTTATATATTTCTGACAGTAATAATGTACAATTCTATTTGACCTTTCCAATATGATACAGATTGATTAGCTTGACAGTTTATTTCTTCCTTTGTCTACTACTGTAATAGTACTATAAGAAAAAGGTCAAAATGATAAATCAATCAAACTTTCAGATGTGTTATGTAGTAGTCCCCCAATTTTGTCTTGTTAAGTTAGAGCTATGATCATTGTTTAAATACATTTTTATCCATATTCGTGTCTGTATAGGCATTCTTTTTTTTAAAGCATAGCTGTATAATTTATCATAATATATTTTTTTGAAATATTGTTTTCCTTGATATCACATTTTATGCTTTCAATACTAGCAATAATTTTTTAAGAAAAAGGTAAAGCCGTGGCTTTAGCTTTTAGATATTTGGGATAGTTCATTTTTTATAAAACAGAATTGTTCTTCTAGGTATACTGGACATAAAAGCAACATGCTATTTTAAAGTAGTGAAAAACTTTGAGGTTTTTATAAACATCTGCAAAATAGCTGAACTAAATATTTTGAATGTATGTTGTTGTTGCTGTTAAGTGCTGCCCAGTTGGTTCTGACCCATAGCGACTCTGTATAGGGTTTCTGAGGAGTAGCTAATGAGTTTGAACTATACTTCGTACCTTGCTGTTCAAACTGATTTGCGTCTGACGCATTAACCCACAGCTCCTTAGAATGTATACTTGTATAGTATTTATTTATGATCATGCAGAAAGAAAGAACAGTTCAAGTTTCTCTCATTCTAAGAGTCAATTTATCACTGTAGAGTTTAAAATGTTTAGTTCTTATCTGATCTGTGCAAAGGAATCTCAGCAATAAAAAAAACAGACATTTCACTCTAAAAAATGTTCCTCTGTGGGTGGTATCAAAATCTTTGCATTCAGAGTGAGAAAGAGGTCTAATAAGTGGTGTCTTAGGCTCTCCTGGCCCACTCTTACGGAAATCAATTAATAGCAATACAATGATTAGCAGCACTACAGGCCGGGTTTCCAGAGTCAATAATTTCCATTTTCACCACTGCAGGGATATCATAAAAGAAATACATTATGTTATCCTGAGGTTAAAATTAGTGGTTTTGCCACCTATTTGGCAGCCTTCAAAGTCTTTGCAAATTATTGAGGGACACTGCTTATATAGTTTAGGTGAATATTATTACTTCTGATTTCCAGTATGAACATGTTATTTGAACATTTTCAAACAAAAGGTACCATGTACAGTTCTTACCAAATATAATAACCATATTGCTTTTGAAGGACTTAAAATGATCTGAGACACTATTGAAGAAACAACTAAAATTGCTTATCAAGCCTCTTGTCCTCCGGTACCCTTTGCTGTCCACCACATTTTTCTTAACACAAGGTACACTGCAACATCTCATTAGGGAAGAAAAAGGAAAAAATAGAAAGGGAGTTACCAGCTAACATTTATTTCTGTTTATATGGAAATAAAAAGTACAATTAAACACCTAGGGAAAACCTATACCTATAACCATGGACTCATCACTTTCTGTATTTCCCCAAGAAATCTGGGAGTAATACTGATTTCTGTCCTCCGCACCATTCATATTCAGGGGTAAGCATGGCTCTTCATTCCCTACGTCCATCTCTGCTCTCCGTCTTCTGTATATTAAACACAAATATCTCCAGTTCCCATTTTGTAAAAGGCACTCTTTCTTGAATTTTTTTTTAAATGTTGCAAATGTATTTAATTCACATATCCTGACTTGTTATCAATGGAGAAAAGATTGAAGTTGTCAAGGACTTCATTCTTCTTGGATCAACTATCAACACTCGCAGAAGCAGCAGTCAAGAGATCAGACATCGTATTGCATTGGGCAAATCTGCTGCACAGGAACTTTTTAAAGTGTTGAAGAGCAGAGATGTCAGCTTGAGGACTAAGGTGCGCCTGACCCAAGCCATGGTGTTTTCAATAACCTCATATGGATGCAAAAGGTGGACAGTGAATAAGGAAGATCGTAGAAGAATTGATGCCTTTGAATTGTGGTGTTGGAGGAGAATACTAAAAGTGCCATGGGCTGCCAAAAGAACCAATAGATCTGTTTTGGAAAAAGTGCAGCTAGAGTGCTCCTTTGAGGCCAAGATGGCTAAACTTTGTCTCTCATACTTTGGACATATTGTCAGGAGGGAACAGTCGCTGGAGAAGGATATCATGCTTGGTAAGATGGAGGGTCAGAGAAAAAAAGGAAGACCCCCAACGAGATGGATCGGCCAGGTTGCATCATTGATGGCATCAAGTGTGGCAGCGGTAGTGAGGTTGGCCCAGGATCAGACGTTGTTTCGTTCTGTTGTACATGGGGTCGCTATGAGTCTGTTCCGACTCGATGGCACCTGACGACAACAATAACAACATCCTGACTTGATCTCATCCATGACATTTCACCACACATTTTAAACAAAGCCAGAAACCTGTTGCCATGAAGTCTATTCATAATGACCTTATAGGACAGAATGAAATCCTATAGGATTTCCAAGACTATAATGCTTACAGGAGCTCTGGTAGTATTGTTAAGTGTCGTCGAGCCGGTTCCGACCCATAGCGAACCTGTACAGGGTTTCCGAGGGTATAAATCTTTACGGGAGTAGAAAGCCTCATCTTTCTCCCGCAGAGCGGCTGCTAGTATAGTGGCTACTAATTGAGCTGCAAACTGCAAGGACAGCCATTTGAAACTACCAGCTGCTCCGCGGGAGAAAGATGAGACTTTCTGCTCCCGTAAAGATTTACAGCCTCGGAAACCCTGTTCAGGGTCGCTGTGGGTCAGAACCTACTCCACGACACACAACAACAGCAACAATCTTTACAGGAGCAGACTGCCACATCTTTCTCCCATGGTGTGGCTGGTGGGTTTAAACTACTGACCTTTCGAATAGCAGATAGCAGCCTGAAGCTGAACCAAGGAGTCACCCAGATGCCTTGCTTCATTTTAATGTCTAATTTTCAAAGTTTATATTGGTTAAAGGGTCTCCTGCTTTGGCTCTGTAAGATCAGCACTGGACTAGGAAGCACAAGGTCAGCAGTTTGAACCTACTAGCTGCTCCTTAGAAATCATATATATATCTGGTAGCATAGTGGTTACGAATCGGGCCGCGAACCGCAAGGTCAGCAGTTCGAAACTACCAGCTGCTCCATGGAAAAAGGAGGAGGCTTTCTGCTCCCATAAAGATTTACAGCCTCGGAAACCCTGTACAGGGTCGCTATGGGTCGGAACCGACTCG
>NW_006408550.1:16463216-16464919 GCF_000296735.1 Chrysochloris asiatica
AACAAGGAAGCTGCAAGCCACCTCATAACATAGATGAACCTTGAGGACATTATGCTGAGTAAAATTAGTCAGTCACAAAGGGAGAAATACTGTGTAAGGCCATTATTGTAAAAGAGTAAGGAAAAAACCCACACTCAAAGGGGGAAAAAATTATATGTATATTTGCTGATCACCAAGATGTATGGGATCACCAGGAGGGGAGAGAGGGAGGAGGAGATCGAATACAGAGTAAGGAATAAACATAGGCTAGCTTGTGGGTAGAGGGGGGTGGGGCAATACACAAGAAGGGGGAGGGAAATAGAAGATGAAGGCTAATGGAAAATTAGTTAGGCAGGTTCACATGGGTGAAGTGGGACAGAGGTAATGATGATGCATGCAGGGTTCCAGGATACAGGGATTGAGGCACAGTTTGAAGGGGTAAAAGAAGGGAATAGTGTTAAGATGCTTGGCTGCCTTTTGAATTTTGGTTTCCTTTGCCTACCATTTTAAAATAGACACTTGAGGTGGGGAGAAAGGAATAGCCAGAATCACCACTACTGAAAGCTTGTAAGTTCATCTTCAGTCTATAACTGATTGAAATACCTTAAAGGGGGCTAGAAGTTGCCCAGTGAAAGAAGCTTCCTGCGGAGCCTTTACATTGTACAAGACCATAGGTGGAATCCAGAACCCCATCCAGAACTGACTGAGGTAGGAAATTTCCACGGAAAGGACAAGCAGACCAGCCTGGAGTGGCTAGAAGAACAGAAGATACTTCATGAAAGAAAGACCAGCAGGAAAAATCCGAAACAATAATGGCAGTCTGATTGATTACTATAAGAACAAGTAAGCTGTTCACCCAGGAGCCATCAAGGCAAGTGGTCAGGACCTCTCAGAACAAATTCCCTTCCAAGACTGAGACTGGGTGACCACATTGGTCACCGATAATGGGAAGAGGAGGAAAAAACAGCAATGAATTGAGCTAAACCTGGCCACATTCAATAAAACCCTGTGAACCCAGGTGGAGACCTAGATGGTCAGCAGTATGGCAAGACCCGGGGACTCTTGGGTCCAGATGCAGTGACATGGCCACAGAAGAGTAGCGTACATATAAGCGTCTAGCTGATATGAAATGAGGAGTGATACACAAGAACACCCATACTTGCAGGTAGTACCCACCCACTTGACCTGGCTTTGATGGATGGATGATCAGAACCCAACTAGAAGAAGAAAGAAGAGAGGGAAAAAAAAAAGAAGAGTAACATGCTACAACTTGATGAACTTTACCTATACGTATGGATGTAGTAGCTCATAAAAGGCAACAAATCTTTACAGCAAGGAACACATCCACTCCTCGGTACACACGGTTGACAGGGATAGGCAACTTGGACATTGGCTACCCAAAATGGGGAGTGGGGGGTTATAAAGGCAAGAAGTGACTGACTTACAAACTTTCAAGAGGGAGCCTAGTTCCAGACAGGGTGGGGGAAGGTAGAATCACCACTGAATGATTTCCAAACTGTTGGGACCCGGCTGGAGAAAGGAAATGGGGATAAGACTCTTGTGGTACAATAGTGATTAATTGCCATCAAGACTGACTGTGAGAGTAGGAAATATAGAGGTAGATGTTTTTTTGACAAAAGGAGAGGAGTGATTGATTTTGCAGCCCTGGAGAGGAGGTCCCTGAGACTATCAAGGGAGAAGACTGGAGAGTGGGACCCTACCCA
>NW_006408550.1:16465019-16473277 GCF_000296735.1 Chrysochloris asiatica
AACAACAACAACATATATATATAGTGTCTCTATGGGTTGGAAATAACTCAACAGCACTGAACAGCAACAGCAACATAGCTTTAAGGATTAATGTCATTATATACTTTAAGGACTCCTAGTGTGGTACTGTAGGATCAGCACTGGACTGTGAACCAAAAGGTCAGCAGTTCAAACCCACCAACTGCTACTCAGAAAAGGATTGCTATTAGTTGCAACTGACTCAATAGGACTTTAACAACAACATTAACATATTCATTAAGGAAAAGATCACTAAATTTCTTCCCAACCAAAACTCTTTTCTTACCTGTAGAACATTCTAAATTCTTACAATGCTAAGAAATTGCATGACCTAGATGATATTGTGTATACAAACTGGTCTGGCTGATGTCAGATGAATCTTGACTGAAAGCAAAGAATAACAGAAAAAGATGTTTAGCTCTGTTTTATTGAGTACACAGGCTTCTGAACACTTTATGTGTTCATGCCGAACCTGTACCTAGGCTGAGAGACATTTGTTCAAACATAACAAGGGGATGCTGCTTGTTTTAAAATTTGTAATGCTGTATGCTAAGAGTATATCCTTTCACCGTACTTAGTGTTGAACAAATAATCTGAAAAAGTGTACTATATGAAGAAGACATCATCTTCATATAGTAAAGTGAGGTAAAGTAGAGGACTTCATGTGGTAAAGTAGAGGACCATCCAAAAACAAGGCCTTCAATTAGACAGACTGACACAATGGCTGTAACAATGGACTCAAACTAACAATTGTGAGGATGGCACAGGGTAGGGCAGTGTTTCATTCTGACTCAACAGAACTGACTCTACACTACCTAACAACAACAGTCCTGTAAACTTGTTGGAAAACTTCAAAGCCTCAATGATTTGGGAAGATGTCTATATGAGATTGTTAATAATTTGGTACTAGCTCTCATCTCAGAATAATTTTTTTTCAAGGGCACAAAAAATATTCTTTTTATGAAGACACGTGAAGGAGACTAAAACAACTGTATTCCTGAGAGAATGTTTCTGCAGCCATCCACTCGTCACAGTGACACGTGTAAACACATTTTGTTTGGAATAAGCCTGTGAATGTATGAACTGGGACCCTAGCAGCAATAATTTTTTAAATTATTCTCATGTGTCATCACTATGTGGACTCTTAGCAAGTTGTACCTCCTTTTGTCTTAATATGCATTGCATCTCAAGATTATTCTAATCAAATATTTTGTTTTTAAATAGTAGTTCACATACAGTAGCAAAAAATAATACTCAGAGATCATATTTTTCCTTTACTCAGTTTCTTCCAGTGATAACATCCTGAGATCTATAATACAATATCCCAATAAAGATATTAACATTCATACAATCCACAGATTTTATTCAGCTCTCCAAGGATTTATTTGCATATATGTGTGTTTGTATTTCATTCCATGAAGTTTTCACACATGTGGATTCATATATCCTTAAGACTCAAAACAGAGAATTTTTCCATCAGCACAGGATCTCTTGTATTGCTATTTTATATCCACATTCACACAATTCATTCTTTGTTCCTAACGTGTGGCAACTACTACTCTGTTTTCTATGTATTTTTGTTTCTCATTTCATTAATCTTATATGGAGTCCTGATGAGGCTCTGCATGACAATGTACTGGACTGCAAGGTCAGTTTGATCCCCAAGGTAGGCAGTTCAAACCCACCAGTGGTTTCTCTGAAATCCTATACAGGGTCGCTATGAGTGGGAACTGCCTAGACAGCACTTGTCAACAACAATTTAATATTATTGGTATTCTATATTATGTTCATTTCAGAATTTATTTTTCACTCAACAATGAAAGAAAAGGAGAAAGCAATATGAAGCTATGAAGTCTATCCAGGCTGATAGTGACCCTATGTTACTGTTGTTAAGGACCATCATCAAGTTGGTTCAGGATCAAAGCAACCTGTATATGGTTTCTGAAGGGTGACTGATGGATTTGAACCACTGACCTGTAGTCGGTGCTTATCCTACAGCTCTGCACAAGTGACCCTTTGTTGCTAAATGCCATCAGTCATTTCCAACTCATAGCAACCCTCTATAGCGTATTCAAGGAGCGGCTCATAGGTTTCAACTGTCAACCTCATGTTTAGCAGTCAAGTTCTAATCCTACAGCACCACACCAGGACTCCAGTGACCATATGTTGTTGTTGTTAAGTGCCTTTGAGTTGGTTTCAAACCATAGCGACCCTTTATAAGGTTTCCAAGGAGCAGCTGGTGAACTTGAACCACCGATCTTGCAGTTCAAATGGCTTTGCAGTCTGGCACATTAACCCACAGGGCCACACCAGGTCACCAGTGACCATATAGCACAGAGTAAACTTGATTTCCATAACTGTGACTCTTTAGAGAAGCAGAATGCCACATGTTTCTCCCAGTTCAAATTGTGTACATTTTAGTTAGCAGTCAAGCACTTTTAATCTCTGTACAACCAAGTCTCCTTGAAGTAACAGATGAACGAATAAATGGAGAGACAGTCTCACCATGATCATCGGTTGGACAATTCAATAAAGAAAAGAAGACAGTTCTACCCAAATTGATCTATCGATTGAATTCAATTGCTGTAAAATTGCAGAAAGTGGTTTGTGGGTTTTGGTTTTTGGTTTGTATGTGTGTGTGTAGATATAAGGCTATGGGTTAATGTGCTAGACTGCAAAGTTGGTTTGAACTGCAAGGTTGGCAGTTCAAGCTCACTAGCTGCTCCTTGAAAAACCCTATACATGGTCGCTATGGATAGAAACTGACTCGATAGCACATGATAACAACACAAGAAAAAGGTGTTGTTGTTAGGTACCACCGAGTTGGTACCGACTCAGAGCAACCCTATGTACAACAGAACAAAACATTGCCTCGTTCTAGGCCAACCTCACAATTGTTGCAACGCTAGTGTATCTATATTGAAAGTCATAAGAACAGCTAAAATTGTTTTAAAAAATAAAAATATAGTGGGATGAATCACTATGTGTTATAATGGCTATAGAATAAACACTGGACAGCTAACCTCAACGTCTGTGATTCAAACCCACCAGACATTCCTTGGAAACCCTATACAGGGTCACTATGAGTCAGAACTGACCCAATGACACAAAACAAAAATTGGGAGACCAATAGACTGGAATGGAGAACCAAAAATAGACCCACACAACTATTTCCAACTAATTTTTGACAAAGATACAAAATAATTCAATGAAGGAATGGCAATTTTTTAAACCAGTAATGCGGAAGCAATTGAATCTTCATAAACAATAAAGTGAATGTCGATGGAACTCTCACATCATAATTAAAAATTCAAAATAGATCATGGACTTAATTGTAGATTGTAGAAAAATAAATAATTGCATTGTTATGTTGTTAAAAGAACTGTGATGAAAGTTATTATCAGTAAATTCAATTCATCTAAATGTTTTTGCCTGTTTAATACCGGCAGTCCTCAGGTGTTCAGAATTTCTGACTTAAAAATAACATGTACTTGTCCATTATTTTGTCTTTACTTGAAATTGTTGGAACAACCACTATTGGAAAAAAATTCTTCACTTGCTGCATGTACAGCTTTTAAATAATTGAAACGGCCCCCAGCCTCTTCTTGCTTTAAAGTAAGGCTAAATCAGAATCATATGCACTTGTTCTGAATTACCTACAAATTCAACTAAAAAGCCACTTAGGAATGGATCTCCCCTGTAACCTAAGGATTGCCTATACAGTCATTGCTATATGATACTGTAATACAATAGCTTGTTGGTAAGGATGTATAAGTGTGTGTGTTTGGGGGGGGGGGCACGTGACTCTTTAGACAATGGGATAATTCATGGTATACCCAATACAGAGCTTTTGGCAACTTGGGCAAACTATGAAACATTTGAATTAGCACTTCACAGGATTACTGAGATTCATACATATTTGAATTCATGCTGGTGCTCTGTGCTAAATTCATTTACGTGCCAGGATTTGGAATTTGGACGCATCCACAATGTTTGTCCTGTCTCTGTTTATCTGATTGGTTTGATTGGTGACGACTAGCAGCTGTTGTGCACATTTGCTGATCGTAAGGAAAGTTAGTGCTCTGTTTTCCAGTTTCTCTTGCTTCGAACCCTCTAGGATAATCAGCTTATCTGCATTTGGCTTTGACATGATTAGATTATCTATACTCCTGTGAGTTTACTCCTTCCATCATTGATATGAATCCTGGAGACTGGGCACACAGCAATACAAGCTTTACAATAAGCAAGAAGAGGCCCCATTCTGACTCAGTCACACGAGTCAGTCTTTAGAAGAAAAGATTTTTAGAGCTTGGTCATCTAATATGTTTGCCTACATATACCTACCTTGTTAACTGGGGATTTAGAATTGTTTCTTAATGGTTCCAAACTATCAACCAGAACAGAGGCTTAGAGAATTCTACTATTTTGAGGTTAGTGTATGATGTTACCTAGGAATGTTTCAGAGATGCTCAGCAGGCATTCTTCTCAGGCTGGCAGAGTCCAAAAATCCTTCTGTTTTAATTCATGTCCCTGCTGTGTGTCTTTGCACCTTTGTATATAGTACAAGAAAAGCTGAGAGATGACAAGACAGTTAAATTTATTGAGAAGAACTGGGGATCTTCATTCATTTTAAGAAATTTAGCTTCTTTAATAAATCTCAGATAATTTAATTCAGCAACATGAAAAGCTGGCTTCATATTGTTCTTAGGTGCCCTGTGTAGGCTTTCCGAGGCACAGCTGGTGGGTTTGAATCACCTACCTTGTGGTTTAGGAGGCCAGTACTTATCCTACTGTGCCACACCAAGACTCCAACAACATTTGTTGATGTTGATAAGTGCCCTCAAGTCTATTCTGATTCATAAAGACCTTGTACAGGGTTTCCAAGGAACAGCTGGTGGGTTTGAACCACCAACCTTCAGGTTAGCAGTCCAGTGTTTATCCTATAGTTAAGTAAATTTTATTCCATTGACATCAGATGAAGGAAGGACATTTACTATGTCAACACTTCTTAACCTTAAGAATGATTAATCATTTGTTCCTAAAATTGACTGCATATTACTAGCACCTAGGATATTAATCAGAAAATGTGTTAAAATGAGGCTTTTTATCAATCCTGATTTCCATACAACACCCCAGATTAATTAAACCACACTCTCTGTGAATAGGGTCTGGGCATGAGCATAGCTTTTAAAGCTCACAGATTATTCTGATGACCAGTGTTTAACTATTACTCCCAGGTACCCAGAGGAGCTCTGGTAGCGTAGTGGTTACGAATCGGGCTGTGAACCGCAAGGTCAGCAGTTTGAAACTACCAGCTGCTCTGTGGGAGAAAGATGAGGCTTTCTGCTCCCGTTAAGATTTACAGCCTCAGAAACCCTGTATAGGGTCGCTATGAGTCGGAACCTACTCCACGGCACATAACAACAACAACAACAACCCAAAGCAAAACAATCATTTCTTCTGCCTTATTGGAAGAGCCAAAATCTCTAGTTAATTTGTCCGTAACTGGCATATTTAACGTTCATTTTAATTGTTTTCACTACCATTTCCACCTATCTGGTGTGGTACTGTTGGTTAATGCATCAGACTGCAAAGCTGTTTGAATATCAAGTGGTAGTTCAAGCTCACCAGATGCTCCTTGGAAACCCTATACAGGGTTGCTATCGGTCATAACCAGCTCAACGGCATTTAACAACAACATCTATTGAAAGCATTCCTTTTTCTATGAAGGTCTGTTGTCCTTGTAAAGTACCAGTGCATAGATTCTGACTGATTTCAATTCGTAGCGACCTTATGCACAACATAGCAAAACACTGCCTGGTCCTGTGCCATCTGTAAATAGTTGTTAAGCTTGAGCCCATTGCTGATGCCACTGTACCAATCCATCTTGTGAGGAGTCTTCCTCTTTTTCATTGACCTTCCCCTTTACCTAGCATTATACCTTTCTCCAGGGACTGGACTCTCCTGACAATATATCAGAAGTATAAGAGATGAAGTCTCGCCATCCTTGCTTACAAGGAGCATTCTGGTTATACTTAATCCAACACAGATTTGTTTGTTAAAAGTATCTATGATACTTTTAATATTTTTCTCCAGCACCATAATTCAAATGCATCAATTTTCTATGGTCTTTCTTATTCATTGCCCAACTTCTACCTGCATATGAAGTAATTGAAAATATCATGGTTTGGGTCAGGGGCACTTTAGGCCTCAAACTGATATCTTTTCATTTGAACATTTTAAATGGGTCTTATGCAGATTTGCCTAATTAAATACGCCATTTGCTATCTTGACTGCTGCTTCCATGAGTGTTAATGGAGGGTCCAATTAAAAGGAAAACTTATAATTCAACCTTTTCTTCATTCACATGGGTGTTGGTTATTGCTCCAATGTGAGATTTTTTGTTTTCATACACTGAGGTGCAAGCCATACCAAAAGCTGTGATCTTTGATCATCATCAGCAAATATTTTAAGTCCTCTTCATTTTTCAGCAAGCAAGGTTGTATAATCTGCATATCACAGGTTGTTGATAGGTCTACATGCAAACCTGATGCCACATTCTTCTTCATACACTCCATCTTGTTTGATTATTTGTTTAGCATACAGATTGAATAAATATGGTGAAAGGATATAACCTTGGCACACACCTGTCTTGATTTTAAACCACTCAGTGTCCCCTTGTTCTGTTTGAATGACTGTCTCTTGATGCACAAAGTTGCAGGAGCTTGTGTATCAAGGAAGGTGATAGGCCACAAATTTAATGAACAGAAGGTCATATGGAAAAGAGCTAGATGCAGGATCCAGAGCAAAAGAGAGAACTTTGCAAAGGAATTCCTTTGCCTTGGACTCAGACCATACCCTAAAGGACACGTATTCCTTAGTTCCCCTTTAGTCCTTGTGGTTGAGTGTCATCGAGTTGGTTCTGACTCAGCAACCCCGTATAGGGTTTCTAAGGAACAGCTGGTGGGTAGAACTGCAGAACCCACAATGCTACACCAGGAGCTGTTAATCTTTAGACCCACCTTAACACTGCCTTATTAACAACTGACTTCAAAATGAGTACATAATCATAGTTATAGAGGCTAGGATTTACAATACATCACTAGAAGGGTCATAATAAATAATTAACTAACCTGCAGATGACCTCTGAAATTTTCTAATCAGCTCTTTTACTTCATCATGGGTTCTACTGGCTTTATAGTCTCTACATTTAAGAGCAAGTTTAAGAGTCTCTTTTGACAGTCATTTTGGGTTGTCTTACTTTCCTGTATTTTTAATGACCTTTTGCATTGAACTGCTAACCACAAAGTTGTTCTGGGAGGGATATGAGACATTCTGAGCCCATAAAAATTTACATACTCAGAAATCCTATACAAGACAGCTAGGAGTTAGAATCAACTTGACGGTAGTGGGTCTGTGTATGTCTATACATGAATGAGGAGTCTTAGTGTGGGGTCATAGGACCACTCCTACCTGCAAGTTTGGCTGATCAGGCACACCTGAGAAACCTAATACAGGGTTGCTATGATTCAGAATCATCTACAAAGCACTTAGAAACAACTGCTAAGTTATATTTGTTGGAACTCAGGGAGCAGTTTTCTTGCTATGTAGTCCTTGACTCAGAGTTATTAACATATAGTTGATAAAAAGATAATTTCATAATAGATCTAAAACTATACAAGTCTTTCTTCTCTTCTGAGATCCTGAATAAAAAATAAATAAATAATAATAGCCTCCAGATTCTGAGAATCTGTAGAAACCAAGACACTTTTGATCCAACCTTCAGTTCAAAGAATGAGAAGAAATCACTGACTTATGTGAATGCCATTAAAGTTGGCCCCGATGCATTTGAACATGTTATAATAAATAAATAAATAAATACTAACCTAAGAGGAAAAACAATACAATTACTTCACATAAAGACATTTTTCTAATTTTTTATTCCATTTCAAGTGAGATAACACAAACTTGTTTTCCCCAGGAACTAAGTCTTAATAAAGATTCTCTTTGATGATTGTTTCTCTGGGTATTTTAATATTTAGGTGATGACTAACCAAGACAAGATTGTGTATGTGTGTGTGTGTGTGTGTGTGTGTGTGTGTGTGAGCTTGTTCTTCTTCTTCAACGTTTTTGCATAATATGCTTACAGTATTTCTCCCCCTAGCTTTTTGTTTATTTGTTTGTTTATCTATACAAAAAGTGGGTTTCTGGTTTGGGTGACAGCAGAGACATCCAGGTAG
>NW_006408550.1:16479312-16488103 GCF_000296735.1 Chrysochloris asiatica
CATGTAAACCTCACAATAAAAACTTTAAAAAAAAAGCAAAGTAACGAAATGAGAAGCAGCTCATGTCAACTTAAACAGTGGTGACACGCAGGACTCATTTAGACACAGAACTCTAGAACAAATGCTTCCAGAGACCTTGGCCTGGCACATCCATACTAATTGTATATTCAACTTGATAAATCAGAGCACCTCCAGAATATGTTGGGGGATTTTAGTAACATTAGAATCATGACCAATACTAATAATTTCCCAATTTGGTTAAAAGATGTTTTAATAATATATACCACACTAGCTTATTTATAGGGTTTACATTTTTTAAATGTTTCCAGTTTTGTGTGAAAACCTTTGATAGCTGTGCTTCAGGGAAAAACACTCAAGTCCAGCATCCTTATATAGAATATGTTGAAATAGAAAAATGTCCAGCTCACATTTAGAGTTTTATCATTTAGAATTATTTTAAGAGTTGTAGATAAGTATTATAAGAGTTTAATTATGCAGGTTTGAAATATGTAAGAGAGGTAGGCCACCTCAACCAAAAAAATAATCCTGTGCTTTAAAAGAATAAATACTCCATAGAAATGAAATGAGATTTTATTGAGTTAAGAATGATATGGTAATACTAGGATTTATAGGCTATGTAAACATTTAAACTATTGCTAGTTGTAAAGCAAAGATCATTGTAGAATGGATTAAATTTTTTATTTTATCAGAAGAGTTTAATCTAGAAGCAAGTTAATCAATCATATTAACATGGAGTCTAATAGGTCTCATAAACTTAGAATGAAAATTTAGAGATATGATGTGCTATTTAGGACTGCAAAGTCAGTTTGAACTAACTGCAAGGTCAGGGTTCAAGCTCACCAGCCGCTCCTTGGAAACTCTATACAGGGTTGCTATGGGTCGGAACTCGTGTGGCGCTGTGGGTTAATGCGCCAGACTGCAAAACTGTTTGAACTGCAATGTTGGCGGTTAAAGCTCACCAGCTGCTCCTCGGAAACCCTTTACAGGGTGGCTATGGATCGGAACCTACGCAACAGCACTTCACTACAACAACAACATAGGCCGGAACCAACTTGACGGCACTTGAGAACAACAAAAACAACAACAAACTGTTGTAACATAGATCCACAACATTTAGAAGATTCAGGTAGAAGCCATGTTTATCTCTTAATAGTCCAGATTTGTGGGAGTAGGTGTATTATGTATGTGTGGTGGGAGGGGTTTCTGTGCTTCAAATAACCATTTGCAGATCCCTACTAGTAGTAAGTCATCATCTTCAACACAGGCTTCTAAAAACATGCTGGTCATTGCCATTCTGTACAAGAAGAATGAAGAAAGTGGGTACAGGAATTAGCATGGACAAGTTTTAGGGCCTCTCCTAAAAGTAAGGAGTAATGGTGGTGGCATGGGTCAGGCATTAGACTAGTTACCACAAGCATGAAGTTACAACTCACCCGCTGTTGTGAGGGGAAAAGATGAGACTATCTATTACCATAAAGATTTTCCATCTCAGAAACTCTATTTGTGAGTTAGAATCAACTCGATGGCAGTGGATTTTATTAATATCCTACTCACAAAATTCATATCTTCACTACCAAGTATTGGTGTATGGCATAATAGCTTTATACTGTTAATAGGTTTATATCTGTAATGTTTTAGTTAATGTAAGGATGATGAAATAGCAAATATGGACACTATAGGATTAGTAGTGGACTGCTAATTGTAAGGTTGTCGGTTCAAACACAACAGTTCCACCTCAGAAACACTACACAGGGTCGCTATGAGTCAGAAATAACTCAAAGGCACTTAATAACAACAAAATTGTGAAAATAAAATTCTAGGAGAAATTTGAAAAAGAAAGCAGTATCACGACATGTTTTAAATTATTTATCTTTTTAGCAAATCCTTATCTTGCTTTCCTATTCTTAAGAGCAATACTTTAAAGCATTAATATTTCTTCTGTTAGGAAATTTATGGTTTTTAGCTACCAACCAATCAATCAGTCCTCAACTCATGGGCGACCCCATGCAAGATGGGATTGACCATCAAGACCCATTGGTTTTATTTGGCTCATTTTTGGAAGAAAAAATGAGGCCCTATTTTTGGAAGAAAATTGCCAAGCCTTGCTTCCTAGTCTGTCTTAGTCTAGAAATTCCACTGAGACATCTTCAGAATTATAGCAACAGGCCAGCCTCCAGTGACATCCAAGTGGAGTCTATGCTTGAGGTGCTTTTGCCAAAAATTGAACCCTCCATGGAAGGCAGGAATTCTGCCACGGAGCCATCATTGCCATTCTTGGTAGACTAAGGTGGTTCATGTTAAACAGTTTGAAGTTCACAGTAAAATATTTAAATTAGTATTTAATAGAATGATCTTAACATTCTTACTTTATACCTATGCACACATTCCCCAAAACTCATATATAAGCAGAGCATGCAAGTGTCAAGTACTCTTGAAAAAGCAATCAAAATAACTGAGAAATTATATTTTTTATGGATGACATAATCCAAAAGCAGAAATACATTGAACCATCCTCTAAATATTCCACAGCTTAATGACCAATCTCATCTTCCTTAGGCATTTTTCAAGCATTTGTGTTTAAATGGAGAGAAGTACTATAATTTTAAAACCATCTTTCACACACACACACACACATAATATATCTCTCCAAATTATGAGAGCTGTGAGAAATCCAAATGTTATATATTACCTGAGCAAAAACATAGGCCCCTTAACTCTGATGTTTCCTCACAGGTTTGTCTTTGAAGGATATTGCTAATTTCAAACAGCAAAATATGCGAAATCTTTTTATGATGAAAATGCAAGAAATCCATCAATTATTAATATAGGATAGAGCTAAATGCAAAAATCATACAATAATAAGAATGAGACACTTTCAGGTAAATCCAACTATGACTGTAAGATGGTATGTCATTCAGGATATGTTTTGGACACTTAGTGTTTGGGGCATGGACTATCATTGACTTCAGAATACTGAGGAAGCAATCAGTCACATGGTAAATGAAAACTGATCAAATTGAATTCCTTCTCTACTTCATAAGAACCTCTAGAATACAGGTTTGTATTTTTTATATAAAATTATATTTTATCATTTACACATGGAATATGATTTTTTTTTTATTTGTAGTTATGTGAATTCCTTTGAAGACAATATAAAACTTGCTTTATATGTTATTGTTGCTATGTGCCATGGAGTCGTTCCGACTCATAGTGACCCTGTACAGGGTTTCCAAGGCTGTAAATCTTAACGGGAGCAAAATGCTTCATCTTTCTTCCATGGAACAGCTAGTAGTTTCAAACTGCTGACCTTGCGGCTCGTAGCCCGATTTGTAACCCACTACGCTACCAGAGCTCCTTTATATAGTAGCTTATATATGTGCTGTGTTTCATAAACTGATGTTTCATAACTCAGTTCTTCAAGGATCCATGAATTTTGAGTCAGTAGCCATAGTGGTTATTTCTGTCACTAGTCTGTTAGTTTATTGTACTTTGGTCCTTGTGTGTTACTGTGATGCTGGAAGCTATGCTCCTGGTATTTGAAATCCCAGCAGGGTCAGCCATGGTGAGTAGATTTCAGCAGTTTCCATACGATGACAGAATAAGAAGAATGAACGGCAGACTAGTTCTGAATGTTTAGCCACTGGAACCCTCAGAGCTAACAGCAGAACTTTGGCATAGTGCTGGAAAATGAAAACAATATGAATATTACCAGATCATTTTCAGATATAGTGATGGTAGATGAAAACATTATAACATCAGAAAAGCATAGTATCAGAATATTATAAGATACAGTGCCAGAAGATGAGCCCCTCAAATTGGAAGTTACTCAAAATATTGCTGGGGAAGAGCTGCCTCTCAAAGGAGAGCTGACTGTAATAATGAAAATGGAGTAAAGTTTTCAGGACCTTCGTTTGCTCGTGGGGAAAAATATGAGTAGAAACAACTGCAAACATCCATCAATAATAATGGGGAATGTATCGAAGAATGACTCTAGGGAAGTTTGAAATTGTCAAAGTGAAATGAAACCTATAAGGATAGATATCCTAGCTATTAACAAGCTCAAAAGAACTCCTATGGGCCATTTTTAATCTGACAGTCATATGGTTTACTGTGTCAGAAATGACAAATACTAGAGGAATGGCTAGCATTTATCATGAAAAATGAATATTTCAAGATCTATCTTGACTTACAATGCTGTATGTAATAGGATATTATCAATCTGCCTACAAGGAAGACCAGTTAATACCACCATTATTCAAATTTACATACAAACCACTAAAGCCAGTGATGATGAAACTGAAGTATTCTACCAAATTATTCAGTGTGAAATTGATGAAATAAGATGCATTCATAATTACTGCAGATTGGAATGTGAAAGTTGGAAACAAAGAGGAAGGGTCATTAGTTGGAAAATATGGCCTGAATTATAGAAATGATAATGGAGATCACATGATAGTATTTGTAAGACCAATGACTTCTTTATAGCAAATACCTTTTTAAACAACATAAAATACAATTACACACAATGCCTTTCACCAGATGGAATACACAAGAATCAAATTGGCTACATCTTTGGAAAGAGATGGTAGAAAAGCTCAATAGCATCATCCAAAAGTAGACTAGTAGTCAACTGTGTAACAAATAATCAATTGCTCACATGCAAGTTCAGGCTGCAGCTGAAGAAATTCAAAACAAGTGCACATATGCCAAAGTATGACTTTGGACATACCCCAACCAAATTTAGAGACATCTATAGAACAGATTTGATGCATTAGACAGTAATTATCAAAGACCAGAAGATCTGTGAGATGTCAAGAAGAACATCAGATAGGAAGAAAATAGCAAGCAAGCAAGCAAGCAAGAAAAGACCAAAATGAATGACAGAAGAGACTCTAAAACTTGCTCTCCAGCAAATGGAAGAAATGAAGAAGCAAAGAACTGAAGAGAAAATTTAATAGTGCAGCTAGAGAAGACAAAGACAAGTATTATAATGAAATGTGCAAAGACCAGGAGTAAGAACACCAAAAGGGAAGCACTCCATCAGCATTTCTCAATAAAAGAGAACTGAAGAAAAAATTCAAATACTGACTTGAAATATTGAAGGACTCTATGGGCAAAATTTTTCTCCCATGGAAAAGCTGGTAGTTTCGAACTGCTGACCTTAAGGTTCACAGCCCGATTCATAACCACTACTCGGAAACCCTGTACAGGGTCGCTATGAGTCGGAACCAACTCCACGGCACATTACAACAACAACAACATGGGCAAAATAGTGAATTCTATAGAAGCCATCACATAAATATGAAAGGCATACACAGTCACTGTACCAAAAATAAATGGCCAAAGTTCAGCCATTTCAAAAGGTAGATAAAGAACCGATGGTACTGAAGGAAGCAATCAAAGCTGCACTGAAGTTATTGGCAATAAAAAATAAAAAAATGGCTCAAGGAACTGACCGGATACAAATAGAAGCATTTCAACAAATTGACACAGCACTGGAACCATTTATACATAACAAGAAATTGGGAAGACAGCTATCTGGCCAACCGATTGTCGGAGATTCATATCTGTGATCATTCCAAAGAGAGGTGACACAATGGAATGCTGAAACCATAGACCAATATCATTACTAGCACAAGCAAGTAAAATTATGTTTGAGATAATTCAAAAATAGCTGTAACAGTATACCGACAAGGGAACTGCCAGAAAGTAACACTGGTTTCAGAGAAGGATGTGAAACTAGGGATATCATTGCCAACATTGCTTGGATCTTGGATGAAAGCAGAGAATACCAAAAAAAAGTGTTTACCTGTGTTTTATTGATTGTGTAAAGTCTTTTGACTGTGTGAATCATGACAAGCTATGGATAACATTGCAAAAAGGAGTATTCTAGAGCACCTGATTGTGTTCATGAGAAACCTACACATAGACTGAGAGACAGTCTTTTGAATATAACAATGGGATACTGAATAGTTAAAAATCATGAAACGTGTGTGCCAAGGCTGTGTTATTAAAGTTGTATTCTGAGCAAAGAATATGAGAAATTGCATTATATGACGAAGAACATAGTATTGGGGCTGGAGAAATTATCTGTAACAGCCTGTGGTAGGTTGATGACATAACCTTGCTTGCTGAAAGTGAAGGTAACTTAAAATACTTATGAAGATCAGAGACCACAACCTTCAGTATGAATTGCACCTCAATATAAAGAAAACAAAAATCTTCACCAATAGAACAATAAATAACATCATGATAAATGGAGAAAAGATTGAACTTGTCAAAGACTTTGGTTTGCTCGAATCGACAGTCAATTCTCTTGGAAGCACTAATAAAGAAATCAAGAGATTTGCATTAGGTAAATCTGTTGCACATGACTTCGTTAAAGTGTTCAAAAGTAAAAACATCAGTTTGAAGACTAAGGTGTGTCTGACCCATGCCATGGTATTTTTAATAATCTCATGCATATGAAAGTTGGGCAATGATAAGGAAAATAATAGAAGGATTGATGCAATTGAGTTATGGTTTTAGAGAAGAATACTGAAAGTACCATGGACTGCCAGAGAACAAACAAATCTATGTTGGAAGAAGAACAGTCAGAATGCTCCTTAGAAACCATGTTGATGAGATTTTGTCTCATACTTTGAACATATCAGAAAAGACCAGTCCCTGGAGAAGGATATTATGCTAGGCTAAGTAGAAGGTAAGTGAAAAAGAGGAAGACCCCACAATGATATGGATTGCCCAGTGGCAGGCACAATGGGTTCAAGCCTAAAAATTGTGAGGATGGTGCAAGACCAGCCAGTGTTTTGTTCTGTTGTGTTGTAGGGTTGTTACAAGTCAGAGCAGACTCTATAGCACCTAACAAAAATTACAGTGATTATCTAACAATTAATTGTGTGTGTGTGTGTGCCATTTAATTAGTCACATCTGTTACAATTATCATTCTTTTACACGCCAGGTTTCAGGTAGAGTTTTTATGTGATTATAAAATATAGTGCTCTCGTATTCTTAAAATAATCAATCAAACACCATTTAAAATTCTTTAACATAGAGTATTCATGCATTCAACTAAATGAAGAGTTGAGCCATTTCACCATAGGATCATGAGTGGGTTTCCTTTTACTTTGAACAGTCTCTATCTGTTCTCCAATTCTTTTTTTCTATTTCTTTGAGTAAAATAAGGAACTGATAGTATTCACATTGGCAACCTAATCCCTCCTAATTACTTGCTAAAAGGTTCCCCATCACTATTTTCTCTAGTCAACAATCGATTCAATTTCAGAATTGTAATGATGTTTTCTCTTATACAGCAATTGTAATACTTAATTAATGTCTGCTACATACTTGGAGATTTTTGGATGATAGGTGATGTACTGGTGCCAAGTGCATTATTATTTCATTAAAATTAATGCAGAGATGAATGGTAATGTTTAAGGTGATGGCCTGGAAAATATTTCCTGCTACTAAGTGGAATGGCTACATTTGTTTGGCATCTTTCTAGGTACAGTGTAAGCAGGTGGTCACTTTTAGGTCTTAACTGAATGGTTTTAAATGTTCATAAATGTTTTTGGTTTCTTTTGTTAAGTGATGATTTAGATAAACTCCCTTTTAACAGAACAAATAGGAAATTATACTAAAGCAAATAAAGTCTCCAAATTAGATTTATAAAAACTATTAATTTCAAGAAACAAGTTAATATAATGAAATGAACCTGAACTTGAAGTCAGATAAGGTGGTCCCAACAGTGCAAAATTCCCATGACACAGAGACTAGCTCTTTCTTGTCCATTGCTGTATTCTTTCATATAAAACAGTACTAAGAATATACCATATGAAATAGCACTTTTAAAAAATATGAATAAATGAGTAATGAGCTTGGGTCAGTTGTGTAACCTCTATTTATTAATTTCATCATCTAGAAAATGAGGACCACGCTGATATTTACTAACAAGTGTTATAAAACTTAACTCAGATAATGTGTGTGTGCTTTGTAAATATGTCATACAAGTTAATAAAAGTAACTTGTTCTAAAATCCCTTTTATAACATTTCCAGAAACTTTAAAAAAACAATGAAACAAACAAAAAATAAAAACAAATCTACTGGAGAACAAGCAAGATGGTGGATCAGGTAGAAGTGCAGTGAGGATCTCTGTCAGCAATATCAGACCAAGCAGCCTCAAGGGATAGTGCCAGAACTATGACCCACATATAAAGGAATATTAAGAAGGTTGGAAGTCTTACAGCTAGGGGAATTTGTAGCAGAAGCAAGAAATCCATTGCTTTCTAATTCAAGATGCTCAGCTGCTCCCAGAGCCACCATCTTGGGCAATCCCAAGCAGGGAAAGGATCAGAGCAGCCACGGATGCCTGACAGAACTGCAGAGATATAGTTGTGGACTTTTTTTTTTTTTTTTTTTTTTATCTGTTCATTGGTTTCTCACTGTCTGCTCACCTCCATTCTGGTGACTAACGGACTGCCTGAATGAATGGACACTTCCCTCACCTCCCGGAGGGTTCTACTACACATGCACACAGATATCCTCAAAATTTAAAGTGACAGTTTCCACTTAAAATCAAACAGCAGTGCAAAACTGCCACAACTGGCCCTGAACTGTTTATCACTAGGAAAAGAGCCTGAACAGGGATTGTGGAGTGGGACAGGCAGACTTAAAAGGAAATAGGCCAAAAATTAAATCCTGGTTTATTTCACAACAACCAACACTAGTGACCTATAAGATAAATCTCTCAACACTACTAAGATAGAAGAACAA
>NW_006408550.1:16489593-16491638 GCF_000296735.1 Chrysochloris asiatica
TGAGGTTGGCCCAGGATCAGGCAGTGTTTCAGTCTGCTGTGCATAGGGTCGCTATGAGTCAGTACTGACTTGATGGCACCTAACAACAACAATTATTAATAAGTGTGCTTGATTTGGATATGACTCATAGAGACCCTCTATGTCTCATCTTTCTTGTGAGGAGCAGCTGGTAGATTCAAACTGCTCTCCTTATGGTAAACAACACAACTCATACTCCACTATTGTAAATTTGATCCTGTAAGATTCGTACATGTATGTTTTGAATGGAGTAAGGAATAGATTTTTCCTTTTCTGCTTTGGGAAAAGGTGTTTTCTCTTGGATTAGCTGGATCTCTGTCATTATCTTCACACCTTTTGTTTGAATCTCCAGGGTCCTGTCTCTGCTATGATTAGTGACAGTTTTTTTTAGGGTTTTTCCAAGTTACTGACTAGTGTTCATAGTTTACTGTTGTGTTATAGCTACATCTCGTCCTGTGTTTTCTCAGGTATCTCAGTTAGAAAGCTGTCCTAGCATGGGACATTGTAGGATAAGCACTGAACTACAAACCACAGGATTGGCAATTCAACCCCATCAGTAGCTCCACAGAAACTTATAAAGGGTTCGTTTTGAGTCAGTATGTATTCGAGGACAGTTAACAATGTTAGAAATGAACCCCGATGTTGCACAAAAAGACACTCAGTAACACTAAATTACCTCGGCAAGGCAAAATTTATATCTGCAGAAGGGTGCATGCATGTAGTTGCACAGGAACAGGCTAGCTAGCATGGTGAGTGGACAGTCCACTTGGGTTTTATCCCTGACGCAAGTCTTCAGGCTGTGTCTCACCCCATTAGCTAAGACTTTGACTGCACAGTCTTTTTCCTTGTCCAGTTGGCTAATTCAAATTTCTAAGGCGCACATTCTTCTTTCTCACTTCAGGACACAGTAATAAGTAAAAGAAAGGTCATACAGTCCCTACTTCAGGAAGTAGCAAAAAGTAAAAGGAAGGTTATACCGTCCCTACTCACTTCAGGAAGTAGCAAAAAGAAAATAGGTCACCAGAATGCAATAAATAGGATTACAATAATTTTGAAGAAAAGACACTCATTCCCACCATTCCCCCATTTTCTTCTTGTTAGACTTTATTCTTTTCTTCAAACTTTGCAAGGATACATTGACTTTGGTGTCCACATGTTTCTAAGTGAAAAAGGTTATTTTGGTATGGAGGTGGAGGCTGTTTGGATAAGGCTGTTTCTATAAGTTTTAGAACTAATCATCTTATGCAGGGTATAATATAACATCCCATTAGTGTTAATATGCCAAATACAATATTTAGAGATGTGAGGACCAAAGTCATAAGCCCCTTCTACTTTCTGAACCACTGTTTTATTTAGGGTATGAACAGAATATTTACTCCATTCCATCCAGGCATTCACATCTTTATATCCTGTTTCTATTACTACAGTTGGTTTCAGGGTTTTTTACCTCAATCACTTCTACTATTTTAGGGTCATTTTCAGCCCACAGGGTCCTGTCTAGAGATGTTGGCACCCATTCCATAGACCCCGATTGCTACACTTGGTTCCCTATCGCTGACAGTGGGCACATTAATTGAGATAAGCACTAGGTCCTCCAATTTCTTGCCGGATAAAACTTGGAAAACATCTAATTTGATGGTTCTAGGGAGAGATGCTATGGTTACAAGTACTATCAACTTGACTGGCTGGTCATAGGCAAAAGCTCTTTGCATCTCCTCCATGGTAATGATACATTTTAGCCATATTAGTTTCCAAACTCAACCCATCTTGTCAGGGGCAGGTTGGAAACCCCTGAGCCCTGTTGTTATTGTTAAGTGCTGTTGAGTCAATTCTGACCCATAGCAACCCTGGATAGGGTTTCCAAGCAGTGCTGGTGAGCTTGAACTACCAACCTTGCCGTTCAAATGACTTTGCAGTCTGACGCATTATCCCACAGCGCCACACCAGAACTGTTGTTGTTAAGTGCCGTTGAGTCGGTTCCGACCCATAGCGACCCTGTACAGGGTTTCCGAGGGTGTAAATCTTTA
>NW_006408550.1:16493336-16494466 GCF_000296735.1 Chrysochloris asiatica
GGTGGAATTTCCAGTTCTTGATTAAAATGTAATGGCCAGAGTGATGAGGATGCACCAGGAACTCTAGGGGTGGTCTCTGCACTAGAAGACCCTTTTTCGTAAGAGAAAGTTGAGTGGAGGACAAGCCAATTATATAGTTTTTAAGAAATTGATCCTTTGTCTTAAAAGTGGGAAGGTCAGTATCGGGACTTAAGTAGGGTAAACCATAAAGCATCTCATATGGGGATAGACCAATGTTTTTGAGGGGCCATTTGGATTCTTAAAAGGGCTATAGAAAGGCATTTAATCCCAGATATCCTACCCTTCCACCCACAAGATTAGGAGTTCCTCCGGTGTGTAGAGGAGACCACAGTACTGATTGCAAAGGGAAGATTTGGAGACCCCCGAGTCGACTAAAAAAGTCACAATTTCCTTATGTAGTCCCATTTCTAAATTTACTAGGGGCTCCTGGTAGGACCCACCAATATAAAAGAGCCCCTAATACTCCCTATTCCTTATTAAACGTCATCAGGGAGATTATTCTCTTTTGTTTTTCCTATTTGCGGCATGCCCTCCTAAAATGTCCTTCTTTTCCACATTTAAAGTACCTGTTTTCTCTTCTGGCCATTTTTGGATTCCCCTCCCCTCCTGTTTTGTCCTGACTGTGGGGGTTGGGATCCCATGGGGCATCTGTAAATTGTCCTCCCCTGAGTTGTCTGCCTGAAGGTGGTGGTGGTAATGGTGGTGGTGGTGGTGTGCTGTGGAGTCGGTTTCAAATCATAGTGACCCTGCATAGGGTTTCCAAAGCGGTAAATCTTTACAGGAGCAGAAAGCCTCACCTTTCTCCTGCGGAACTGCTGATAGTTTTGAACTACTGATCTTGAGGTTAAAAGCCCAAATCATAATCACTATGCTACCAGAGCTCCTTGTCCGAAGGTACACAGCAGAATTTTGGCCTCGTGTTTATGTTTTTATTCATTCTGCGTTACACACACCTTTTCAGCTTCCCTTAACTGTTCTTCCATGGACCTGTCTTTTGGGTTTTCTATCTTTTGTAAACTTTTACAGATATCAGACCAATTATTAGTGACAAAACAGAGCTTTAACATTCCCAGGCCCAAAGATTTTATGGGTCTAACTTGGCATATTTT
>NW_006408550.1:16494933-16495823 GCF_000296735.1 Chrysochloris asiatica
CATATGGCCCCAATGGGCTGTTACATTATTGTCCCATTGAGGATCTTGGTTAGGGAACTTAGTGTCAGCCGCTGGGACACCTGGACCATCAGGTTTCCCACACAGTCATCACTGCCTTGTGAATCATGGCCCTTTCTTCTCCTGAGAATAGGATTCCTAATACTGACAAAGTTCTGCCTAACAATTGACCTACCTGGTCAGCGACCCCATAGGAATCATTAAGGAGTGGTTTTAGTTCATTTTTTTCTTTTTTTCCAATCCCCTGAAGCAATTTGAGGTGCATTGACAAACCCAGTTTCTCCTCCTCCTAAGGGGACTTTTCTAAAAGGGAAAACAGGGGGAGCTCAGACTGACTTTTGGGAAGAAAGGGAAAGGGAAGGTTTAGTATATCTTTTTGATACTGTGTGATTTCTTATATAAGTCTCTGCAGGGAAGGGTATTGCATTAGCGTGGGAAAATTGGGCTCCACAAGGGGAGCAGGCTCAGGGGAAGAGGACTCAAAGTTGTGAGTCTGGGGAGTGGGAAAAGGGGCAGGATTGTAAGGCAGGGGTAGAGAGGAAAGTGGGTCCCAAAGGGGAAAAAAAAGGTTTTCTTTCTCTGCCTTGTTATCCCTTGTCTTAAGGGCAAATAGGACAACAGGGCCTCATCCCCAGCATAGGGCATAATCTATTTCCTCCTGAGAGACAGGACTTTTTGTGATTAACATATTCCATTAAAAGTTGACAGAGCCAGTCCTCATCTGAGCCAAATTTAGGCCAAAAGAATTGTTTCCTGTGTCCAAATGAAATAGCAATATCTTATCATTATTTATTTTCCCCTTTAGTTCATGCACTATCATTCCAATACTTTAGCATTAATCCTAATAGACTATTAAGGGGAATTTTGGTTTT
>NW_006408550.1:16496082-16500982 GCF_000296735.1 Chrysochloris asiatica
TCTCAACTTGACACTGCCCTAAACCATATGAGATTGCCATGTAGCCACGAATCAGGACTCCACTCTCATTTGGTGGGCAGGGGATGTCTCATTCATACACACACAACCTCTGGGATGTCCCGACCACCAAGGAACTATTGGCCGCCCTCGCAATTTTTCTTACCTTGGTCCATGCATAGAGTTTCCTGGTCGCCACATGGTGGTGCTCCAGTAGGCCTTTTATCTGCTTGTATTCACTTCCTTGGGAGACTTCAGCTGATCTCACCCAAGGTGGGCCACAAGTAGGTAGCGGGATGTGTCTCCCTTGGGGAGGAAGGCTAAAGCTGCTTCCCAAAGGGAATGGGAAATCCCAGATGGGCCCCAAATTGCTAGAAATGAACCCTGATGTTACACAAAAAGACACTTGGTAAGACTAAATTACCTCAGCAAGGCAAGATTTACTTCTGCAGAAGGGTGCATGCGTAGCTGTACAGGAACAGGTTAGTGAGCACACTGAGCTGGCAATCCACTTGGGTTTTATCCCTGACACAAGGCTGTGTCTCACCCCATAGTCTAGGGCTTCCACCACACAGTCTTTTTCCTTACCTGGTTGGCTAATTCAAAATTATATGGTACGCATTCTTCTTACTCACTTTGTTGTTGTTGTTAAGTGCCACCGAGTTGATTCCGACCCATAGCGACCCAGTATAGGGTTTCCAAGGAGCAGTTGGTGAGCTTGAACCACCGACCTTGCAGTTCAAACAACTTTGCAGTCTGGCACATTAACCCACAGCGCCACATCAGGACTCCTCTTACTCACTTTAGGAAGTAGCAAAAAGTAAAAGAAAAAGTCACACAGTCCCTACACCAAAAAGTAGCAAAATGTAAAAGAAAGGTCACCCTAATACAATAAACAGAATTACAATAATCTTGAAGAAAATCAACTCATTCCCATGACAAAATCAAAAGTGGAGATAATAGCCATTATGTCAAATGGAAATAAAGTTTATTATTTGCTTTATATTTTACCAAATCAGTAGTTGCACAATAATACTTAGAATATTGCTAGTATATTGGCTGTTAGCCTTTCTCTTTGGGGAATGAAATTCTCTGTACTGTCTTATATCTTCATAGATATGTTTATTTTGTGAAAATTGGGAAAAGCAATATTTTATGGTATTTTAAATTCTGATTTTCATGCCTATAGTTTTCATCAAACAAGCTAAGTCTGTAATATATTTTGTTTGGATTATTTAGTCACCTAGAACAGGTATTTCTGAAATATTGCTTTGTCTAGTTGTACTTTTTTAGGATAGCTGTCCTTTACAACTATGTATCAGTAATAAACCAATATAAACTGACAGGTCAAAATATGGGAATCTACACACTATGTCTTATTTTAGTGATGTTTTCCCAGAACAATCTAACTGCATCAATAGAGTTCTCATTGTATGCATACTCGAAGACAATAAGTTATTAAACTCATTTGGAACAACTGACATCAAGAAATCTCAAATGTTTTGACCTATTTTAAGCGAGTCACAAAGATACTTCTTATCCAGCTTCTCAGTTCCTACTATTGTTTTTCCATCATATTCTTTTGAAAATAATTGACTCTCATGCATCCTTTCATCTTTCTAAAATCTCGAGGAGGGCCTTTATAACAAGCAAAGTAGGCAAAAATAAAAAGGGAAATGCTTCAAAGGAAAACCGAAACACAATTTGAAACCTGAGTTACAGAGCAAAGAACCGCTGAAAACAGAAATTGTGCTCATATTTACAGACACTCTCTTAGTGTGGATCATGCTTCTTCAGTGGCTGTGTTGGAGACTTAAAAGCAGCAATACATGCCTCATACACAAGTTAAAGATGTGTCTCTCCTTTAGTGCAGTACTGCCAGTATTTGGCATCAACTTGGTAAGGTTTTGACCCTTTGGGGGCTGTAAAGTAAACACTGGACCTCAAGATCGGTTTGAACCACAAGGTGGCTGTTGAAACCCACAAGTCAATCCTTGGAAACCCCATACAGGGTTGCTATGAGTCAGAAGTGACTCGAAGGCACTTAACAACAACACCATCAGAGAGATAATGTATTTACATAGTTTCAGCACTACCTTTGTCTGGTTTCTCTGTCTAAACTCACAACAGAGGACGAGCAGCAGGGTTATTGGTGGGATCAACCATCATGGTTCTTCTCTCCTTTTTCCTTAGCCATCATGCCCAGTCCAAGTCAAAGTCACAATTGACATTTCAAATATAGATATGAAATCATTAGTAAAGACTTGGAAATGTAAGGGAGTTACAGAAAACTCAGCAGACATAAGATTTATTCACATCCATTGGGCAAGAATGACCTTTTTATCTATTGCTGAACAACAAACTACCCAAATATTTAGTGACTAAAGAACAACCATTTTAATACATACCATTGTTTTGTGAGTCAAGAATCTGGATAGAACAGCATTGAGTGATTCTTCTATTTCCGGTGTCATCAACGGGGCTCACTAAGTATTTTTTAAACTGGCTCCTGGACTAATCTGGATGGTTGAAGATGGCTTATCTAACATACCTTTCAGGTTGAGCAAAAAGGACTGAAGGCTGGAACCATCCTCTTCTCTATGGAGCATTGTTGTTATTAAGTACCACCAAATCAGTTCTAATTCATTGTTGTTTCTATTAGCCAAAGCAATCAGGCAATCCCAGATTCAAGGGACAGGAAAATATACTCTACATATCAATCATAGATTTAAAACGCGTGTGGCATTTCTTTATGTACCACAGGAAATCACTTCCTGGAATACCCATTCTTCACTCTGTTATCCCTAATTTGTCATGATCCATACCATTGAAAGCCTTTGCATAGTCAATAAAACATAGGTAAACATCTTTCCGGTGTTTTTTGTTTTCAGTCAAGATTTATTTTACATAAGCAATGATATCCCTAGTTCCACTACCTCTTCTAAATCTAGCTTTAGTTTCTGGGACTTCCCTTTTGAGGTGCTGTTGCAGTCATTTTTAAATTATCCTCAACAGAACTTAATTTGCATGTAATAATAATGATATTGTTCAATAGTTTCCACATTCTATTGGGTAACCTCTCTTTGAAATGGACACACATATGGATCTCTTCAAATAGGTTGGTCTGGTAGCTTTCTTCCCAAATTGTTTGCAAAATGAGTGAGGGCCTCCAGTGCTGCACCCGTTTCTGAAACATTTCAACTTGCATTCAGTCAGTTCCTATAGCCTTATTTTTACCAATACCTGCAGTACAGCTTGGATTTTTTCCTTCAGTCCCATTCGTTCTTCATCATATGCTACCTCTTGAAATTGTTAAACAAAGACATTATTTCTGATACAGTGACTCGGTATATGGCTTCCATCTTCTTTCAATGTTTCACTATCATTCAATATTTTTCCCACAGAGTCCTTAAATACTGTAGTCAAGATTTGAATCTTTTTCTTCAGTACTTTCACCTTGACAAATGCTGAACATGATCTTCTCTTTTGGTTTTCTAACTCCAGGTCTTTGCACATTTCATTATAACGCTTATCATTGTCTTCTCGAGCTGCCCTTTTAAATTGTCTGTTCAACTCTGGCTTCCTCATTTCTTACATTTTCTTTAACATCTCAATGCTGGAGCAAGTTTCAGAGTCTATTCTGACATCCATAATTAACTTTTTTTTTTTTTTTGCTTTCTTTATGTATAATATCCTTGATGCCATCTCACATATTCATGAAATTTGCAGGCCAAGACAATAACTTGAGAAACTGAATATATGAAGAAAATCATGGCATTGGATGATTGTTTTGGTTGTACAAAAATTCATTAGCAACCTGCAACATGCAGATGATACAATCCTGCTTGCTGAAATTGAAGAGGAACTTAAAATACTTATTGATGAAGATCAAAGACCATAGCCTTCAGTATGGATTGCTCATCCATGTAAATAAAACAAAAATACTCACAACTGGATCAATAAATAACATCATGATAAATGGAGCAAAGGTTGAATTTATCAAATACTTCGTTTTTCTTGGGTCTATAATCGACATTCCATTTGCATCATCACAGTCAACTCTACTTTGAGGAGGCAGCTCTTTCCGGTCACATTTTCAGGGCCTTCCAACCTGAGGGGCTTATCTTCTGGCACTATATCTGACAATATTCTGGTGCTCTTCATTATGTTGCAGTATTCAATAATATGGTGCTGACAGTGTTTCACTGCTATTCATAAGGTGTTCAGTGGCTAAATATTTGGAAGCAATTTATCTCTCCTTCTTCCTAGTTTGTCTTCATCTGAAAACTCATCTGAAACCTGTCCACTGTGGTTGACCCTTGTTATTGTTGTTAGGTGCCATCAAGTTGGTACCAACTCATAGCAACCCTATGCACAACAGAATGAAACACTACCCAGTCTTGGGCTAACCACACAATTGTTGTCACGCTTGAACCCATTGATGCTGCCACTTTGTCAATCCATCTCTCTGAGGATTTTCCTCTTTTTCTCTGACCCTCAACTTTACCAAACATGATATCTTTCTCCAGGACTGGTCCCTCCTGACAATATGTCTGAAGTATGGGAGACAAAGTCTGGCCATCCTGGTTTCCAAGGAGGATTCTGGCTGCACTTCTTCCAACACAAATGTGTTTCTTCTTTTGGCAGCCCCTGGCACTTTCAATATTCTCCTCCAACACCATAACTCAAATGCATCAATTCTTCAATGGTCTTCCTTATTCACTATCCAGCTTTCACATGCATATGAGATTATGGAAAATACCATGGCTTGGGTCAGGTGTCCTCAAGCTGACATCTTTGCTCTTCCATACTTTAAAAAGGCGTTGTGCAACAGATTTGCCTAACGCAATACATCATTTGATTTCTTGACTGCTGCTTCCTGAGTGTTGATAGCTGATCTGAG
>NW_006408550.1:16501217-16512557 GCF_000296735.1 Chrysochloris asiatica
AACCTAGCTTCTGGGATTATTTGCTCAGCATAGAGTTTGAATAAGTATGGTGAAGGAATACAACCCTGTTGCACAGCTTTTTAAATTTTAAATCATTCAGTGTTCCCATGCTCTGTTTGAACAACTGCTTCTTCATTCTCAAGATTCCTCATGAGCACAATTAAGTATTCAGGAGGAAGAAGAAGAAGAAGAGGAGGAGGAGGAGGAGAAGATGTGGAAGAAGAAGAAGAAGAAAAAGAGGAGGAGAAGGAGGAGGAGGAAGGGGCTAGTCCCTGGAGAAGAACACTATGCTTGGTAAAGTGGAGTGTCAGTGAAAACAAGACTTCCAATTAGATGTAGTGGAACAGTGGTGAGTAACAATGGGCTCAGGTATAACAACAAGTGTGAGGATGATGCAGGACTGAAGAGTGTGTGTATGTGTGTCAAGTTACCATGTGACTGGTTATTTATCTTTACATACCATCTGTTTTAGAATCGATTGGAGGTGGTTTGTCTGAATTCCTGAGTGTTATTTGTTAAGAGTTGATACAAATTACTACTCCTTGGGAAACTATAAGAGGCAAGTTACCACATATTCAGCAGTGGGACAACATAGTGTAATTTTGGTACTCTATATCATTAAAATTGTCAAGTGGATTGATAAATGTAACCACTCCCAATACAATCCTCTTATTTTTCCTGAGCAGGAAGGAAGAAAGGAAAAAGGGAAAGGAGGACAAAACAAACAGAGGGAGGGACAGAAAAAAGGACAAAGGAAAAGAAAAGAAAAGAAACAGAAAAGGAGTGAAAGGAGAACTTCCCCCAATTGTTATTATTTTTTTTTTTTAGGAGATGAAGAAGGAATTTATTTGTATACACAGAGAAACCAGCCGCGTACACATTAACCCAATTCGGTAGCCAGTTCTTTGGCTTTTGCCTTTTCCAGCTTGGCAATGTGAGCCACTGACTTGGGACCCAGGACGTTGCCTCCCAGTGATTCACCAGCTTAGCCAGAGCTCCTTTGTCTTCTGAGTTCACCTGCGTGAAGGCCACAGTGGTGCAGGTCTTCCTGTGGACCAGGCATCCCAGCCAGGCCTTCCCCTTGATGATGCACTAGGGAACTCCCATTTTAGGACACACAAGGCCGTCAGGAAGACAACCAGTTCGATGGGGTCCACGTTGTGAGCGATGACCACCAGCTGGGCCTTCTTGTTCTCCACCAGAGTGGTGACAGAGTTGACCCCAGCACGCAGAACAGGGGGCCTCATGGTGGGGACACCCCCTTTGCAGCAGCCTCTGCTTCTTCTCCTGCTTCATCTCCTGTGGGTACTTGTGGACCAGCTTCAGCAGCTGAGTGGCTGTCGTTCGGTCCAAGGCATGAGTGAACTGGTTAACAGCAGGGGGCACTTTCACCCGTTTGTAGAGAATAGCCCATTGCTGTTGCAGACGGATGTAGTGGGGTCATTTGACAAAGCGGGTGAGGTCCTTTTGGGTTGGATGTCCTGTCCGATGGCCGAAGTTCTTGGGCCTTTTCTCAAACAGGGGATTCACCACCTTCTTGGCCTCCTGCCTCTTGACAACGGCAGGCGCCGGCGCCACCTTCTTCCCCTTGGCCTTCTTTCCCTTCGGCATCTTGGGCGGATGGATCAGAGCCCCCAATTATTTTCTTATCTGTGACAAAATAATTTGTTCTCTAAAACGTATCCAGCAAAACAAAATGAATGTTATAGCCCTGTTGGCTATCCCAGTTATATTAGTGTGATCTCTTTATTATCGACTAGTAGCTTAGTGATTATGAATCGGCCTGCTAACCTCAAGGGTGGAAGTTCAAAACTACCAGCTGTTCTGCAAGAGAAATATGAGGCTTTCTGCTCCCGTAAAGATTTGCAGCCTCAGAAACCCTGTGCAGGATCCTTATGAGTCGGAACCGACTCCACAGTACTTAACAACAAGTAGAAGAAAATAATTGTTTTGTTTATTTCACCATCTTCTCAGTACTTTACACAATGCTACGAACTGTGCTTTTATCTAATCCATGGTGAATAATAAAAAAAAGATTATTAAATCAAAACATTTGACCAAGGGAGCATATAATACATTGATCATACATATTGGGTCCTTGGCTCCATTAAATGCACAATTTTACATCAGTTCTGAAGACATCATCCAAGTAAAGAGATAAAAAAAAAATTAAAATAATGAGATATTTGGGGATCAATATAAAGATTTCCTTCACCTTTTTGAAAACTAATTGCATCCAAATGTCATTGATGGTATTTCTAATACAAAATAGTATCAGTTAACCTATACTCAATGTGTGTTAAATTCACTGCTGCATTGAAGTTTCATGGCGTTGATTTCCACTCATAGCACCTTTTAATAGGGTGTCAGAGTCTATAAATCTTTGCAGGCACAGAAAGACTCACACTTCTCTTGCATGGTGCAATTGGTGGGCTCAAACTGCCAACCTGAGGTTTGAAGTCCAGTGCTTATTCTACAAAGAATTAGTAATTTTTGTTTTGCAATGCACTACTTTTCATATTCATCACAATGATTAATTTGAAACTAATAAGCTACCATTGCCCTATGCCATGACGCTGCCCATTTGTGTGTCATAAATGTTGACTTGTTTCCAGGACTCTTTTTTAGAAATAACATGAGGAAGTCTTCATAAGAAGGACTATTACCAAAATCTCAGGTCACTAATCACTAATCTGTATATTTGTCAAAGACATTCTCATTTGGACACCATGAAGAACAACTAATTATACATTATTTTTTATTGTAACATATCATGCAAATTGTAGGAACAAATACATCAAAATTTCATGTATTCTAACAATTTGTCTTTGACAATAAAATGCATGTCTACAACATTGAAGAATAACAATGAATCTGCAAAACACCTCATAACATGTATGAACCTGGAGATAATATGCTGAATAACATTAGTCAATCACAAAAGGACAAATATTGTCGAGATAAATGTTGTAAAAAGTTAAGGAAAATAATAAAAGAAGCAATCTATGGTTGGTAAAGGGGGGAGGATGAAGGGGAGATTACTCATGGGCTATAGGATAGACAAGGAGCTCTAGTAGTGTAGTGGTTATGAATCAGGCTGCAAACCGCAAGGTCAGCAGTTCGAAACTACCAGCTGTTCCACGGGAGAAAGATGAGGCTTTCTGCTCCCATAAAGATTTACAGCCTCGGAAACCCTGTACAGGGTCACTATGAGTCGGAACCAACTCCACTGCACATAACAACAACATAGGATAGACACATGTTAATATGGGTGACAGGGCAGGCAATAAGGCAACAAGAGGAAGGTTGGCAGAGGAAAGATGAAGGTAGTGGGAGACATAGCAAGGAAAGCAATAATTAAAGTGAATAGAGGTAAAATACTGTGAACTGATGGTGCCTGGAAGGGATTGCAATCTCTGTAATGAAGCAAAGTACATGATTTTCTGAATGTAAAACTGATGATCTGCTCTGAAAACTCAATTCACAATAAAAGTTTTTTGTTTTTTTTAAATAATGTGGATTTATTTTTTTCTTTAAATAATGTGGAGACTGTCTCTGGGAAGTAATTATCATGATCACATGAACAATGCTTTTGTACTTGCTTTAAGTTTCTATCTGGAATCACCTAATAGTTTTGGAGTAATTTTAAATAGCTCTTAGAAATGACTCGATGGCACTTAACAACAACAAATAACAATACAAAAGTATTGAATTATACTAGTTTTATGTCAATGAAGGGGTCCTGGTGGTGCAGTGGTTAAAGTGATTGGCCATTAACCAAAAGATCTGAGATTTGAATCCACCAGCCACTTGGGAGAGAAAGATGTAGTAGTTTGTTTCTATAAAGATTTATCGTCATGGAAACACCATGGGGGCAGTTCAACTCTGTCCTGTGGGGGTCGCTGTGAGTCAGAATTCACTAGATAGAAATGCATATGAAAATGTAGCAACTACTTTAGTATTTAATTAGATCCTCTCTTTTTAAAATTATGTCTGGCAAATTTGGAAATTTCCTTGGAATACTTGAAGATTTCCTGGTGCTATATTCTTAGTTATCTTTTGAGTGGTATAAAATATTTATAAGAATCCTATATTCCAAAGAAGAAGAAACTCATTAAGACATTCTATTCATATATCAAAGGACACTGTTATTCTTTTACAGTTATTCCTGGAGGGAAAGGTCTCTACTTCACTATTTCTTTAGAAACTTTGGATTTTTTGAGTATGTTTTTTTCTGCTGCAGGGAAAAACAATCAAAGTAACATAGCAACTTTGTTAACTAATCAAATGCATATTTCATAAAGAAATCTCTCATATTTACTAGTATTGGTGTCAAAGGGACAGACTTTATCAAGGAAATGTTAGAAATCATGGATTTGGGGCATTTTATCAATACCAATGATTAAATTCAAATTTGACTGAAGTACTCTACATCCTAAACTTCATTTAAACAGTTCTGCTACAGGATATTCTTAATTAATTTTTAGGATAATATTTATTTATCTCATTTCATTAAACTATGCAATCATTTGCAGTTAATTCATATTCAAAATTTAACTGTACTGTTTTAATTATTCATTTCACAGATATCCATTCACTGTATATTACATCCTAGAACTTGGGAGTTGGGTAACAAACACATGTCATTATGATTGTTAAGTGCCTTCAAGTCAGTGTTGATCCATAGCAAACCTGTACAGGGTTTCCTAGAAGCAGCTGGTGAGCCTGAACCACTGACTTTGCAGTTCAAACCAACTTTGCAGCCTGACATATTAACCCACAGCACCACACAAGGACTCCAACAAACACATGGTGGTGTGTCTAGAGTCAGTTCCAACTCAAAGCAACCCGACACAGGATTTTGGAGGCTGTAAATCTTTATGGGAGCAGAAAGCCTCATCTTTCTCCTGCAGAATGACTGGTAGTTAGCCCAATTCATTACTACTACTTTACTAGAGCTCCTTCCAACAAACACATAAACTTTTAAAAATAAAAGAGTTTCGAGATTTTCTTGAGAGAAATGGAATGCCATTATAATTCAAAAATATTCAAAATTATTCAAATACTATGTGGAGCTGTAGGACCTCTAACTGCAAAGTCAGTGGTCCACATCCACCAGGTCCTCCTTGGATATCCCGTGCAGTGTCACTATGAGTTGGAACCAACTTGATGGTACTTGACAATAAGAAACATGGTCAAAGGAGTCCTGCTAATGCTATGGGTTGAGCACTGGTTTAATAATTGTTAGGTTGGTGGTTCAAGCCCAGCAGCAGATCTGAGGCAGAAATATGAGGTTGTCTGCTCCTGTAAAGATTTAATGTCTTAGACACCCCACTGAGCCACTGTATGCTGTCCTAAAGGGTGTTTATGAGTAAGAATCAGCTCAATAGCAGTGAAAGGGGAGCATGATCAAAATGTTGCAGGTTGAATCAAGAATCATTTAACAAATAAATTATTGAAAGCACATCAGTACTAATCTAAAACTCAGAAGAGATTTGAATTATCATTTAATCCAGCATCTCACAGGATTCACTAATCATTCTGCATTATTCTTCCAAGCTAAGCCCATTGTTGTCAAATCTATTGCAAAGCTCAGTGACCCCAGAGGTCAGAGAGGACCTGCTCCATAGGGTTTCCAAGGTTGTAAATCTTTCAGAAGAAAACTGCCACATCTTTCTCCAGGTGGAGAAGCTGTGGGTTTCAACATCTGCCCATTAGGCTAGTAGCCAAGTGCTTTAACCACTGCTCCACCAGGACTCATTATATTATCCTTGACTCATAAAACTTCAACTATTAATTTTGAGGCAACCCCTTTCATTATTTGAGGGTCCCTTTGGGGTAAAAATTCTTATTTATAATGAACCAAATCAACTGCTTATCAATCCCAATAGCTTTGGAAGAAATGTAGATACTTTTACTATCTACATCCTGGAAACTTTGCTAAGTGTATTATTTAATTATATGATATAGTCACTTGATCATTTTGTTTAATGTCTTTTTACCTGACATGAATAAAATTTCCACAAGGTTAAGAACTTTATTCTGTTGACCATTGTTCACCAAGCGCTGGGAATAGAATTTTCCAAATAATAGATGAATCCATAAATAATGGATAAACAGGTGAACTAATACAGCTAATAGATATGAAGCCAAATGTAGTAAATGGACAGCACATAGGCCACAGGTTACCTGAGGTCACTCAGACTTCTTAACAGATAGTCTTCCCTCTGTTCCCTGTAGCTGTCTCTGTGCTGTACAAAGGAAGCATAATTGCCACCAGCAGATGAAACTCCATATAATGTGGAATTACCACCCTGGGGGCAACCTTTAAACAATAGGAGATGAGAATTAGCAAGTAAATACTAAAGCCAGCTGTCTTCTGCTGAGACAGTTCTGAGATACGTTTCATGCCATGTTTTGCAGAGGGCGATGGTAGGATTAAACTCCAGTTATCCTCAGGAGTACCTGCCTCATTCATTTTGGAACTTTTTTTTTAAAATTGGTGTTTTTGGTGGCACTACTCCGCTGTGGGTTAATGCATTGGACTGTAAAGTTAGTTTGAACAGCAAGGTTGGCATTTCAAGCTCTCCCGTAACTCCTCAGAAATTCTCTACAGGGTCGCTATGGGTTGGAACCAACTCGACAGCACCTAACAACAACAACCCCTACATCGTTGTTTCCTTGGATCAGTTGTCAGAAAACTACTGCATCCAAATCATTTTCTCAGGGACTGTGCTTGCAGAGCCATGGTCATGCTATGGCTTAGGCATTAGACTGCTAACCACAACATTGGTGGTTCAAACCCACAAGATGCTCTGTGGGCAAAAGCTGAGGCTGTCTGCTCCCATAAAGATTTACAGTCACAGAAATCATATGTAGGGTCACTATGAGTTATAGGGTAACTATGAATTGGAATGTAGTCCTGGTATGGCACTGTGGGTTAATGTGCCAGACTGCAAAGCCATTTGAACTGTAGGGTCAGTGGTTCAAGCTCACTTAGCTGCTCCTGGGAAACCCTAAACAGAGTTTCTGTGGGTTGGAACCTGCTCGACAGCACTTCACAACAACAACAATGAGTTGGAATAGACTTAACAGTTGCTTTTGATTTGGGTACTTGTGGATCTCCAAATTACAGCTTAAGAATTGAAGTCGTAGCTCACCTAGACACCAATGAATTACACTGTTAAGTCGTCAATCATATTTCCTCTGGTCAATGCTTACAATTATATCAAGTTGAAATCATCATAAGAGATAAAGATGAACACTATCACATTATTAAAAGGTCAATTGAGCAAGATGACAAAATCATAACAAACATCTACACTCCCAATGAAAGAGCACCAAGGAATATAAAGCAAACCCTACTAGAAATGAAGAAAGAAATAGATAAATCTACAATTATAGTGGGAGATTTTACTACACCACTTTTGAAAAGGGATAGAACAACCAAAAAGAAATTTGACAAAGATACAGAGGAACTAAACAGTGTAAACAATCTACTTGACTTCATCGATGTGTACAGGGCATTCAACCCAATAACAGCACAATACACATTATTTTCCAGTGCATGTGGAACATTCTCCAAAATTGATTATGTGTTAGGCCACAAAACAAGCCTCCATAAATTTACAAACATCAAAACACTACAAAGCATCTTTTCAGACCACAATGCTATAAAACTAGAAATCAACACTAGGAAGCCCAATGAAATAAAGTTGAATACATGGAAACTGAATAACACCCTGCTGGAAAGCAACTGGGTAGTAGAAGAAATTAAACATGAACTCACAAAGTTCCTAGAAACAAATGAGACCCAAAACATAACATACCAAAATCTTTGGGACACAGCAAAAA
Organism: Chrysochloris asiatica; assembly: GCF_000296735.1. Classification (NCBI taxonomy): domain Eukaryota; kingdom Metazoa; phylum Chordata; class Mammalia; order Afrosoricida; family Chrysochloridae; genus Chrysochloris; species Chrysochloris asiatica. The sequence goes on from NW_006408550.1 coordinate 16,509,072, forward strand.
CAGTGTTCAGAGGACAATTTATTGCAATAAATGCACACATCCAAAAAGAAGAACCAAAATTAACACATTAACACAGCATCTGCAACAATTAGAAACAGACCAACAGGGGGAACCTACAGTCACCAAAAGAAAATAAATAATAAAGATCAGAGCAGAAATAAATGAAATTGAAAACAGAAAAACTGCAGACAGAAACAACAGAACAAGAAGCTGGTTCTTTGAAAGAATTAATAAAATTGACAAACCATTGGCAAACCTAACAAAAGAAAAGAAGGAGAAGACACAAATAACACACGTTAGAAACCACATGGGTGAAATCACATGGAAATAAAAAGGATAACAACAGAATATTATGAAGAGTTGTACGCCAACAAATTTGAAAACTTAGAAGAGATGTAAAATCCGATTCATTATTTACATTATGAAAAATGTTTTATACTCTAAATAGTGACACAAAGAACCCTATAATACATTTAAAAGAAGAAATGTATTTGTGTAATGTTGTTGCTTTTAAGTGCCTTCAAGTGCCTCCCCACTCATACTGACCTTCTTTAGGTTTTCTGAAGAAAGGCTGGTAGGTTTGAGCTGCCAACCTTGCAGCTAGCATTCCAGTGCTTATCCTACAACGCAACATCAGGATTCCTTTATGTAATCACATTAAGTGTTTCTGAGTCAGTTACAACTCATAGAGACCCTGTATAGGATTTCCAAGGAATTGCTCGTGAGTTTGAATCACCGATCTTGCAGTTAGTAGTCCAATGCTTATCCTACAGCACCACACTAGAACTTCTTTATATAATGTTGATGTGAAGTGCTGTTGAGTTGGTAAGGACTCATAGCTACCCTGTATAGGGTTTCTAAGAAGCAGCTGGTGGATTTGAACCACCGACCTTGCAATTTGAACCAACTTATGGTGGAGTGTTTATCTGAAAGTTCCACACCATATATTAGCTCTGGACAAATTGTCAGTGTTCACAGGACAATTCTTTACTACATGGCCATTCAAAGTCTGGGATTTCATTCTTACTGCTGCAGTCACACTCCACAAAGTATCCTCATCTCAGTGGTGGAATTTGGGCTCCAAATAGCTGGGCCATTTGTGCTCCAGACAATCTGTCAGTAGGAAAAGGATTAAATCCAGAAATGGAGCATTTAACCTGCTCACATTGCATTGTACTCATTTAGTCATATAGACAGCTCACTCAAAGGAAAGTGGGAAATGCAGTCTAATTGTGGCCCCAGAGGTGTCCTGGTGTAGCCCTGTCGGATCAGCACTGGACAGCTAGTCTCAAGGTCAGTGGTTCTAACCCACTAGTCACCCTTCAGAAGCACTATACAGGGTGTCCATGAGTCAGAACCAAATTCATGGTACTTAGCAACAGCAACAGCAATGGATCAGAAATGAAAACATTTTGCAAAAACACATATCATTTTCGGAACTAAGTTAGGGCTTGTTTACTATACATAGTTGTTGTTGATGATGTTGTTGAGTGTCGTGGAATTAGTTCTGCATCATACCAACCCTATATTGGGTTTCTGAGGAGCGACCAGTGAGTTTGAACTGCCAACCTTGTGGTTCAAACCAACCTTGCAGTCCAGTGCTTATCCTAAATATACATATATCTAATATAGTTTTAAAATTCTTGAGCATGGTGTAAGTTTAAAAGACAAGCATAGTCTCAATCCCCATTCTGTTTTCTCAATAGCTCTTTTGGAGAACTAGCTCTTTGGAGAATTTTTTCCTAATACACGAATCAAATCTAGTTGATGACATACTTTAATAAAACATCATATTCAAAGGAATTTAGAAGCAGTAGGCCATGACTAACAACTTGAGCATAGATCCATTTCAGAATTATTGTGGAATCATTCTGATTGATAGTATTATTATATGTTTACAAAAGCTAAAATTTAGAGATTGCAATTAGTGCATGTATTGTTCCATGGTGAGAAAATTATAGGCAGAATGGCACTGAGCATATAGGTAAAAATAGATTCATATTTCAGTGAGCCTATGAGTACATGGAGACTTGGTGGCATAGTGGATTACACAATGGGTTGTTAACTGCAAGATCATCAGTTAGTCCAAGAGAGAAAGATGAGGCTTTCTGTACGTGTATAGATTCACAGCCTCCAAAAGCTTAGGGATTTGTTTTACTCTATCCTGGAGTGTCTACAAGTCAGAATCAACTACACATCAGTGAGGTTTTGGGTTATGTGTACATTGATAATGTAACAAACATGAAAATCATCAAAGTTGTTCCTATAATTATATTTTGTTGTTGTTGTTAAGTACTGTCAGGTCAGTTCCATTTCTTAGTAATCCTATATAGAGTTTCCAAGGAGCAGCTGGTGTGTTTGAGTTGTCAACCTGTGGTTAGCAGTCTAGTGCTTAAGCTACATCATGACATTGGAATTAAGTATGCTTTAGACAGTTTAATATAGCCACAATTTTATCCCATAAATCAACATCTTTTTAAGAAGTTAATGAGATGTGTAAACAATATTGTTAGAAATATGTGACTTAGGAATGATCAGACTTCAAAAATATTTATAAATAAAATTGCAATTATTATTCAATGATTACCCAAGTCTTTAGTTTCGTAAATACATTTTTTTTTGTATTTTTCTGTTATGTGAATATTGAAAACTATGTATCCAAAATTAATGTTAACTGTATAGGACTATAGCATTAATTTTTATAAACCAAAAAGGCTAAGTAACTCAACTTGATAGTGGTTTTATCTATTTTACTGGTATTTGACAATATTTTTGTATTTTCACATAAAGTAGACTTATGAAAATAACATGAAAAATGCAAGGATACTTACTTAGTTTATTCAGGTTGTGGTGGTAGTTGTGTGCCATCAGTTTGGTTCTCACAGCAACCCTGTAGAGGGTTTCTGAGGTTGTAATCCTTTACAGGAACAGAAAGCCTCATCTTTCTCCTATTGAGAAAATGATAGATTTGAACTGCTGACCTTATAGTTAGAAGCCCAGCTTGTAATCCACTGCACTACCAGGGCTCCTTATTCAATGTGTAGACTGTGTTATTTATTCATGCTTCTTCTTTGCTGCTTCTCTTTTACATTGTAGGAAATATATATATAATTTTTTTTACCAATGACTTTTGCCAGGCCAGGTAAATTATTCTAGGCAGAATAATGCAGGCAGAAAATATTTACCAATATTTCACTGAGGTTTTCAGACACTGTGGGTTTCCATTCATGATTCTTATTTTCTCTCTTCTGTCATGAGAGATGCATGTCGCAGACAAGAGTGCTATTTTGTCCTGATTCCCAAAGTGAAGATGTGTGTGGAACAGTCCTGAACTCAACTTGCATCCTAGATCCAATTCCAGCAAATTCTTGAATGAGCAACTGGAGATTTCAGTATCCACAGCAAACCCTTAGACACTATGTTGTTGTTGTTGTCAGGTGCCATCTAGTCGTAACCGACTCATAGCGACCCCATGCACAGCAGAAC
>NW_006408550.1:16513939-16515695 GCF_000296735.1 Chrysochloris asiatica
GAAATTGGTACCAGATGTGGGAGCTGTCATGATAAATGCTAAAGTATACAGCTTTGGCATTGGAGCTATATGGTGATCTGCAACAATGCTGTTACTGTAGGCTGAACAAACACTCTAACCTGGCATAACTTGAGAGACAAACACTTTGAACGAGTTCCTGATTTCAGAACTCCGAAGGCCCTTGTGGTGAAGTAATGTGTTGAGTTCTGAATTGAAGATGTTAAAGGTGCTGCAAGTTTCTGCTTTCCCCTTTTACACTCCTTTTTCATTTATGAAAACCACATGCCCTAGATGAGAGGGACATATCTGGTATATGTTCCAGAATAAAAAGATATGTGGACCCGACTTGAAATTCTAACCCAATTTTGGCTAAATATATGAGAAATGATCCCTGCAAAACCCAGGATAATTAAGCAGGGAATCAGTTTAAAAAGGTTTAGATGGAGTAACAATGAATACCTGTTTATGCAGTACCAAATATCAGAATGATTTGGTGTGCAGAGTTATCACATCAAAACCTGTCAAATTGCACTCAGGTGCCTTTTATTGGTTTATTTCTGTGGCATTATTAGTATGTTGTTGTCGTCAGGTGCAGTCTAGTTAGCTCCAACACAGCAAACCCAATACGCAACAAAACCAAATATTGCTGAGTTTGTGTCATCTTTACAATCCTTTCTATGTTTGAGTTCACTGTTGCAGCCACTTTGTCAATCCATCTCTTTTTCACTGACCTTCTGCTTTACCCAACTTGATGACCATCTCCAAGGAAAGGATCCTTGTGATACCATATCAAATGTATATATGAGACAATGTCCACCCATCTTTGCTTCTACAAAACATTCTGGCTGTATGTCTTCCAATAAAAATTAGTTTGTTCTGGCTGTCTCTGGTATGTTTATGCAATGTTCTTCAATAACACCTCAATTCAAATACATCAATTCTTCTTCAGTCCTCCATATTCATTGCTCATCTTTCATATGCATATAAACCTATTGAAAATACCATGGCTTGGATCTGACACACCTTAGTCATCAAGGTGACATCTTTGCCTTTAAGCACTTTAGAGATCTCTTTTGCAGCAGATTTCCCAATGCATTTGCCATTTCATATTTTTACTGCTGCTTCTTTGTGCATTGTTTATAGATAAGAGTAAAACAAAATGCTTGAAATGTTTAATGCTTTCTCAGCCTATTGGTTCAGTTGTGGGGATTTTCATTTATTTATTTATGAGTTGCAATACAAATTAAAGTCTATTCTTCGATCTTTATCAGAAAATGCTATAAGTCCTCTTTGCTTTCAGGAAACAAAGTTGGATCATCTGAATATCACAAATTGTTAGAGTCTTCCCGCAATCCTGATAACATGTTCTTCTTCATGTTTATATTGTCCACCTTCTCACATTATTTACTCATCATGCAGACTGATAAATATAAGTATGGTAAAAGGATATAACCCTCACATACACGGATTTTAAACCATGCTGTATCCCCTTGTTCTGTTTGAACAACTACCCCTTGGTATATATACAGTTTCTGCATGAACATATTTAAGAGTTCTGGAATTTACAAGTTTCAAAATGGTACCAATATTTGTTTTTATCCACATAGTCAAATGCCTTTATATCCAATAAAACACAAGTACATATCTTTCTGGCATTCTCAACTTTCAGTCAAGATCCATATAATGTCAGCCATTATATCCCTAATTCCAAGGCCTGTTGTGAATCGGGCTGAAATTTCTGGAACTTGTGTGATGA
>NW_006408550.1:16516170-16520169 GCF_000296735.1 Chrysochloris asiatica
ACTTTTCAATATTGCAAGTTGAGGCTTGAATTTTTCTACTCTCTCAATTTGAGAAATGTCAAGTGTGTACTTATCTTTTGGTTTTCTAACTTCTTATCTTTGCACTGTTCATTAGAGTATTTATTTTGATTTCTGGAGACACCCTTTGAACTTTTCTGTTAAGCTCTTTGTATTAATTGTTTCTTCTTTTTCCTTTAGCTACTCTACATTCAAGAGGAAGTTTCTACGTCTCCATTTACATTAATTTTGATATTTTTCCCTTTCCTGTCTTTTTAGTGACCCTTTTCTTTTGTTACATATGATATCCTTGATGTCACCCCACAATTTTCTGCTCTTCAATCTTATACTGAATGTCATATCTATACTTGAGATGGTTTATAGGTTTAGGTAGTATATACTGTGGCTCTTATAATTTTCTAAAACTTAAACTTGCATATAAGCAATTGATGGGCTGTTCCAAAGTTAGTCCTTCCTTGGCCTTGCTCTGACTGATGGTATTGAGTTCACCACCCTCTCTACATTTGTGGTCTATTTGATTCTTTATATCCCATCCAGTGCTGTTCAAATGTATTGTTGCTGTTGTTATTTATTGTTGTGTTGTTGAGTCATCTCCAACTCATAACCACCCTATGCACAATTGAAGGAAACACTGCCCAGCCTTATACCATGCTCACAAGTGTTACACTTGAGCTCATTGTTGTCCCAATTGTGCCAGTTCAACATGTTGGGATCTTCCTTTTTTTCCTTGACCCAGTACTTTACCAAGTGTAATGTCCTTCTCCAGGGACTGGTCCCTCCTTATAATATGTCTGAAGCATGAGAGATGAAGTATTGCCATCATGACTTCTACGGAGCATTCTGATTGTACTTCTTCCAAGACAAATTTGTTTGTTCTTCTGGTAGTCCCTGTTACTTTCAATATTTTTCTTCAGCATCATATGCAAATGCAGTAATTCTTCTACAGTCTTCCTTATTTATTGTCCAACTTTCACATGCATATGATGTAATTGAAAATACCAGACTTTGGTGAGACAAGTCTTCAAAACGATATCTTTGCTTTTAAACACTTTAACGAGTTTTTATGCAGCATATTTGCCTAATGCAATGCATTATTTTATTTTTTGACTGCTGCTCCCATAATTGTTGTTTGTGGATCCAAGCGAAATGAAGTCTTTGACAACTTCAAATATTTCTACATTTATCATGATGTTATTTATTAGGCCAGTTGTGAGAATTTTTGTTTTCTTCACATTGAGGTACATACAATCCATACTTAAGGTTGTGGTCTTTGGTCTTCATCAATAAGTATGAAAAAGACATTTGGTGGGATTCACAAAGACCATAGCTAGAAGAGTCACACCAACCTATTCACTGCACTGCAAAGAGAACAAAATTTTACTTTTAAGGAAAACATATCATAGAAGACAAAAAAATTAATAGGAGTGATTTAGTAAGGGAATCAAATTAAAAGTATGCTAATTCACACTTGGATTCCTAACACAAAAACATTTATTGAGTTGTGTCTATCAAAATAAACAAGTTTCTATTTCCTTGTCAGATTTATCATCTACTCTTAAACAAATATTACTTTCTTGTTTTTAAAATTGGAACAGTTACAATGCCTCATTTTTTCTTATGATTGAATGCAATACTATATTTTTAATATGTCGTTGTTGTTAAGTGCCGTTGAGTCGGTTCCGACCCATAGCGACCCTGCATAGGGTTTCCGAGGAGTCACTGGTGAGTTTGAACCACCGACCTTGTGGTTCAAACTGACTTTTCAGTATAGCGCATTAACCCACAGTGCTACACCAGGATCCCAAATTTTAGTATATACTCATAAAAATTGCCAACATTTAGTACATTTTGAACAGATATTGCTATTAATATTATTGATATTATTATCTTTACAGAGTATATAAGGAGGCTTCAAAAAGTTCTTGGAAAAAAGGGGAATTAAAAGAAAATTAATTTTTTTTCATTGAACTTTTTGAAGCCCCCCACCCTCCCACCGTAGACAGGAAAACATGTGGCTGATAAAGATGCTGCTTCTAATCATTAATACAAACAAATGGTACTATTTATATGACTTCAATTCTTTATAAAGGTTTAGTGCTAAATTATAGTAGTATATTTATCCCTAAAAGCAATGAATAGTAGACAATCAGTGTATGCAGTCTTTTTTGTGACATAGAATCCACCTGGTGGACTATGCTGAAATTAATTTTTATCCTGGAAATTTTTTTTTTTTTTGAAAAAATTGTTTTCTTTATCAGATAATGATAAAATTTTGATTGGCATTCTAAGATTCATAAATGCTTTTTAGTTATTTCACATTTTAATATAATCATTTATTTAGTAGCACTATTAGCCTATGATAATTTTGACCAAATTTTCCAATAGATTGTTAAACAGATACTTTCAAGAAAAAAAATATCCATTAGTATTCTGAAATTAAGAACGATCTTCTCTGGAAATGAATGCTTTGATAAAATAGGAATTATGTTGCTGTATTTGCCTAATCAAGTTATAATGTGCTGTGTTATCAATGATGAAAGTACGTTATCTTAAGTTCATATAAAATTAAAATTGAATTCACACAATTATCCTAAGATGTTCTTCTTACAGAGGTGATTTAAGTATTTCCTTACTTCTTCCTTGCAATAATACAATTTAATCACAAGGTCTTCAAGGTCACTGTGGAAGGGGAATTGAGTGTAGAGTTTTGCACAAGAGATCTTATAGCCAGTTACAGAAGTACACCTCTCCTTTAGGGATAAAATTCAACCATATGGGACCAGTATAAATTTAAACTATCTTTCGAATATTAGACTCCTTATGTATCATCATGCTTGGTAAAGTAGAAGGCCAGAACAAAAGAGAAAGACACCCAGCAAGATGGATTGATGCAGTGGTAGCAACAGTGGGCTCAAGCATAACAATAATTGTGAGGATGGCCCCAGACTAGGCAGTGCTTTGTTCTGTTGTGCATAGGGTTACTATGAGTCAGAACCAACACAAAGTCACCTAACAACAGCAATATACCTAGGAAGAGGAAAATTAAATTACATTTGGTAAACACTTTAGTATTATTCCTGCCACGGTATACTCTTTAGGGTATCATACATCTGGGTCATTTTTCTTTCCAGATAACAAACTCACTGCATTCCTAATTGTTGTTGTTGTTACATGCCATTGAGTCAGTTCTGACTCATAATGGCCCTGCAAAGGGTTTCCAAGGAGCAATTGGTGGTTTGAATGGGTGACCTCCTTTTGGTTAGCAGTCCAGTGCTTATCCAGTTGTGCCATACCAGGACTCACCTCCCTAATTATTGTTGTTATGTGCCATCGAGTCGGTTCCGACCCATAGTGACCCTGTACAGGGTTTCCGAGGATGTAAATCTTTACGGGAGTAGAAAGCCTCATCTTTCAGGAAAACATATAATCACTGTATCCGATTCATTTCCTGAAGTCTCTATATGTGATTCCATACAGAGGCCTTAGATAATGGAGGGAATGTAACAGAATTGTTGGTGTTGTTAAGTGCCACCCAGTTTCCATTCATAGCTACTCTATATAGGGTTTCCAAGGAGCAGCTGGTGGGTTTGAGCTGCCGATCTAGGGGTTCAAAGATCAACGTTGAACACAAAGAGTCTGAAACAGGATAATCATAATAAATTGTCTGTTGCAGAAAAGGAGAGAATGGAGATTACATAGCCATCATTGCTTTGGCAATTTTTCAGTCCCAATGACTAGGCACAGTCAATATTTTCTACTTTGAGTGGGATGATCATTTATTAGACCCTGAATTAACTCTATTGGAAAAAAAACCCTGTCCATTGTTTGCCGTGGCCCCTTGATTCACTCCTTGGGAGATGGCTGTTGTTGCTATTGAATGCCTTCTACTCAGTTACAACTCATAAAGACCCTGTATAAAGTTTCCAAGTGTAGCTGCTCCTGGATTTGTCAGCTTGAGGACTAAGGTGCGCCTGACCCAAG
>NW_006408550.1:16520520-16525746 GCF_000296735.1 Chrysochloris asiatica
GCCCAGGATTGGGCAGTGATTCATTTTTCTGTGCATAAGGTCACTATAAGCTGGTACCAACTCAACGGCATCTAACAACAACAACAACAACCTTGCTATTCTAATCGATCTTGCAGACTAGGCTTATCCTGCAGCCACATCAGTACTCCATTATTTCTCTTGGCTATATCTGATGTGAGTATTGTGAGGTATGGTGTCCTTGAAACTTTTATTGCCTTTGAAGTCAACTGCTCATGTAAGAGTAAGATGTAATGATTCCAAAGTTAATGGTTTTTTCAGGCCACCCCCATAATTTCTTTAGCAATATAATTCACTAGCAAATTTAGAAGACTCCCATTCTACCTGCTTCCAATCACTACAACCCCAGTCATCAAACACATAGGTCCTTCCTAGTCTAGTTCTTAAATCTGCTTTGTTTTTCTGCCACTTCATTCATATGGTGATCCCCCTTTTCCTATCACATAATGCTGATTTTCTTGAAAATAGATGGAAACCAATACTTCATCTGAATTTTGTCTCCTGTTTCTTTTTTCAATTGTGAGTTTTCTACCAGACTTTTGGTTTTCATATTCCATTGTCTACAGTTAAAGGCAGCTGACATTTTTTAACATTAAAAGATCCTGAATTTGAATTGTCTTTATTCTTTCATCTCTGATTGCAAACTGGTCAGTTTGCCCATGTGTTAATCTTTCCATGCAATGGTTTCTAAATCCAATACGTAGAAGCCAATACACCGTAACAAGACTTTCTATTATAAACTGTTTTCTAATTTCCTCCCGTAGAGTGACTGACCCCCAAAATAAATGGTTTCTCACCATTATTTCAGATGACTATTTAGTAAATGCTTTGCCTTTGCAATCATGGATTGCCATTCTTTACATTTCCAGTACTAATTTGTTTGTTGACTGCCATCCAACTCTTAAGACAATGCAACATATTTTTAGCTTTTGCTAAAGCAGCACCTCACTTCAAAGAGCTGTTTTCTATATTACTTAGGATATATGTTGTGTCAAAGGCTCTGAAATCTCACTGGCTAAATACAATAAAGAGATTATTCACAGTGCATGTCATAGTCAAGTAAACTTTGGGCAGAGCGCTTTGATGGCTCTCCTCCAAGAATTGGCTCATTGGTTCAGTCTTCTTCCATTTTGTAGTTCTGCCTTTTCAAACATGTGTCCTCTAGAACTTCATGAAAGAAACAGATTGCCTGGAAAGGTGAAGGGAAATGTCTGCCTAAGCCAGAGCCTAACGACCACTGTAGTTGAAAAAGGCAAATGATTTATATACACTGTGAAAATAAAATAAAATAAAGCTTGTTGAACACATAGTCCATGACACATTCAAATAAGGTTAACATAATTTTTAATAATGCATACAATTATTTTAAAATATATAGCTATTTGTGATGTTATATAAAAGACTATCATTAATTTTTAGTTTTCAATTAATGAACATTATTAGGAAATTGTGTTTTTGTTGGATCCAAAATTCATTTTAATTCATCTTTATGGAAGTCCATATATTTAAAATTGAACTCAGCTTGTTTTCTCTCCAAAGTATATATATAATATACACACTAATGAATGCATTAGTCTCTCGCCATTTTAAATGCAAAAACTCAATGATTTTTAAATTTTCTATATCAAATGTGCCTATGGGCACTTCCATCATGACAAATACTGTGAATTTACCTCTACAATATTATACTCATCCTTTCCTTATTTCCAGCTCCCTGATTAATCCTTGTCTGAGAATTGCAACAGCACCCTGCCCTGTCTCATTTCTACCATCTTTTGCAATTAATCGAAATTCTAATTGGTCAGTTAATTTTCCTAAGTACAACTCTGAATGTGTCACCACCTTGTTCAAAAACATACTGGCTTCCTGCTGTCTACTAGTTTTCATTTCTCATTCAAGGTACTTCAAGAAATAGATACAATCTACCAATCTAATTTCACTTTCCAGGATTTTCCAGGAATAATGCTCTCATATAGTATCACACTTTTACTTATGTTGAAGTATTCAATCTTTATTTATTTATTTTTCTTTTGATCTCACAGTTTCCACAACATACCATGCCCTGTCATATTTGCACATATTCAATTTTACCTTTGGGTGTGTGTATATATGAATACATATTAATTAAAGACACAGAATGCATTATTCAGGGGTGAAGAGAGGCAAGTTTGAATAAGGGCTTCCCAGACAAAAGCAGAGAGGAAGAAAGGAAATTACTTTGCTAAAGAAACAAGCTTAGAAAAATTGATTTTGACTAATGGTAATATATAAGAATGTTCTCAGGAAGGCAAGTTCAAAAGGTAAACGAGTTGAGGAAATCACAATCTTCCTTAATAAATAATACCAACTACATTTTCGAGATGTCTGTAGAATACATAAAAATGAACAAAACTTTGTTGTTGATATTAAATGTTGTGGAGGTGCTTCCCACTCATAGCAGCCATACATACAGCAGGACCAAACAGTGCCCGGTACTGTGCCCTTCCAACATCATTGCTATGATTGAGTCCATTGTTGGAACCACCATGTCAGTCCATCTCATTGAGGATCTTCCTCTTTTTCTTTTGCTGACCCTCTACTTTATCAAGCATGATATCTTTCTCTGTAGACTGTTTTCTCCTGATAACATGTCTAAAATACCTGAGAGGAAGTCTCAACATCATCTCTAATGACTATTCTTGCAGCATCAATGGGCTCAAAATTAGCAACGATTATGAAGTTGGCCCAGGATTGGGTAGTGTTTCATTCTGTTGTGCATAGGGTCACTATGAGTCAGTACCAACTCAATGGCACCTAATAACAACAACAATAACAACTTCTTTCAAAACAGATTTATTTGTTTTGGTAGTCCATGATATTGTCAAAGTTATTCAACAATGTTATAAATGAAAGTTATCAATAATTATTTGTATAAACTATGTGCAACATAATAATGGGAAATTTAAACCCAGTAATAGCTCTGGTAGCATAGTGGTTATGAATCAGGCTTTGAACCACAAGGTCAACAGTTTGAAACTACCAGCTGCTCCACAGGAGAAAGATGAGGCTTTCTACTCCCGTAAGTATTTACAGCCTCGGAAACCCTATACAGAGTCGCTATGGGTTGCAACTGACTCAACAGCACTTAACAACAACAACAACAATATAGAATTAGGAAAAGAATATACAAAAGTAGTTACAGATATTCTTCTCAAATACAAAATAGAGGAACATCCTCTAAGGTTCATATGTAAAACTGTACCATATTTACTTATTGTCTAATTTTTAATTATTTCAAATAATCCAATTTCTGGGTCTGAGAGTATATACATTTTAATCTGATAAATATTTTCAACTGCATTAGTATTGAGGTGTGAAACAGCAAATAAAACAATGCTACCTCCGCATTTGCACTAAGAGAATGCTAAAATAGAACATGTGTATTTTGCTGACCAGAGTCCTGGTGTGGCGCTGTGGGTTAATGCACCAGACAGCAAAGCAGTTTGAACTGCAAGGTTGGAAGTTCAAGCTCACCAGCTGCACCTCGGATATCCTATACAGGGTCACTATGGGTAAGAACCGACTTGATGGCACTTAACAGCAACAATTCCTGGTGTGGCGCTGTAGGATAGGCACTTGACAGAGATTGAATCAACTCAACGGCACTTAAAAACACCAATAAGAAAACTTTGCTGATCCAGATATATTCAGCTCTGACAGCCTTCTGATGCACCCCCTTCTCACCACAACAATTGGTAAGCATGGTCCCCAAACTGGATAGTTATTTTATTTATTTTTTTAATCAAACTAAAATAACAAAGCATTGTTTATTCTTAGCATGTTGCTTTGTTTATGATAATTTGACATTGGATTTTTAAAATGATTTCTTATGCATTAATATCATATGAGTTTTCTTTTTAGCTGATTAATGTGGTGGATTTCATTAATTAATGATCAAATATTGAATCAGCCTTGCATACCTAGAGAAATCCCACTTAGATGAAATCTATGAAAACCAGAAACTGTCTAAGGCAGAAATCTGCCAAAGAAGGAAAATGCAAATAGTTTCCACTCTAACAAGCAATATAAACATGGAAAGATTATACCTTGTGAATGGCAAAAACTTTCAAGACCTGAAAAAACAAGGCAGTCCCACTAAGTTACACCTTTCACAGATTTTACTGTAATTTCTTTTACACGTGGACGGATCTATAATCCCTTGCTTGCTGAAGACGAAGAGGATTTGAAGCACTTACTGATGAAGATTAAAAACTACAGCCTTCAGCATAAATAACACCTCAAAATAAAGAAAACAAAAATCTTCACAACTGGAACAATAAACAATATCATGAAAAGACTGAAGTTGTCAAAGATTTCATTTTACTTGGATCCCATGGAAACAGCAGGCAAGAAATCAAGTGACATATTGCATTGGGCAAATCTTCTGCAAAAGACTTCTCTAAAGTGTTATGAAAAAAAGAAGTAACTTTGAGGACTAAGGTATTTCAATTGTCTCATATGCTTGGAAAAGCTGGACAATGATTAAAGAAGACCAAAGACAAACTGAAGTCTTTGAATTATGTAGCTGGGAAAGAATATCTATACACCATGGATCACCAAGGAAGTTATGTAATTTGGAGTCCTGGTGTAGCACTGAACCACAAGGTCAGCAATTCAAACTCACCAGTAACTCCTTGAAAACCCTAAGTAGGGTTGCTATGAGTCAAAACTGACTCAGTGACTCTTAACAACAACAAATAGAATCACAAATAAATCTGTCTTGGAAGAATTAAAACCAGAACATTCCTTAGAAGTGAAGATGTTGAGACTCCTCTCACACAGTTTTTCAAGCTGTCAAAAGGGACTCAATTTTGTAGAAGGACAACATGCTTGGTAAGGTCAGAAAAAAGAGGAAGACCCTCAATCAGGTGGACTGATACAGTGGTTACAACTATGGGCTCAAACATAGCCCAGATTGTCAGGATGGCACAGGACTGAGCAATGTTCTGCTCTGTTGTACAGAGGGCTGCTATGAGTCAGAACAAACTCAATGGCACAACAGCAATTATGGCAATTGTGCTAAGGGTTTTTCATAAGTGTTTCTGAGAGACATTAATCTGTAGTATCCTTTTGGAGTAGCATGGTGGCTCTGTAGGATAAACACTGGATTACTAATCATAAAAGGGGCTCTGGTAGCCTAGTGGTTAAGAGTTGGGCTGCTGACCTCAA
>NW_006408550.1:16527161-16564914 GCF_000296735.1 Chrysochloris asiatica
AGAGTAACCTGCTACAATTTAATGAACTTTACCTACACTTATGGATGTAGTAGCTCAAAAAAGGGAACAAGTCTTTACAGCAAGGATCACACCCACCCCCTCAGTACACAGAGTTGATAGGGATGGGCAACTTAGACATTGGCTGCCCAAAATGGGGGTGGGCTATAAAGGCAAGAAGTGACTGGCTTACAAGCTTTCAAGAGGGAGCCTACTTCCAGACAGGGTGGGGGAAGGTAGACTCACTACGGAATCATTTCCAATCCTTTGGGAGGACCCGGCTGGAGAAAGGAAATGGGGATAAGACCCTTTGGTACAATAGTGAATAATTGCCATCAGGACTGACTGTGAGGGTAGGAAATATAGAGGTAGATGTTTTTTGACAAAAGGAGGGGAGTGATTGATTTTGCAACCCAGGAGTGGAGGTCCCTGGGACCATCAAGTGAGAAGATTGGAGAGTGGGACCCTCCCTAGAGATGCAGTGACTCCAGGCATGGAGACAAAGACAATGATGTGGACAGATGGAGTGGCTGGACACACTGAACTCAGGGAGGAAGAAGGGCTGTGTGCTGGCAGCCGGGGGCAGACCTGTGTGGTACCCTTTGGTTATTTGATGATGCATGGAGGGGATGGTAATCACTGCAATAAGACAAAATAGGATAGGATGAGTGTAAAGCTGATGTTCTCCCATGTAAACCTCACAATAAAAACATTAAAAAAAAGAAGAAAGAACAATTACAGTAAATTTTACAACAGTAAATGCTAAAACATAGGCACTGTTGCAACAACAGTAATAACAACGAGAAAAATATGTGAGACTAAAAAGGGAGATATTTGTTAGGAAGGTATATGTGAGTACATGCATGTACACACACAGGTGAATTTGTAGGAATAAGTATGTTTGGTTGTACTACATATGTTATTGTGGCTGTTATCAAGTGCCCTCAAGTTCATTCCAACTCACAGCACTCCTGTATAGGGTTTTGGAGGCTGTAAATATTTGAGGGAGCAATATTTTCCAAAGACTTTATGGTTCACATTACTTATCCTACAGAGTCATCACACTCCCCGCATTGCATATATATATGTATATATATGTTGTTAAGTGCCTTGAGTCAGTTCTCACTCCTAATGACCCTGTATATGGTTTCTGAGTAGCAGCTGGTGGGTTTGAGCCACCTACCTTGTGGTTGAAACAGACCACTCGATCCAGTGTATTGTATTATTCTGAAATGTTACACCAGGACACTATATTTCTGAGTGTCGTTGTGTTGGTTCCAACTCATAGTGACCCTGTATAGGGTTTCCAAAGAGTTGGTTCTGACTCATAGAGACCCTGTATAGAGTTTCTGAGGAGTTGCTGGTGAGTTTGAACTGCCAACTTTGCAGTGCAAACCGACCTTGTGGTCTAGTGCTTTATCCAACCACGCCATGCCAGGACTCCAAAGCTAATCATTGGTAATTATAAGTAAAGAAAACCAGAGCCGAGTTCTGCTCTGACACATGGCTTGCTGTGAATTGAGATGAATGAGATGGCGAATTGTTGATTATAAAACAATTATTGAAGTCACCTGTTGGGTGTTGTATATGATACGTTGTTGTAATGATGAGAACATTTAAGGAAATGAAGCTTAAATGGTCTTAGTATTTGTTCTCTTTAGCAAATATTCTCAATTACCATTTGCAGTATTTCATTAACAGACTAGAAGGGGAGCATCAAGAGGGGAGGAAGACACATCAACAATTGGTAGTATACAGATGAAACAAGTTTTCTTGCTGAAAGGAAGATGACCAGAAACACTTACTGATGAAAGTCAAGGACAGCCTTCCATATGGTTACACTTCAAAATAAAACAAATACCTTCACAACTGGACTAGTAAGTAACATCGTAATAATAGAGAAAATATTGAAATTGTCAAGGATTTCATTTTACTTGGATTTACAATGAGTGCTCAAGGAAGCAGTAGTCAGTAAATCAAGCACTGTATTGCCTTGGGTAGATCTGCTGCAAAAAGTCACTTTAAATTATTTAAAAAACAAAGATCTTACTCTGGAGACTAAGGTGTGCCTTAACCAAGCCAAGATATTTTCAATTGTCTCATATGCACCTGAAAGCTGAAGAATGAATATGGGAGACTAAAGAAAAAAGGATGCCTTTCAATATTCATGTTGGTGTAGTTTATTAAAAATACGATATATTTCTAGAAAGATGAACAAATCTGTGTTACAAGAAGTACAGTCAGAATGTACCTTAGAAGCCAAGATGACGAGACTTCCTATTACTTACGAAGTATCAGAATTACTTTGGTAAAGTTGACTGTCATCAAAAAAGAGGAAGACTTTCAATGTGGTGGGTTAATACTGGCTGCAACAATGGCTCAAATATAGGGATGATTGTGAGGATGAGGTAGGAGTGACCAGTATTTTCTTCTGTTGTTGGGGTTACTTTGAGTCTGTACAAACTCAATGGCCTTAACAACAAAATAAACCAAAGATGTGAAAGATATAAATGTGGTCAGAATCCAAACAGCTGGTTGGGAAAAATAAACAAAGTAGTTCAATTTAATCATCACTTAATCTCCTGGTACTGATATGCATACTGTTTTTAATCAGCGATATTTGCTTAATGGGTATGATGGGGAGTTGTGAGATAATGCTCTGGACTACAAAGTCTATTTGAACCGCAAGGTCAGCAGTTCAAGCTCACCAGCTGCTTCTTGGAAACCCTATCCAGGGTCACTGTAGGTTAGAACTGACTCGACAGCACTTAACAATTTACTAAATAATTTATAGTCATCTGATATTTCCATACATTTTCCCCATGACAAATCTTATTAGAGATTTGTAGTAAAATATTATTACTTTACATTATGAAACCTACAAATTAGCCTTTAGTGTCTATTAGTTCAGTATAGGTACTTTGCATGGGTCATCTCTTGGCTAAAATGTTTTATATTACAAAGAAAAAATATTACATTGATATACTATAAAAGAAGCCCGTGTTACAGTGATTTCCAACAAAGTAAATTATCATAAAAAATTAAATCCATGAATGTCTTAACCAGAAAGCACTTATATAAAATTTTTGAAAATTAATTTCTAAACCTTTAAAAAAGCATTATATTTAAAAAATATTCTTGACTGTTGTAACATTTTTAGAAAATACATATTTATGGGTTACTCAAATTTTATTCTAATTTATTCCCAGTGATGAGGGTACAGAACTGGAATAAATATCCTAATTTATATCTAGGGCTCCAGGAACAAGAAAAGAACTGAAGAAAAATTAGCAATATTGTAAAGAAGAAACACACAGAACTGAGAGTTCAGAGATAAACTGTTATAATCTGAACTATGGCATGCACTAGCTGCACTATTCTGGAAGGGAATTTTCTTAGTGTGTCTTCAGTGTAATCTGGAAAACAGAGTTTACTGGATAGTATCTAAGGGCATCCTCTGGCTTAGAATTCTCAGTTTCTTGAGTTTAAAAAATTGAATTTCAAATTCAAATATAGTTATTAATAAAATAATATGTAATTCTTTTCTATTTTACCCCTGCTAGTAGAGTCTCACGCTAGGAAGAAATTCTATATAAATAATATAGAGTGTTATCAAAGTGAAAAATTCCTAGGTATTTATGAAAATGTAAAATTGTTCAGTAAAGTTGAGCATGACTAATTGTGGATGACTAATTTGAGACCAAAGAGTGCTGGTTAAATGTTTATGCATTCGATTGGTAACTAAAAGGTCAGTAGTTCAAATCCCACCAGTTCCTCTGCTAGAGAAAGATGTGGCAACCTGCTTCGTAAAAATGGAAACCCTAAGACGTTCAATTTAACCTATAAAGTAACTGGTAAGTTGAAATTGACTAGGATGAAATGGGTTATTTGAAAATTAAAACAACTGTATCATTTATAATTGGTTTTAATTTTTATTTTTTTTAATAATTTTAATAGATTTCAATTCACAGAAATATTCTTGGAATAGTAGTTTCCAAATATTCCACATTTTTAACATCTCACATTAATATGACACTTTATCACAATTAATGAAATGATATTTATGCATTATTATTACCTAACACGTATTCTTTATTCAGATTTCCTTAATTTTTCCTTATGTCCTTTTGCTATTCCTGGATCTCAGGTAGAGTACTACATTACAGCTCTCAATGCAGGGCAGTTAATTACTTGTAAGAGCCATTCTGTGATATATTGTAAATATTACTCTCTATGCATGTTATTTTGGACCCATTTTAAAGTGAGTTATGATGCTAGATTAGGTGGAATAAGAAGTAAGGATTAAAGCGCTGTGGTAGCATAGTTCAAGTCTATCAGCTGCTCCTTATGAGAAAGATGAGGCTTTCTGTTCCAGTAAAGATATATAGACTCTGACACCCTATGCAGAGTCAGTACGAGTCTAAACAGACTCACACAACCACCAACTATCAATAAGGAGGAAGGATTATGCTGGAACTAAGAGTTAAGAATGTGCCCACTTTACTAGAGGGTGTGAATCCATTTGTCACTATTAGTGTTACCTGGAAGCATGGTTTGAGTCTAATTTACAGGACTACCTTGTTAAAATTTGTTCTCTTGCCCTGACTCTTGCATCTGGCTCATTATGTCTGGCCTCCAGTTTGTGGGACTTTTGGCCCTGACCTGATTCATCAGTTCCCACAACCTAGTGCAATCAATAGCCTTTCATCCAACCTGCCAATTTGGGTTCTTCAGCTCCTGAGACCTTGTGGGTGAGACAGTTTTTCCAAATGCATCTCTGAACTAAGGATTCGGGACTTGTTAGCCTCCACAATTACATGATCCATTTCATTTAATAGTTGTGAGTTTTTTGAGGCATTTATGCATGATGCGTACATGATGGAGGCACTTGCTCATCCTTGCCAAGAAATTTGGAAGACAACTATCTGGCCAACTAACTGGAAGAGATCTATATTTGTGCCCATTCCAAACAGAGGTGACCCAACAGAATGCAGAAATCATCAGACAATATCTTCACTATTCCATCTGAGTAAAGTTTTAATAAAGGTAATACAGAAACAGCTGCAAGCATACACTGACAGAGAAATTCCAGAGGTTGAAGAAATTCCAGATTCAGAAGAGGCTGTGGAACAAGGAATATCATTGCTGATGTCTGATGGATCCTGGCTGAAAGCAGAGAACATCAGAAAGATGTTTACCTGTGCTTTATTGACTACACAAAGGCTTTCGATTGTGTGGATCATGACAAGCTATGGACATCATTGCAAAATATGAGTATTCTGGAACACTTAATTGTGCTCATGAGGAATCTGTACCTGGACCAAGAGGCAGTTGTTGGAACAGAGTGTGGGAACACTGAATGGTTTTAAATTAAGAAATGTTGTGACAGGCTTGTATTCTTTCACCATACTTATTCAACCTGTATGCTGAGCAAATCATCCGAGAAGCTGGGTTATATGAAGAAAAACGTAGCATCAGAATTGGAGGAAGACTCATTAACAAACTGAGATATACAGATGATACAACCTTGCTTCCTGAAAGTGAAGAAAACTTAACATACTTACTGATGAAGATCAAAGGACACAGCCTTCAGTATGGATTGCATTTCAATGTAAAGAAAACAAAAATCCTCACCACTGGACCAATAAATAACATGCTTATCAATGGAGAAAAGAATTGAAGTTGTCAAGGACTTCATTCTTCTTGGATCGAACACCAGCATTCCTGGAAGCAGCAGTCAAGAAATCAAAGGACATAGTGCATAAGGCAAATCTGCTGCACAAAACCTTTTTAAAGCGTTGAAGAGCAAAGAGGTCAGCTTGAGGACTAAAGTGTGCCTGACCCAAGCCATGGTATTTTCAATAACCTCATATGCATGTGAAAGCTGGACAATGAATAAGGAAGACTGTAGAAGAATTGATGCTTTTGAGCTATGGTGTTGGAGGAGTATGGGCTACCAAAAGAACAAACAGATCTGTATTGGAAGAAGTACAGCCAGAGTGCTCCTTGGAGGCCAGGATGGGCAAACTTCATCTCTCATACTTGGTGATATTGTCAGAAGGGGCTAGTCACTGGAGAAGGATATCATGTTTGGTAAGGTGGAGGGTCAGAGAAAAAGAGGAAGACACCAGCAAAATGGATTGTCAAAGTGGCAGCATCAATGGACTCAAGCATGGCAACAATGGGGAGGTTGGCCCAGGACCAAGCTGTGTTTCATTCTGTCATGCATTGGATCTCTATGAGTTGGTACTGACTCGATGGCACCTCACAACAACAATAATGCATGATGCAGAAGGGAAGGCAGGATGGATGATTAAGTCAGGTAACATTATTCCTTGAGCTGATCTCTTTACTCTTGAACCTGATGTGGCACTGTAGAATAAATGACTCAATGGCACTTAACAAGAGAAACATAACATATTGGAAAAGTCAGACAGGATATCTTTAAACTCTACTTCATGGGGACCAGCTTCATGCTGATCTTTTTAAAGGAAATTATTCATGAAATTGGTGTCAGCATGCTGGGGCTCATTGAGGGTCCTGACTCACTATAGTATATAATTTGGAGAGAAGGAAAATAAATAGGAGAATGAAAACCTTTGGTTTCTGGATGAGATAAAAAGTCATCCATGGATTAAAGTTGTGACGTTGCAATCACTTTCCCAAGGTAAAAGTGATTCATGGAATATAGAATTGGTATATATATCTCTTAATGCATTAGCTGGTTGGATTCATATGGAACTATAGAATAAAAAGAGTCAGAAGTACAATTGCTTGGTTTATGTTATTAGTAGTAGATATAATGGCATGGATAAAGAATGTAAGGACTGATTATAGCACTGAACCAAATCAGATCCAGTTCAATCAGAGCTACCACTACTTCTCTGAGACCTGACTTGAAAAGGAAAAATTGGGTTAGAATAACAGGAAGTGTTCTTAATATGGTTAAATGTTCCTTCTTGGTGACCAAGAAGCTATTCCAAAAAGGGAATGGGAGAAAACAAGAAGTTATTGAAAGCAGGGGGTATAGTGAAAAGAATTGCTTGAATTTGTAGATCCATATTGTCAGTTTTCTGAGGAAGCATCACTAAAATGGATTGAGAGATTGACTAAATTAAGGCAGTGTCTTTAGTTTTGAATGTAACGGAATAGAAGAATATATTTGGGTTGATGTAAGACCCACCATTCACTATGGCACAGTCACAAATATTAATACTACATCTATTTACACAGACTGTTAACCCAGAAAAGATGGCCAGCCTCGTGGACTGGATAAAATTTGCAGTAAGATCTGTTTACCCTGAGAAGGGAAACTGTCTTCCCTCTCGGAATACTCAAGGAAACACTCCAAAAGAAGAAACTTATGTGTTGCTTATGGAAGAAATGTTGGAATGGCTTTATAGTGAACATAATATTCATCCAATGAGTATACGTCTTACACAGGTCATGGCAGATATGGGCACTCCATTTAACCTTACTACAACCAAAGTAAAACAGAGCAGTAATCTGAAAAGCTGTGTCAGATTTGTTGGCACGACTTCCCCTCATGGGTTTTACAGTAGTAGGAAACATAGGGTAATGAATTCATAGGAGAATGAGAATAGGCGATTGGAACAGAATTTACCTCCATAGGCGATACTTAGATGGTTACTTGGAAATGGTATGAATACAGTAGACACTGATGGAGTTGTTACAAAGGTGCTAATACAGTAGTACTACAGGAGGTTGGATAGACCAATAGAAATATTTGCTATCCTCCAATGTAAAAGAGGCCTAAACAAGTTCATTATATTCAACCTAGCTGAGAGGAATTTAATGATGGGCATTCCCACCTGGAACCTTTTGGAACAGAGTTTCAGCTACCTGGTCCAGATTAAGATTTACAAGGGGATCAGTGTCTTCTGATCCATCCCCAGCAGGGTACCTGAGGTCATAGACACATGTATTGGGGTGAGGAAGAGACTATCCTAGGCCTCCTGAACAGGAGGCACCCAATGCACTATAATCTCCAAACCAGAGTATAAAATATTGAAGGGCTCTGAAGTTAGACTCAGAGTCCTGGTGTGATATTGTGGGTAAATGTACTAGGCTGAAAAGTCAGTTTGAACCACAAGGTTGACAGTTAAAGCTCACCAGCTGCTCTTTGGAAACCCCATACAGGGTCTCCATGGGTCAGAACCAACCCAACAGCACATAACAACAACAACAAGGTTAAACTCGGGGGATTAATGCAAAGGTTGACGGAATTAAGGTGAAAGATTGGATGAGACCTGGAAGATTTAAAGAAATTTTGTATACGAAGTAGTTGTATGTACCTTACCTGAATGAATGATCAGTATGAATATTATGTTAGATCAGTGAAAACTTCCTCTACATGATACGATAAAATGGAAGCTATGTGAATCTTCCCTGAGGACAATACAGATTGGGAATGCTACATGAGAACCATTTGAATTCCCAACCCACTCAGAATTCTTAATGGAACCATAAAGGATTATTGCTCTGATTAAAAACATGAAAATATGGAATGATACTGAAACAAAAGAAGAAGAAAGGAATACATAAAGTCACTGTACAAAAAGAAATGGTTGATGGTCAACCATTTCAAAAGCAGCGTATAATCAAATAACGATGGCGCTGAAGGAAGAAGTCCAAGCTGCAATACGCCATTGGTGAAATACAAGACTCCAAGAATTGACAGCAAACAAATCAAAGTATTTTTAACATATTGGTAAAGCTCTAGAGGTACTCACTCATCTATACTAAGGAATTTGGAAGACAGTTACCTTTACAACCAACTGGAAGACAGCCAAATTTGTGCCCATTCTTAAGACAGGTGACCCAACAGAATGTGGAAATCAGTGAACAGTATCATTACTATCACCTATAGTTAATTGAAAATCGTCTCAACACATATTAACAGGAAACTGATGCATTTGACGTATGGTGTCTGAGAAGAATATTCAAAGTTGCATGGACTACCAGAAGAACAAAGAAATCTATATTGAAAGAAGTACAGTCAGAACGCTCCCTAGAAGCCAGGATGGCAAGACTTTGTCTCTCATATTTCAAACAAGTTATCAGGACGGGCAAGCCACTATAAAAGACATCATGCTTGGTAAGGTGGAGGGTCAGTGAAAAAAAGAAGACCCGTAACAAGATGGATTGACGTAGTGGCAGCAGCAATGCGCTCAAATGTAACATGACTTTTGAGGATGACGCAGGACCAGGCAGTGTTTCATTCTGTTGTGGTCACTATGAGTCAGAAACAACTCAATGACAGCTTACAACAAAGGCTGGAGTGCTGGTGCCAACAAATTGCCTGTGAAAAAGGCAGATGGCTCATGGAAGTTGACAGTAGAGTACTGAAGACCACATAAGTAATGCTACCTGTTGCTTCAGCTGTTCCCGGCATGGTATCAACAATAGAGAAAAGACAGAAAGCTAAAGGAGACTGGTTCTCAGTAACTGATCTTACAAATGCTTCTTTCTTCATTCTAATCTACAAAAAGAGATAAGCACAGTTTGCTTTCACATGGGATATATCCCAACACATTTTCAGCTTGTCTCAGAGTTGTTTGAATTCACCAACTTACTGTCATAGAAGACATTTGGACTTGGTTCATCTACCAAGCACAGTGATACATTACATTGATGATATTACGTTAATACCAAATATGGAAGAACAAGCTAGGGCAGATTTGAAAACAGTGGTGGGCCACATCACCAACAGAGGCTGGCTAATAAATCAAACAAAAACCCAGGGCCCTTGTGACATTCCTCAAGCAACTAAAAATAAGTTGCTGTGGTTACCTACCCCCAAAACTAAACGGGAGGTTGGTCTTTTAGATTTTGGAAGTTGCATTTTTCATATCTTGGAATACTGTTGGCTCCCATCTATAAATCCACTCAAAAGAAAACAGCATTCTTATGGAGGAATGGGCAACAGCAGGTTATGTCAAAATACGCATTTCCTCTGTACCAAAATCAAATCCAAACCCAATGCTCTCAACTCAATTCTGACTCACAGCAACCATAATACAAGCTCATCTTTCTCCCACAAAGCAGTTGATGTGCTTGTACCATCAATCTTGCAGTTAACAGTTCAATCCCTAACCGACAGTGCTGGCAGCTCCCCTATAGGTTACCAAATTCTTAAGTGAAAGCATTCCTTATTTTGTTGAGGGTGATTTTATTGTGCTTTGCAGATAAAGCGCTTTTTACAAATTAAAAGTTTGCAGCAATTCAGCATCAAGAGAGTCTATTGGGACCACTTTTACAGCATATGCTCATTTTGTGTCACATTTTGATAATTCTCACAATATTTAAAACTCTTTGATACTATTGTTGTTGTTGTTAGGTGATGTCACGTCAGTTCTGACTAACAGCAACCCATACGGGGTTTCTAAAGCTTTTTAAATCTTTGCGGGAGCAGAAAGCCTCATGTTTCTCCAGAACAGTGACTGGCAGGCTGAGACCATGGACCTTGTGGTTTGTAGTCCAGTGCTTACCATATGGAGCCATCACACTCCTTTTTCATAATATTATTTCATACTTCCTAGATTCCATTCTAGTGTAAGCATACCTTTTATATGCTCTGAGAAGTGATAAAATTCATTTGGATTGCTTTATTGTAATATTTGCTTTATTGCTGTGGTGTGGAACTGAACCCACAAAATCTCCAGCATATTTCCAAATACCTTCACGAATATTGTCCTACAGAATCTGATATCCAGACTTTTGGTTATCATCAATTTATCTCATGCCTAACAAAGTAGGTTGAATCACATTTGACTGAAATTGAGGTACCTATTAAAATTCTCAAAGAGACCTTCAAAAGATGATGCATAGAAGCATTAATGAGGTTTCTGGAAAAGGTAGAAGCAGGTCTTTTATATCATTGGCAGGTAGAGAATATCCAAAGATGCAATTTAAATTCTGTAGCAGATCATGTTTAAAATTAGTTAGGAAGATATATTTGCTGGAGTTGGAAAATTAGATACGTAGAAGAAAATTTGAGAATCATGACTTATATTCTAGGAAGAAAAAATTGATTTCAGAACCAAGAATGCACTTGACCTATCTAGCTATATAAGGCAAAGCTAAACATATAAATTTAACCTGGAGTTTTTGAGGAAATAAATTTATTATCTCAGAACGTGGGAGTGTTGGACTCTCATAATTTTTATGTAGGCTTTTATTGCTTCTATAAGCATTATGTGTGTTTACTTATGTACTTATGTATATATGCATATGTTGACATACATATTTTTCATCAAAAGTTTGCTTCATAAGGCTTTTTGATCAAAAGTCTTAATTCCCACCTAAAGTTCAGATGGGCCCATGCAAATAGGAGCCAGTAAAGCTGAGTGTCTATGGGCAGGAGGCTGGCCTGTAGAATGTGTCCTTTGGGCATTTACAGACTGGTTAAAGGAGCTTTGTAACCCATGTCTGCACAGAGACCAAGGGGCCACAGACTGAGAGAACAAAGACAAGCGTGAGATACCCCTGCAGTATGGCAGACAAGAGGAGTTCCTGAGAGAACTGCTCTGATCCTGAATTGTACCCTGTTCATTTACCTAACAAACTCCATGGTCATGAGTATATGTGTGATTTTTATGTGGCCATTGCAAAGGACTATCAAACCCAGATGAGAAGCAGAGTGCTGTGGGAAGGACTATTGGCATCAGAATAGGACAAAGAACAGTGTATGGTGGAGCCATGTCTGAACTCCACATCAAAGGGATTGGCCTTGTTCTGATTTTGAATTTGATTCTCCATCCCTGTTGTGAAGCCAGAGAAAGTGAGGCATGGCCTCTACACTGCTTTTGCAGAGTAAAAGGATACGAGATGATGAGACAGAAAGACAGGGAAAAAGAAATAAAAGGGAGCTTAAAAAATTCTATGTAACTAAAGATTCTGGGTTTTTTTTTTTTTCTCCCGGGAAAAGAGTAATTGGAAAGGCAAATGTGGAGGGCAAAGTTTGAATTTTTAGCTCTAAGTTGCTACGTGTGTAGAGAAGATTACTTACCCAAATATTTTGAAATGGATAATGGAAAAATCAAATAAAACCATCCTGCTAATAAAAAATTGAATTTTCTAGCTTTCAAAAATCTGAGCAATATTCAATAAAAAGTTTTAACAACACCTGATAATTCTATGGCAACCATGCATATATGATAAGGACATATTATCTGGGTGGTGGACCAGAATGAAAATTCTAGATATTCTTGTCCAATGTATGTGTTGATTTGGTTCCTACTCATAGTGATCTTAGGCACAACAGAATGAAAATCTGCCTGATCCAGTGCCAATCTCACATCATCGTTTCACATGAGCCCATTGTTGCTGCCTTTGTGTCAATCCATCTTGTTGAGGAGTCCTTCTCTCTTTCTCTGGCTCTCTACTTTACCAAGCATTCTGTCCTTCTCTAGAAACTGTTCTTTGCTGATAACATGCCCAATGTATGAGAGACAAAGTCTCGCCATCCTGGCTTTTAAGGATCATTCGAGTTGTGCTTCTTTCAGCATAGTTTTGTTTGTTCTCCTGGAAATCCATGGTACTTTGAATATTCTTCTTATCTGCCATAATTCAAATGTATCAGTTATTCTTAGGTCTTCCTTATTCATTGTCTAACTTTCACATGCATATGATGTTATTGAAAATACCATGACTTGGGTCAGGCACACTTTAGTCCTCAAACTGGCATCTTTGCTCCTTAATACTTTAAAGAGATCTTGTGCACCGTATTTGCAAAATGCAATATGTTCTTTGGTTTCTTGACTGCTGCTTCCATGACTGTTGATAGTGGATCCAAGGAAAATGAAATCTTTGGTAACTTCAATCTTTTCTCTATTGATAATAATGTTATTTACTGGTTCAGTGGTGAGGATCTTTGTTTTCTTTACATTGAGGAGCAACCCATAATAGAAAGCGGTGGTCTTTGATCTTAATCAGTAAGCATTTTAAGCAAGTAAGGTTGTATCATCTGCCTATAGGAGGTTGTTAATGATGCAAAGTTCTTCTTCATACAATTCAGTTTCTAGGATTTTTTTCTCAGCATATAGATTGAATAAGTATGGTGAATGAATATAATCCTGGCACATACATTTCCTGATTTAAAAACATCCAGTGTTCCCTTGTTCTATTCTAACAACTACCTTTTGGTCTATGTACAGATTCCTCAGGAACACAATTAAATATTCTGGAATACCTATTTTCCACAATGTTGTCCATAGCTTCTCATAATCCACACAGTGCAAAGTCTTTGCATAGTCATGAAAGCACAGGTTCACATCTTTCTGGTATTCTCTGCTTTCAGCCAACATCCATCTAACTTCAACAGTGATATCCCTTGGTCCAAGTCCTCATTGGAATCCAGCTTGAACCTCTAGCAGTTCCCTGTGAATGTACTGTAACAGGCATTTTTAAAATTACCTTTAGCAAGAGTTTACTTACATGTGATATTAATGATTAACCAGTGATTTCTGCACTCTGTTGTATCACCTCTCTTTGGAATGAACACAAATATGGATCTCTCCCAATCAGTTGGTAAGGTAGCTATCTTATAAATTTGTTGTCCAATACTGTTGCTGTTAAGTGCTATCAAGTTGGTTCTGACTCATAGAGACCCTATAATGGGTTTCTTAGGAGTGTCTGGTGTACCACTGGCCTTGTGGTTCATATCGACCTTGCTGTCTAGCATTTATCATACAGGGTCACACCAGGACTCTTGTTGGTATTGTTGTTAAGTACCTTCAAGTAGGCTACGACTCATATAATCCTGTATAGGGTTTCCAAGGAACAGACTGTGAGTTTGAATGGATGATCTTGCAGTTCAAATTGATCTTGTGGTCCACTGTTTTTCATACAGTGCCTACACCAGGACTTTGGTCCAATATAGATTGCTTAAAACAAAACAGACCAAAATCCTCAAAACTGAAACAATAACATCATGATAAATGGAGAGAAGATTGAAGTTGTCAAAGACTTCCTCTTGCTTGGATCCCATCAGCACTCACTGAAGGAATTGTCAAGAAATTAAATGACCGTTTGACTATTGTATCTGGCAAATCTGCCGCACAAGACCTCTTTAAAATGTTCAAGGGCAAAGAAGTCAATTTGAGGACTAAATTATGCCTGACACAAACCATCATATTTTAAGTGGCTTCATATGCATGTATGAAGAAAGACCATAAGGAAGGCCATAACTTAGGCATTTGAGTCATGGTGTAGGAGAAGAATATTAAAGGTACCATGGACTTCCAGAAGAACAAACACATCTTCATTGGAAGAAGTACAACAAGAATGCTCCTTAGAAGCCAGAATTGCCAGGCTTTGTCTCTCACACTTCAGACATTATCTGGAAGGACCAGACCCAGAAAAGGACATCATGTTGGGTAAAGTGGAAGGTCAGAGAAAAAGAGGAAGACACCCAACAGGAAGGCCTCAAGCGTATGAGTTATTGTGAGGATGGAGCAGGATTGGGTGGATTTTGTTCTGTTGTATACAGGGTCACTATGGTTTGTAACCGACTCGACAGTACCTAACAATAACAACAACGTCCTAATAGTGACACATTGAACCATTTGGCATTTGTCAAGTTAGGGAATTAGAATGTAAAACATTCAAGCATCAAAAATTAAAAGATAAAGCAGTAATATCTTCCTTCGTCTTCTCCAAAATTCTGTTAAAATCTTTTGATTTCTCAAGCAAGTCACAGAACTAAATTCATTCTTCACCAGTTTTTAATGTATCCTCCCAAAGACTGAATGAGTTACCACACAGGGAGAAATAGGTGAGAGGAAATAAAAGTGTGGTTAATTATGTACAAAATGATGCACTGGGCTGAGCATGGTTTGATGCCTACTAATTACAATATTAAGAGTGAAAATAAAACAATACAGGAGTCAAGTGATGTGCTTCTGATTGTAAACTAACTGTATTGACAAGATGCTTCACTGGTCCCATAGGGTGAATACAAGCTCATTTAAAGTCAGCTTAGCTTGCAAGTTGTCTTTATGGTGTATAATAAGATTTCCAGTATCCTGGATAAGAATAAGGAGATACACATTTAAATCATAGTGCATGACACTTCAAAAGGTTTTTTATCTCACCTAATTTAAGATTCATAAGTAAAGCCAGGCTATGATTTATTCTGACATTTCATCTGCTTAGCATACGGGAGAGTCATCATGACCTCAGAATCTGAGCCAGCCACAGTCATTCAGCGATCTAATTTTATACTCAGTGGGCTGGAATACTTTTCATCATTCTGAAAATGTTCTGGTTCATCTAGGAAGCACTGGTACTTGAATTTTAGCTTCTAAAATAGATAATAGATTAGTAGTGATCATGAGGATTAATATTAAGTGCATTTAAGGTTCTTAAAAGTACAGATTTTTAAAACCTTGTTAACGAGAGTAATCTATTTGAGGTATTTTGTCAGCTGCTTGAAAACAACTGTTATCTAATGCAGTTTCTACAAAGATATTTGCTTGTTGAAGTTTTCCTGATTAAGAGAATCAGATGTATTTAGCAGGCAATTTATAATCCTCTCAGTTCTAGGTTGATCTGCAAAACAAATTGAATTTAGAATCAACTATTAGGGGAAAAAAAGTATGACTTTTTTTTCAAATTCTTGTATACTTAATATATATCTCTGTTGTTGTTGTTGTTGTTAAGTGCTGTGGAGTCAATTTCAACCCATAGCAGTCCTGTATAGGGCTCCAGCTGGTGAGCTTGAACCACCAACCTTGCAGTTCAAACAACTTTGCAACCTGATGCATTAGCCCACAGTGCCATACCAGGGCTCCATATAGCTCTGTAACATGGTTTAATGTGGTTCAGTTCTATTCAGCATATGCAAACTAGTAACACAAGACAAATACATAATTTCTAAAAGACTTATATATCAAGATTCTGACCCTTCTGTGGGTACATTACTAATAGACTTTTTGAATGGATTGATTAAGCATAATAAAATCCAGATAAAAACTAAGGTGCCTTCAAGATCAATTGATTCAAATGCCAACACCATTTGAATGAGGACTTTGAGTAACAAATGAAAATATTAAAGGTTGTGCTCCACAAACTAGGCATAAGATAACAGCATTTAAAAGGAAAAGCAGACTGGTAGATATGCCTGTCTAAATGAAGATCCCTAAATCATCAATAATTATTTATAGAGATCTCATGTTCTGTAGTTTATTTATTTTTAGTGTCACAATCTGTACCCCCAACCACTATGACTTTCTTCAAAGAATGTCTGAAGCAGATACTCAAGGAAGGAAGCAATGTCCAGCCAATCGATCATCTGGGTCTTCTCCTAAGTAGCCAGAGGGATAACACAAGTTTCTAGAAAACAGAACTAAAAAAAAATACCATTCAAATTTTTCTAAATCAAATTCCTGTGTGCTGATCTGTAATAGATTTTTTAAATCATAGGGTTTTTTTGTTTTGTTTTTATATATATTATTCCTCTCAGAAGTGATTTGCAAGTATTTATTAAAGTTAATGAGGTCAAAGAGAGTTATGGCATTTGTTAATATCGCTTAAGAGATCAAGAATATACAGCATGAAAAACATGAAACAACATAATATTCTATGGGTATATGTAATAATGTCATAAAGTCAGCTATAGACTGAAGCACATTATTACATATTCTACAGGAATAAGAAGACATAGATCCTCTCAGACATGTTATGAACATGATTAATAGTTCTCCAAATGTGATTTATAGGAAATTTGTTATCTCCAAGAACACTGCAGGTTGTTTGTTAGCTTAGGTTTGTGTGTTAAATTAATGTTTATACTACTTAATTTATTTATATCCTGCCTAATTTTAAAAGTGATTTGCAGTTAAAATATATACAAGAAGAAGTGAGTAAATAAGGAAATTAGGATCACGATCCAAAAGCAGATAAAATATGATAAATCCAGAGAGACAGATGCTATTACTTAAAAGAATCTGTAATGTCTTTATATCATTATCAGAATTGGCATAACAACTAGGAAGAATTTAAAAATTACAAGTAAAAAGAAGGAAACTAATTATGCTAATTGTGGTGTTTATGAAATTGTTGTCAGTTGTTAGAGAGTGGTCTCTGAATCCTGGGACCCCCATGACCAGCTGAAGAAAGCCTTGACAGTTTCTGTGTCATCTTCTTCATTACTGGTTTTCTTAAACCTATTATCGCAGCCACTGTGTAATTTGAACGTCTCCCAATTTAGGGTGCTCATCTTCCAGCACTCTATCAATCAATTTTCTGCTGTGAGGCATATGATTTTCACTGGCTCATATTTAATAGTATATTGTTATTGCTAAGTGCCGTCGAGTCAGTTCTGACCAATAGCGACCCTGAATAGGGTTTCCAAGGAGCTGCTGGTGAACTTGAACCACCAGCCTTGCAGTTCAAATGGCTTTGCAGTCCAGCTCATTAACCCACAGCGCCACACCAGGACTCTTAGGCTCCATATAGTTCTACACATTTCTGAAGGTAGTGTTTCTCTCTCCTTAACGCTTCCATGAAGAATTCTGCGCTTTTCAATGTACAAAACTTCAAAATGGCAATTTTGTCATCTCCCAGGTGCTCAACTCGTTCCTTTGAAATTTTCTGAGTGTTGGAGACAAAAAAAAAAAGTCTGAAGTGGCTAGATCAGGGCTTCAGAGTAAGTGGGGCAAGGTTTCCCAGTGAAATTCTCATACAATTTGCCGTTGCTGGTTTCAGAGAATGAAAAGGCACATTAACTGTCATGGAGGGAAAAAAAAATCTTTGGTGCAACTTTTGTAGTCTTTCTGTCACTAATGCAGTTTTTCAATTTCCTTGAAACTCTCACACAATAAGTTTCCATGATCGCTCTATGTCCTCTGAGAAAATCTCTCAAGAGTATCTCTTTGAAATTCCATAGGACAGTCGCCATAACCTTCTGAGCTAACTGCTCTGTCTTGAATTTAACTGGCCCAGTAGATCCCTTCAACAGCCATGGTTTGAATTGGAACATTTTCGGAAGGCAACCTAACTAGACTAAGACAAGTGTATTTATTACTGAGATAACTTGACTGCAGCCATCCACTGAGAGCAGAAATATGTTTAAGCACACTTTGTTTGAAATCAACCTGAACATGTATGATCTGTAACCCTAAAAGCAATACTTTTTCACTTACCCTCATAGATCGACTGACCCTTCTTCCTCGTCTGTCTTAGATAAATGGTAAAATGCAACCAATTATGTATTTTTTGTTATTGTTGTTGTTATGTGCCGTTGCCGTGAAGTCCGTTCCAACTCATAGTGACCCTGTACAGGGTTTCCGAGGCTGTAAATCTTAGGGGAGCAGAAAGCCTCATCTTTCTCCCGTGGAACAGCTGGTAGTTTCGAATTGCTGATCCTGAGGTTCGCAGCCCAATTAGTAACCACTACGCTACCAGAGCTCCTTAATTACGTACTTAATTACTACCTAAAATGTAGGTGTGGTGATCTGCTTCTGGAAGGGCACAGTGGTGACAATTCTATGGAGCTGTTCTACTCTGCATACCTGGGGCTGCCAAATCAGAACTGATTGGATGACAACAAGCAACATATATGTTGATTTCTTTCTCCCTCAGTAGGTGCAGAACATAAGATATGCACACATTTACCTTGCTCTCCAGGGTCTTACATGCATCTTGTTTTTAATAAATAAATACTCATAGCTTTACATTTTTATATAGAAGTGACCTGTAGGATCTAATGTGAAAAAATTTACATTAATTATAAAAAAATTATATTCACCGAGATTAAGGACGTAGTTCATCAAACAAATAATAAACTAAACACCATTGCAGTTTTTTAAATGCTTATTGAAATTTAAAACAGAAATGGAAGTTTAATTGGATGTCTAGAATAACAGAGCTAAAGGGCATTATTTATTTTTATATTAAGCACACAAAAATTTGAAAAAGAAAACATAACAATCAAAATTTTTTAAACAGTTGCTTCTGATTTCCATCCATGTTACATATCAAACTAGAACTCAAAGGAGTCTAAATTGCATGCTAAATACTTCTAAATCACTTCATTTCTTTCTATGTTGCTTTTTTAGAAGATTTAACCTTGGAATTATCCCAAAAAGTAGTACAAAGTAATTGGTAGTAGAAAGTGAGGAAACGAGAGATAAGGAAATAGAAAAGGGAAGCAGAAAGTCCAAATTATTTTAATGGTGAATGAAAGAGAAAAGACAGAAGGGATAGGAGGCTATCTTCAAGGAAATAGATCTGAGAGAGATGAGGCATTCTGCTCCTGTGAAGATTTAAAGCCTCAGAAACCCTTTATAGGGTTACAGGGTCACAATGAGTTGGAACCTACTCAATGGTACTTAACAAAAAAATGAAGGTAAAAGTAAAGAGTATGACAAAAGTTAGGAATGGTGTGCATGTACATATTGAAAGGCCCCTCAAGTGCTAATCAGAATAAAGAAAACATTTGCTATAATTTTATATTGAATTCGAGAATATTACTAAAAATAAATTCTGAAAACTTTCAGAAAAAGATTTTTAATAAACCAGAATAAAATTGACATCTAATTTTCATCCACAAAAATCCAGGAAATAAATGATACCATTTTAAAAGGAAAAATAAGATTCTATATCTAAATAAATACAAGACTTGAGTAAAGACATTTGAAACATGAAAATCTCAGTGAGTATATAACCTGTAATACTTAAGAATTTCTGGAGTCTACAATTCAGCTAGAAGAAAATGTATTTCAAGAGGGAAAATTCGATTATAAGGAGAAAATTTGAGCTAAGAAGTTAATGGAGTTAAACATTTACTATAAGTAAGTATGGTGATGGTGGTGGTGTGCTGTGGAGTCAGTACCTACTGATGGCAACCCTGCATAGGGTTTCCAAGGCTGTAAGCCTTTATGGGAGCAGAAAGCCTCACCTTTCTTCTATGGAACTGCTGATAGTTTCCAATAGCTGAGCGGTGAGAGTAGCAACCAACTCATAACCATTACACTACCAAAGCTCCTTGTAAATAAGTATAAATGGGATAAATTAATAAATTTTTAAATAAATTGTCTGACAATCATGGAAAGTAAAGAATGATGGTAAAGAAAAATAGCTAAGGGCATTAAAAGCAAGAGAGCTAAGGGTATTAAAAGTCGTGTCAATGCTGTTATAATATATACATATTTAGAAACCAGTGACCAGATGTCAGTAAGTCAACTCCAACTCATGTAAACCCCATTTGTATTGAGTTGAACTGTAAAGTTTTTAATGGCTGATTTTTTTTTTTTAAGTAAATTGCCAGTGCTATTTTCTGAGATGCTTCTGGATAGACTCAAACTTCCAATCTTTGGTTATCCTAAATATAAATAGGCATGATACATATCAAATGATAAGTAACTTCTGATTCCAGAAGGCTGGCTATCTAGAGAAATGGATTCTCCTCCTACAAAGTCAATAGTCTTGAATCACTATGAACATTTTTCAATGCATGTCTGGACTCATCATTCAAAAGAAGAAAACAAGTAAGAAAAAAGAAAAGAAAAAGATGTAAAACCAGATGTAACTAATGCAAATGATTGGATTTCATTGGGGAAAGTGTCAATAAAAAAGCTAAAATCTGGAAATGAAGCCGAGTGTTTAGTGTGAGCACATTATATTGAAACTTTCAGAGGGCTAAACTGGTTCCATATAAGAATTATCCCTAGATACTGTTGAAAACAAGTGTGGCTGCTTCCTGGATTTTAATATTTTGACTATGTTTACATACATAAATTTTCTGGAAATTTGTGGCAGATTGTGAAGATGTCCGTATGACACAGACTACAGAAGCTCTTGGCAGATAAATGTCAGGAATACTCGTGAACTTCTGGAATGAATTCCCAAATTTCAAGAAAATCCCAATTGGTACAGAGAAAAAAAAATAGTACAGTAAATTTCCTTATTTCCTAAAATGTGACTAACCCTGCGTGAACTTTACAGGTATTAACAATGATAGATCTCAAGTAAGACATAAGATAAGGACTACTTGCCTTCTTTTAATTTTTCAAATTCAATGCTTACTCTGTCTAGATATTCTACTGGGTTTGAAAAATTCAAAGATGATTAAGACATATATATTTTTAAATGGGCTTTGTTAGGTTCCATCAGGGTGGTCCAAGTCATAGTGACCCTAAGCACAACACATGCAAAATAAACTATATATAACATTGCAAAGTGGATTTTCAAGGAGGTATACAATGACGCCACTTGTATGTCAGTTTGTCATGCTGTTGCGACTTGCCTGTTGCTGTATATTGGAAGGTATGCCACCAGTATTTTGAATAACAGCAGGGTCACCTATGTTAGACATGTTTCAGTGGCACTTCCAGAGTAAGAATAGAAAGGAAAGGCAAAATACTTCTGAATGTTTAGCCACTGAAAAATATGAATAGCAGCATGAAAACATTATGAATAGACCCAGATTATTGTCAGATATAGTGCCAGAAGATGATCACATTGATTAGAAGACAATCAAAATACAACTGGGCAACAGGTGCTTACTCAAAGTAGAGATGAATGACGATGCAAATGGAGCAAAATGTATGGACTTTTATTTGCTTCTGGGGCACAATTCAAAATGAGAAGAAACACCTGTAAACACTCATTAATAATCGGAAGATGGAAGTATATGAAGTATGAATCTAGGAATACTGGAAGTTGCAAAAAATGAAATGGAGCACATAAACATCTATATCTTAGACATTAAGGAGCTGATATGGATTGACATTGGTCATTTTGAACCAGAAAATCATATGGTTTACTATCTCTGAAATGATAAATTGAAAGAAAAATGTTGTATTCATTGTCATAAAACATTTCAAGATATCTTTTCAAGTACTATGTCTGTGATAGGATAATATCCACATGGCTACAAGGATGACAAGTTAATACCACTATTTTCCAAATTTACACACCAACCACTAAAACCAGTGCTGATGATACTGAATAATTCTTCCAACTTCTTCAGTCTGAAATTGATCAATTGGGTAATAAATATGTACTGATTATTACTGGTGATTAGAATGCAAAGATTGGAAACCAAGAAGAATCAGTAGCTGGAAAATAAAGTCTTCATGATAGAAATGATGAAGGAGACTGCATGATAGAATTTTGCAAGACCAATGATTTATCCATTGCAAATACATTTTTTAAACAACATAACACACAACAAACATGGACCTCATCAGATGGAATACATAGAAATAAAATTAACTATATAGATGGAAAAGTTCAGTGTGATCAGTCAAAACAAGGCCAGGGGTCAACTGTGGAACAAACAGACCATCATTTGCTTATGTGCAAGTTAAGGAAGAAGCTTAAGTAAATTTGAAGCAAGTTCATGAGAGCCAAAATATGACCTTGAACAGAACCCACCTGAATTTAGAGCACATCTGAAGAACAGATTCGATGCATTAGACATTAATGATCAAAGACTAGAAGAGTTATGGTATGACAACAAAACATCATATGGGAAGAAAGCAAAATATCATTAAATAGACAGAAAGAAAGGAAAGACTAAAATGAATGTCAGAAGAGACAAATTTGCTTTCCAGCATAGAGATGCTAAAATGAATACAATAAATGAGACAGTCAGAAGCTATACAGAAATTTTCAAAAGGCAACTCGGGAAAACAAAGTCAAGTATAATGAAATGTGCAAAGACCTAGAGATAGAAATCTAAAAGAGAAGAACATGCTCAACATTTCTCTAGCTAAAAGAACTGAAGAAACATTTCAAAACTTTACTTGCAATATTGAAGGAATCTGTTGGGGAAATATTTAATGATACAGGAAGTATCAAAAGAAGATGAAATTAGATGTTCAACCATTTCAAGAGATAACAAGGCTACCGATGGTACTGAAGGAAGAAGTCCAAGCTGCACTGAAGGCATTGGTGACAAACAAATTGAAATCTTTCAACAAACTGGTGCAGCACAAGAGGGACTCACTCATCTACGCCAAGCAATTTTAAAGGCAGCAACGTGGACAACCGATTAGAAAAGATTCATATATGTCCTCATTTCAGAGAGAGGTGACAAAACAGAATGTGAATATCATTGCACAATATCATTAATATCACATGCAAGTAAAATTTTGATGAAGATAATTTAAAAAACAACTACAACAGCACACTATAAGATGTTTACTAGTACATATTGACTATGCAAATGTTTTCGACTGTGTAGATTTCCACTGTGTGGATTGTGAAGAATGTATAATCCAGAACATTTCAGTGTTCGTGAAGAACTTTGTTTGAACACAACAAGACGGCGCCAAATGTTTTAAAGTCATGA
Source organism: Chrysochloris asiatica (assembly GCF_000296735.1). Taxonomy (NCBI): domain Eukaryota; kingdom Metazoa; phylum Chordata; class Mammalia; order Afrosoricida; family Chrysochloridae; genus Chrysochloris; species Chrysochloris asiatica. Next base: position 16,550,482 of record NW_006408550.1, read on the forward strand.
AAAATGTGCAACTGGATTATATTAGCAACCTGTGATATACAATTGACACAATCTTGCTTGTTGAAAGTGAAGGGGACTCAAAGTACTGATGAACATCAAAGATAACAGGCTTCCATATGGATTGTACTTCAGTATAAAATAAAGAAAAATCCTCAGAATTAGACTAATAAATAACATCATGATAAGTGGAAAAAAAAATTGAAGTTGTCAAGAACTTCATTTGCTTGGATCCACAATCAATACTCACACATACAGCAGCCAAGAAATCAAAGATGCATTTATTAGGCTAATCTACTGCACAAGACCTCTTTAAAGTGTTCAGGAGCAAAGATATCAATGTGAGGACTAAGGTATGCATGACTGAGCCAAGCCAGGCATTTTCAATAGCCTCTCATATATGTGCAACTTGGCCAGTTAATAAAGAAGACCATAGAGGAACTGATGCTTTTGCGTTGTTGCCAGAAAAATAAAAAGGTCTGTGTTGGAAGAAATACAGCAGAATGCTACTTAGAAGATGGGATGGTGAGACTTCATTTCTCATACATTGGGCATGTTATAAGGAAGGATGAATCCCTGGGGAACAATATCATGCATGGTAAAGTGCAGAGTCAGTGGAAAGGATGAGGACTCCCCTCAACGAGAAGGATTGGCACAACACAAGAGCAATGGGCTCAAGCATAACAACAATTGTGAGCATGGAGCAGGACTGGGCAGTGTTTCATTCTGTTGCACCTAGAGTCATGATGAGTCAGAATGACTGGTTGGCACCTAACAACTTCCACAATACAGTGGAACCAGATGAATAAATGGTGAAATATTATCAACTGAGTTTCAATTCAGGAATGTTGATGGATTACAAAGAATTGGCAATACAGCATAATGAGTTGTTAGCATCATTAGCAGTTTTTAGAGTTCTGTAGGTGTGGTACCATAGGATAAGCACTCAGCCTCAAAGTCCATTTGAACCACAAGGTTAGTGGTTCAAACTCACCAGCTGCTCCTTGGAAACCCTATACAGGGTCACTATGAGTCGGAACCAATTTGACGTCACTTCACCACAACAACTACAAGTACATACTAAGAAGTCATGGTGTGATAAGCACTGGACTTGTAATTAAAAAGTTGTCAGTCCACACCTACAGCTTTTCCTTTGAAGCTCTATATTGGCTGCTGTGAGTTGGAGCCACGTCTAAGGTACTTAACAACAAGTACTTACGAGAGCTCTTCTATAGTGCTACAGGATTACACTGGATTAATAACCAAAAATTCAGCAGTTCAAATTCATCAACTGCTTTCAGAAACCCTATGCAGAGTTATTACAAGTTAATACTGACTTGATGTAACTTTACAACAGCACTTGCTAGGTAGCCCGTGATACATTGCAAGATACAACTCTACAGAGAAGTGACTGAAAACCATATACACACATCTCATTTAAACTCAAAATAAATATATCTCCAATTTAACACTCCCTTGGTCAGATCGAAAAAACAGTGGGACTCTGACAGTGTAGAAGCCGTACTAGGACTACTGGTTAAGTGTGAATCTAGGAAAATTGGAAGATTTTGAAATGAAATGGACTGTATAAATATAGATTTCCATGGCATTAGTGAGCTGAAATGGACTGGTTGGTACTGGCCATTATGAATCTGACAATAATATGACTTATTATACGGAGAATGACAAATACATGATGAATGGTATAGCATCCATCATTATAAAGAGTATTTCCAGATCTATCTTGAAGTACAATGCTGTCTGTGACAAGATAATATCCCAACACTTAAAAGGAAGACCAGTTAATACCATTATTATTCTAATTTATGCACATATCAGGAGGGACCAGTCTTCATAGGAAAAATTTGCTTGGTAAAGGGGAGGGTCCACGACAAAGAGGAAGGCCTCCATTAATCAGGATGGGCTGACACCACCGTAGCAGCAATGGATCGAGCGTAACAACAGTTGTGAGGATGACACAGGCAGAGCCCGGCAGTGTTTTATTCTATTGTACACAGGACTGCTATGAGCTGGAACCAACTTGACGACACCTAGCAATAAGAACAATGAATCGGGACCGACTCTACCACACAAACCACCATCAACCACCAATATCAAACACTGTGCCTCTATCATTTTTAAAACTCATATAAGTGACAGATATATTAATCAAAGTCTTACCTTATTAGAAATGTAAAAACACTGCAGAAATACTATTATTCTAATATTAAATAATTAAAAATGAGAGGCATTGCTATTTGAAAGCTTATTAGGTCAATTAATATATTTTAAATACATTTTATTCTTATAATTTGAATAAGGGGTAAAGATGGTATATATTTGCTATATTGTTTTATTAAATACATTGCATGTAAGTGTATTTATAATGATGATTAAACTTTATTATTTAAAAATATTTCTTTATTTTTGCCTCCTTTTCACCCAGGTTAACATGCAGCTACTCTCTGTTCTTAGTGTTGTCGAGCCAGTTCCAACTCATAGCGACCCTGTCTAGGCTTTCAGAGGCTGTAAATCTTTGCAGAAGCAGAAAGCTAGGGTCATGATGGCTGACATGGGGTTCACTGTCTGGTGTTTACCTTATAGAGACAACTCAATACCAGTCTACCCTCTAGTGGACTGCTAAAGTAAAGTTCAGTGGTTCAAACCCACCAGCCACTCCTGGGAAACCCTATACAGGATCTCTGAGTCAGAACTGACTCTCTGGCACTTAACATCAACAACACTGACCTTGTTGATTTAGCCTACCTTTTTTACTGAGGAGAATCTGGGTGATGTAAAAGGTCAAGAGCTTACCTACAACTGAAGGACTGGTGATTTACATCTAGTCAGAGGCACCTTATAAGAGAGCCGTGGCAATCTTTTTCTGAACATTCACAATATTGAAAACCCTGTGGAATACAATTGTGCTATGAAATACATGGGGATTCCATGGCAACTGTGTTTTGTTACTATTGTTGTTTTAAGATAACATTCTCATAAAAGAAAATGATACTCCAACAATAAACTGAAAACAAATTTTATTAGATGTCTGCTGCTCTTATATCTACCATGTTTAGATGAGAATGGTGTACAACTGGGCAATGTTCTGTTGTGCATAGGGTTGCTATGAATTGGAGTCAACTTGGTGGCATGTAACAAAAACATGTTTAAGTTGAAAATTAATTACTAACAAAGCATATACACCACAAAAACAGTATTTATGACAACACTGAGATAATGTTATTTTCCTTTTTATGTATTCTTCTCAACTTAGACTGTTCTAATTTATTTGCTTTATACTAGAACGAAATTCTAATGCTTCTAGAAAAAGTAATCATTTACATTCAGGGAATTACACCTAGGACTATAGTTCCCTAACCAATTAATTTTGGTTTTCTGTTTGCTTTAATTGTAAGACAATACTATAACATAGTAAATGGCAAATCTCTTTCTTGTTTTAATTAATAGCTAATCTCTGAAAGAAGAACATCCTATCACCCAGAACTCTAAGAGTGATAGGCTACACACGTGTTATTTAAATTTGCATGAAAATTCTTTTTTTGTGGCTAAAGTATTATACCAACAAAGTAGAAGAGTTTTTTCCTATTTTTTCCTAGTGAAAAACCTCAACTGCTCCTAAGTAATAATTTCATTACAAAATATACATATGTTGGAACGTTACCATAACCACACTGGCATAATAATATAAAAGCCAGTTTTTTCTAAATGTTCTTCAAGGGTTTTATTATGGAAAGTACAAGATGGAAATGTACCCATAACATTGATGTGGCATGGACTTTTTTGTAAATGCTTTTATTTAATCTGATTACAAATAACAAAATCATAAAGTAAGTCTAGAAATTACAAATGTCAGTATTAAGTGCCATTAAGTCAGTTCAGACTCATGGTAACCCTGTATAGTGTTTCCAAGAACTAGCTGAAAGTTTTAAACTACCAACATTGTGTTTAGTGGTCCAGTGCCGACTTCCTTGGAATGGCTGGTGGATTTGAACCACCAACCTGTGCTTAGTGGTCCAGTGCTTATCCTACAGCACTATACCAGAACTGCAAATAGCAAACTATAAAAATGAGGAGATAGCCATTAAAAAAAAAAAAAGTTATGAATATTTGAAAGTGCATATTTTTGTATCCATAGTAATCTGATTGTATTTTGGTAAATGGAATATTCTAGTTGCTAGGTAATTTAATCTTTTCGTATGTGAACACATGTGGAAAAAAAAAAAATTTACTGAAAATTTATAAAGTTGTCATGCACTATAGGCCAGTCCAGACACCTCAGGAAAGGACTTGAGGGCGTGACAAAGATGGGTCCACACACCTTTCCTCTCTATGTCCCCTGGTGTTACTCCAGGTGACAGTGACTACATGTATCTGTCTAATGCAAAGGTGTCAAAATAGTCACTTACAGTGACCAAGTTGTTTACATTTTCACAGCAAGCTGAAGCTCTTTAGACCAAAAATCCCTCTGGAGCTAAACTCAAATTTGCACACATCCACTTGTTTTTAAAAATAGGCCAAACAAGCAGACTTGAAGCCACTTAGAGCCTGCAGCTGTCCATATCCTGCAAAACTGCTCCTAAAAGTCACTGATAAAGCTAAAACCCTATAGTTATAAGGATCCTGTTGCTGCCCATCTGAGCTCACTAACCCTGAAACTTACTGTAGGACACACCTAAACCACCCAGATCTCCCCTTTCCTCTCCCAGAACTTTTTCATGCCTTTTTTTCCCCTTTGGCCTTTGGCAGAGTGCTGCATGTTGTCCTCAATGGGGTTGACACCAGTAAATAGCTTGTTGTGCATGTCTCCTGGGGCTATCTCCTTTCTTTATCACACCTAGATTCCTTACACCTATAATATTTGACCAGACTTGAAAAATGGAACTCAACAATAAATTCAAGTTTTAAGGAAATTGAAAAATAAAGATAGTAATATTATAGACTTTCTGCTAAGTCAAACAAACTTTTATTTGGGGAAAAAAAAAAACACGTATAGAGAAATAAAAGTCAAAATGTTCTCAGTGAATCTTGATACTTGTCTTCGTGGTGTGGTACTGTGGGTTAATTTCCTGGACTGCAAGGCCAGTTTGAACTGCAAGGTCAGCAGTTCAAGCTTACCAGCCACTCCTCAGAAACCCTACATAGGGTTGCTATGGGTGGGAACAGACTCGACGGCACTTAACAAGAGCAGCAACAAGAACAGGGTCAGATTCAACCATCTAACATTACAGTTACAAGGTGGCTGGATAGATTGCTGAGAGCAGAAACCTAGGCAGGGAGTCCTTATCAGTACAGACTTCATGGGTACTGACCTGACTGACTAAATATTTTTGTTCAGACATGTTCAAGAAAAAAACAATTAAAGAAAGAAAGAAGTTGTTAGTCACCATCGAATCAATTCTAACTCAAAGTAACCCCATGTGTGCAAAGTAAAATGGTACCATCTGGTTTTGACATCAATGTGACCTTATGGAAGCTGATCACCAGACCTGTCTCTAAGCCACTGGGTGGGGTAGATCCACTACTCTTTCAATGAGAAATTGAGTACTTAACTGTTAGTACCAACCAGAAGCTCCTAGATAGGCTAACAATTGTAGTTCACCAGAAGTCCCGGTATAGCACTGTAGGATACACACTCAACCACAAGGTCGATTTGAACCATAAGATTGGTGGTCCAAACGCACCAACCTCACCTCTGAAAGCTTATATAGGGTCACTATGAGCCAGAATCAGCTCGACAGCACTTCATAACAACAGGGCATTACTCCCAAGGAGACCTATAACCTTGGTAAGTCCAATCCAGTTAATAATTACCTCAGGTAACATGAGATGAGCTGAGTTATAAAGCACTGGCAAACAGATGGCATCTCCTTCCTCTCCCTTGAGATGTATTTCTAAAGGAAGAGAGAATCTAACAAATCTACCAATAGAAAGAACTCATTCCAGCATCAAGCTGAACTAGATAACACAACAATATATATATCCATACTGAGGAGAATGTAACTCCCTGTTTCTATGATTATCTAAAAATCCCTTTTCAGATTCCATAACAACTTAATCACAGACCAGAAAAAATAAAATCAAGAATTTTAACTGGAGCTGTATTCCATGATCTTACATGGGCAGAGTCATCCTTGTCCTGACAACTTCAAGTCTTAGGCCTATTTCTAAGAGAACAGGAATGGTCATTACTCTCCCACTGTGAAGACAAGGGGTTTTCTCATTGGTTATTTCCTTCAAAAAATGTGCTCTTCACATTTCTCCTGGTAGATAGACTCAATCTAAATAACTCTATTGTGTTTTCTTTGCTGAACTTGACACTGGAATGAATGCTTTATATCTGGGAGAAGATTGCTAGATTCTCTCTTCCTTTTGAAATACAGATAAAAGGAGAGGGATGAGATGGTCATCAGTTGCCAGAGCTTTACAACTTAGTTCATCCCACCTGAGCTAGTTATTACCTGAGCTAGCTTTTAACTAGGTTTCACAGAAATGTTGGACAATACTGACCCAAGGTCAAAAGGAAAGGAAGGAATCTGAGCCCAGGTCTATCTGATCCCAAAGGTTATTTTTTTAAATTAAATAAACATGTCTACAATGTTCAAGTATTTGTTGGACAAATGAGTTAAGAAAATGTTGTCGTTTATTATTTAAATTAACTATTGAAAGTCTGACTTAATAAAATGTTTGACGAAACATTTAATGCAAATATATGACCTTTGTCACTGACTTTCCAAGTTAAATACACAACAAAGATAAAAAATATAATAAATTGGCTTAAACAAAATTCCATCATTTTTATTCACAGCTATTGCCTCTTGAAGGAAATTTTCCAAAGTAGCAGACTGAAATATACAATTTGAGAAAAATCGCTTTCAGACTATCCCATCTCAGCAAAGCCTAGGTTATTATTTGCAGAATATTTGCACACAAATTAGGAGTCTCCAGTACCTTCAAAATCTTAATGGTAAAAGCTGGAAAACTAAACCTATTCCAATACAAGTTAATACATTATCTGCATATTAGCATCGGAAGCTTGAACAATTATAAAAAGATAGCGTTCTTTGCAATTTTGATATTATGTCTCATCTAAAGATTTATCAAAAAATGAACTAATTTAGAACTTGCTTATTAAACAAAAATAAGCAAATGTGCCATCTTAAATAAAAAGAGGAGAAATGTATAGGATCCAGATAGAAGAGATCTCCCAACAAGTTTAGTGAAGAGTGTTTGGTAATTCATTCTGCAAGCATGCCTTGGGCATATTTATATGCTGTATTGGGATATATGTATTATTTATATTTATGTTTAAGTCATTTAAGTAATGAGTTTAAATAGGGTATCTTTCACAACACATCTTTGTTGTGATTGATAAAACTGTTTTCTCACCAGGAAAGAGAAAATGAGACTCTCAACACAGGGAAAAAAGATCAATTAAATATACTTATGGGTTTTGTTCGTTTCCTTAACTTGTCCTGTAAAATAAAATCCCCTTTACCTTTAGAATTTAGAACTTATCCAGCACCCATCAGGTTTGCCACCCATAATTTATCACCTTTAATCAAGTTTGAAAGAATAGAAAGAGACATAATTGAATGCATAATCTAAGAGGCTAAGACAAAGTCTACACTGTCTTTCATAAAGACCACATGTTCCCATTGCTTCTCCAAATCCAAGAGCTGGGTTCTAGAAGCTGCTGAGGATGGTGGAGAGTATGTCTCACAGGTGTCCAGAGCATCCTTGATGTTAATAATTCAGGACAGGGAAGATCTATATCATGCATAATGTAGGACTTCATGGGACACCTTATTTTCTTTTGTTTTCTAACTTGACATAAAACACCATTTTCCCCACAACTCAGTATTAATATATATATATATATAGTAATCAGCCATTGAAAATAAATATAGTGTATTTTTATAAATTCATTGTACTTGATTAGATTCATTCAAGAGTTCCAGTGTTTTCAACAATTTAAATAAGAATTACTAAGTGGATAATTTTTAAAATCTGTTTTAACATATATACAAGTACTTCCACAATGAAGATAAAACATTGTATATAGACAGCTCCAGCGAAATATGGCATAGTGAAGGAAGACATATTAGTATAACAATTAAAACCATAGTTATCAGAGATGTATATAAAGAGAACTCTAAACCAGATGTAAGACTTAGGTTCTACTCTTGTACTACCTATGAAAATGTGCACTGCACACATTTATTTTTCAATTATTTTCTAAATTAAATAACTTGGTAAGTTATTTAACTTCTTTGAAACTCAACTTCCTACCTGTGAGATCCAAATAATAAAATCGTTCCTAATCTACTTTACAGACTAATAACTGTGTTATTAGAATAACTATACAGGATAAATGGACCCTTCAAGTGTATTTTGCTTTTGTTAGGTGCTGTTGTGTTTCTGACTCATAGCTCCAACACCACAATCATTGTTACACTTGAGCCCATTGCTGCTAACATTGTGCCAATCTATATCATGGGGGGCGGAGGTCCTTGCTCTTTTCTATTAACCCTTTTGCCAAACACTATGCTCTTCTCCACGGACTGATATTCCAAAGTCTTGCCATCTGGGCTTCAAATGAGCATTCTGGCTTTCAAGAATAATTTGCTTGTTTTTCAAGCAGTCCATGGTACTTTTAATATCCTTCTCCAACACCATAACCCAAATGCATCAATTCTTCTATGGTCTTCTTTATTTATTGTCCAAATTTCACATACATATGAGGCTATGGAAAATGCTATGGCTTGGGTCAGGTGCACCTTAGTCCTCCAACTGAATCTCTTTCAAACAGTTGGCCAGGTAGCCATCTTCCATTTCTTGGCATAGGTGAATGTGTGCCTCTAGTGCTACATCAGTTTGTTGAAATATTTTAATTTGTATTCCATAAAGTCCTGGAGCCTTACTCTTTACCAATGTCTTCAATGCACCTTGGAATTCTTCCTTCAATACTATTTGTTCTTGATCAGATTCTACCTCTTGAAATGGCCAAACATCAAGTGTTTATTTTTTGTACAGTGACTCTTCTTTTGATGCTTTCTGCATCTTTCAATATTTGTTTATAGACCCCTTCACTATTTTAAATCAAAGCTTGAATTTTTTTTCAGTTCTTTCAGTTTGAGAAATGGTGAGTGTGTTCTTTCCTTTAGCTCTCTAACTTCAGGTCTTTGCATAGTTTATTATAATATTGATTTTGTCTTCTCAAGCTGCCCTTTGAAATTTTCTGTTCAGCTATTTTCCCTCCTCATTTTTTCCCTCCCTTTAGTATCTGTACACTGGAGATCAAGTTTCAGAGTCTATTCTGCCATCCATTTCAGTCTTTTCCTTCTTCTGGTCTTCTTAATGGCCTTTTTCTTCCTGTATGATGCTCTTGATGTTATCCCATGAATCTGCAGGTATTTGGGCATTTTTGTCTAATGCATCAAATCTGTTCTTCAGATTATCTGTGATTCAGGATAGAATATACTTAAGGTTATATTTGATTCTCATAAACTTGTTTACTTTTTTTCAGCTTCAACCTGAAATTTCATATGAACAATTGATGGTATATTCCATGTTCTGACCTTTGCCTGGTTTGAGTTGTATATGTGTAGCTCTTCTACTATTTTTTGCATACACATAGTCAGTTTGGTATCTGTTTATTCCATCTGATTAGGTCCATATGTATAGTTATCTTTTATGGGATTTAACAAAGATATTTGTGCTGAAGAAGTCATTGGTCTTACAAAATTCTATCATGCAATCTCAAGCATCGTTTCTGTCACAAAGGTCATATTTTCTGACTACTGATTCTTCCTCTTGGTTTTCAGCCCTTGCAGTAATTATCAATACATCCTGCCCAAATGTTTGATTTGTTTCTCACTTAAGAAGTTGGTAGAATTCTTCAGTTTCATCATCACTGGCTTTAGTGGTTGGTGTGTAAATTTAAACAATAGTGGTATTACCTAGTCTTTCAGTATAGGTGTATGGATATCATCCTATGATAGACAACATGATACTTCAAGGTAGATTTTGAGATGGTCTTTTTTATGATGAATGTAATGTGTTCCCTCTTCAATCTGTCATTCTCAGATGAATAACTACATGATTGTCAGATTCAAAATGGCCAATATAAGTCCATTTCAGTTCATTGATGCCTGGGCTATATAGATCTTTATGTGATCCATTTCTTTTTTGGCAATTTTCAATTTTCCTAGATTCATACTTCATAAATTCCTCATTTTGAGTTGTGTCCCATCAGCAAATGAAGGTCCAGAAAGCTGTACTCTGCTTGCATCATCACAATCAGCCCTAATTAGGCAGCTCTTCCCCAGTCATAATATGAGTGACTTCTAACCAGAGGGCCTAATCCAGCACTGTATCTGACAATATTCTGCTGTTCTTCTTCATAGGTCAATATTGAATATTCTGGTGTTTTCTGACAGTGTTTCACTTGTGTTCATATGGTTTTCAGTGCCTAAACATTCAGAAGTATTCCACCTATCCTTCCTAGTTTGTCTTCATCTGGAAGCTTAGCTGAAACTTATCCACTATGAGTGACCCTGCTAGTATTTAAAGACCTGTGGTATACCTTCCAGCATAAACCAGCCACCACAGCACAAACGAACAGTTGAGTGGAGGTTAAAATATATAGACTATTAATAGTTCAATTTTTTTTAAACTATGCTTTCAAATTAAAAAAAAAAACAAGTATATATATATATATATATATTTAAATCTACTTGTGTTAAAAGACATATATCCAAAATAATTATCTATTTCCTCATACTTTTTGATCTTCTACCTCTTCTTCATATAGTAAGCAACTTTCAATACTATTGGGCATTTTTTCTGACATTTAAATTCATATTTATTAATAATATGCTTGTTTTCTTATAATAAATTATTTCTATACTTACCAATTCAATATTCTTATGAATGATTTAGCATTTTTGAATATTCTACTCAACTCTGTGTCTTAAATCTCTTATCATACCTTTCCTCTCAATTTGTGTTGCTGTTGGGTGCCTTAATGTATATTTTTGACTCATAGTGACCCTATATTACAGAGTAGAACTTCTCCCTTAGTGTCTTTGGGGCTGTAATAGTTACTGAAGCAGATTGATAGGTCTTTCATCTGCAGAGCTACTAGGTGGATTAGCATTGCCCACCCTTTGATTAACAGCTAAGTAAATTCTTGGCCATTTTGCTGTTAGAGCTATTATAAATAGTTAAAATGAATTTGTTGGGTGGATATATGACTATTGTTGATATAATGTACCAGGATTATGTGTCCAGATTATGCTTTAATCTGAAATTATTTATTACTAATTTTTATTTTGTGTGCCTGTAGCTATTTATTAATATGCTTACATAGATATATGTTAAAGCACAAAAATATGTAGCAAATGCCCATAAACCTCAGGTAATCTGTTGGTTTGTTTTGCCACATGAAGACTACCTTTCCATTCCTCTCTACCTTCTCGTCTAACCTGGACTGATCAGATATCAATACTAGGAATTGCTTCAAAGGCTCTCGTGTGGAAATCTGTTTCATAGAAACAATCTCTTTTTTATGTTTCTTTTTTCATCACATTCTACAGTAGATTCATCAAAAACAACACAAATTATTGTTATTATTTATGCTTTATGTGTTTAAACAGAACATACTCTTGTTTGAATGAATTTGGTTAAGTGTAAGTCTCTCTTTAACTTCTCTGAGCACTCTTCCTCCTCAGAGGTCATAAGGAACTGTTGAGTATTACATTGCTGATTCAACTGACAAGCACAGGCAAAGGCATGGACTACACTGGCTACTATTGTAAAGCGTGTTCCATCAGGGATGTTGATACGTCGAAGAGATAAAGCAATGTGAATACACTAATGCTGAGCAATTTAGACTCACCAGTCTTCATACCAATGAAAAAAACCTAGAAGTTTATGGCTCTCAGAAATTCCCAAAGAGGCAAGAATTTACATATAAAAATCATGCATTTTGTTCAAATTTTTAATGAATTAAATTTCCATCTAATATCTCCCTCAGGGCAGGACCACCAAACTCCTTACTTTCCTGACCAAATCAGTCTGTTTATAACAGAATGCATTATAATATGTTGTATGCTAGGGTATTTTATATTTCTCTTAAAACTGTTGCTGTTCTTAAGTGCCGTTGAGTTGGTTCCGACTCATAGTGACCCTGTATAGGGCTTCTGAGGATCAGGTGGTGGATTTGAACTGCCAAGCTTGTGGTTAGAAGTTCAATGCTGATCCTACAGTACCATATCAGGAGTCCTAAGACTAGGCAGTCCTTTCTTATGCTACAAGAGTCAAAAATTATCTGCACTCTAGGTGTACAATTTATTTAAATCAACTTTTAGAAAAGAAAATATATCATTTTTTGACATAATCTCCTTGTTCTTCAATACATTTTGCCCATCTGGCAACAAGATTTTATATGCCCTTATTTAGCAATATTTTAGACTGACCTGTGAGCCATGAATATGCCACATTCTTCAATTCTTCTTGGATCTTCATCCTCAAAGGGCTTCTTTCAGGGACCAAACAGGTTAAAATCCAGTGGCCCTTGAGAATCCCAGAAAACTTTAACACTAATTTTCCAGCTGATGGTTAACTTTTTAACTTTTTCTTGGTTGGTAATTGAGGATGTTTCTATTCCATTCTGTCCCATTTACTTTCAGGTTGGTAGTGATGAAAACATGTCTCAACAGTCATGATTTCTTTTAAAGAAACCTTTGCCTTCCTTTGAGTATCATTCCAAGTTTTGTTTGCAGATATCCAAACGCTTCTGGTTATGTTCTTCTGTGCGTTGCTGCCTTACCTATCTCACAGAAACTTTTTGAAACCCAACTCTGTCATGAATTATTTCATAGTCAGAACCATGGCTGATTTGCAAATAATTTGTCACACAATCAACCATCACTCGTCTATTCCACAGACTCTTTTCACGTGCATGCTCAATGTTATCATGAGCCATCAATGTTTTCATAAAACGAGAGTGCTGATAATTTTTTATTCACCCTCATATTATGCATTGCTTTAAAATATTTTCAGACAGTTAGAATATCATTTCCTTAATATTTATAGACAGAAATTGGCACTACATCTAATATTTTATTTAACTATTATTTATAGATTGTAAATATTTTTTATTTCAGATAATTTTCTCACTTTCAGGTTGTGAGTGTACTTTAAAATGACTATTTTAAATGGGCTATTTTTAGTCTATTTTAGATTCAATTTTATTAATCATCAACTTGCTCCCTAAGATTCAATATCAAATAGCTTGAGGAATTTAAAGATATTACTTCATTGTTTTTTAGGATATAGTATTGCTGTTCAGAAGCAAAAGCACATTGTGATTCCCGGTTAGAATCTTTGACCATTGCTTGGTAGTGGAGTGCCAGGATCTTTTTCTGAGGTCCAGAATCTTGACAGTAGTGAGATACATTAACTTAATCAAAACCACAACTACAAGGAGGCTTCAAAAAGTGAATTTTCCCACAAACTTCTGAAGCTTCCTTGTATCTCTGTAAAAAGACCTAGGGTTTCAGGTTCTTCCCATATCCCTGCAGTCTCAAACTATAATATTTTTAAGAGCATAATAGTAGGAGACTAACACTTATTAAACAAACTTACAAATATGGACACATTTACAAAAATATTTTTAAGAGTGCACAAATATTCTCCATTATGTTCGGAAGCAAATAGAAATATGTGATTGCTTACATAAAGACGGTTTTGTTTTTATTTAAAACATAAAATGACAATGATTCCAGTGAAATTTTAGCCAATATAGTATGGAATTCGAATTGTTGGCCTGTTGTCCTGCTTCCTAGTAACATTTCTCTCTATAATTTGTTTCCTTCCTCATATGAATAAGAAAGTTTAACTCGAAGATATTCATGAGCCTAAGGCTGGTTTGAATTGACAGAACTTGGAAATTGTCAAATAGAAACTAACTATATAATTTGGAAAACTGCAAAAATATAATAAAATAAATTGACTTTGTATTTATCCAGCCGGCACATAACAACAACAACAACATATGTATTGTAATCAACATAATTATCAGAAAACTCTCAGCATTCAACCTCATTTCCATCAAGTTTTCATTGAGTGATAATGAAAGTAAAAGAAATTTCCAAGATACTGTCCTTTCTGGACCATAGATTTGCTCTGTGACCTTCTGTCTTGACATTGTTAGGCAGCAATTTCACAATCTATAAAACCACTTCTGTCAGATTTACTACTGAATCCATTACTTTTGTCTCTGGGATACTTTTTAAGACTTTTTTATGGAATAAATTTGGGAGGGAAAAATGAAAATGTATTCACCCCTTCTTTTTATAATTTTTATTACACTATGCAGTTAAAAATAACACACTGCCGGGGACTTGCCTC
>NW_006408550.1:16565622-16566787 GCF_000296735.1 Chrysochloris asiatica
TTGTTATTAACTGCCAGGTGACTAGATCTGTTACACTCAGGCCTATAGGGCCTCGAACCTCTGACCAGGCCTTCACGGTCTGCAGAACACACGTTCTTTTTAATATTTTTGTTGTTCTATAATCTGGATGTGTTTCATAGCTAATATTTTTAATTATTTCATGATACATTGATATAATTTAAGAGATAATATAATAAAATATTCATTCAATAAAATAATTATCATTCCAAATCAGAATTGTTTAAAGTAGACTTCAGAAAATAAAGAAGACAGAGAGTACATGGTGGCAGATGTTCTTTTTGTGTAATGAATAATTTTAATTTTATTCCTTCTTAGAAAAAAGGTTAAATTTCTAAAGGCATTGATTAAACAGTTAATATCTAGAATTCTCACTATAAAACACCGTATCTGTGGATCCCTTATACAAGTATACACTCCATGTACTTTTTTCTCTCTACAGATAGAATCATTTTCAATGTGTGAAAAAGTTGAGAAATAGACAATAGAAAAAAAATGAGTCATATTAAGTTTTTTTACTCAATATACCATTGGAGAAAATATTAAAAATAAAACTGGTGCAAAATATATCCAATTGTATTCATGTATTCTCAACACCACTTTATTAGTTTTTATGTCACTAGATGGTCACTGAATGAATTACAATGATGGTCGCCTCCATCTTCTCCAAAATATCTTTGCTCTTTATTTGCCCTCTGTTAACTATAAATTAATTAATATAGCAATATTAATAGAGGATTTTAGAAAACATGTCATTCCTAAATTCAGGATTGGTAATAATGGTATCAGTGCAACTGGTCATTTAAAATGTAGCCATTTTATACTTTCATGCTGAAAAACGTTGCATGTAATTTTATTTAAGGGTCATAATTGTACTTTTAGGTTTATTTTATTGTCAATATTTTTCTTGTATTTAAGCATAGTCACCTATGTAGATGAGATTGTTGAATTAAGAATGCAAAACAGTAAATGAATATTTCCACAATATAAAACCATTTACCTTCAGGATCCTTTTTAGAAAGTTCTTCAATTACCACAGAAATAAGATTACAATTGATCTTCTTACATCTTAAGTTGATTAATTGTTGCTGAAGTTCAATCTGCCTGCTGAGCAAATAATCAAGAAGCTAGATTATATGAAGAAAAA
>NW_006408550.1:16568502-16613821 GCF_000296735.1 Chrysochloris asiatica
TTTCTATGACCAAAGTCATATTTTCCAACTACTGATCCTTCCTCTTTGTTTACAACCTTTCCATTCCAATCACCAGTAATTATAAATACATCTTTATAACATTTTTGATCAATTTGAGACTGCAGAAGTTGGTAGATTTCTTCAATTCCATCATCACTGGCTTTAATGGTTGGTGTGTAAATTTGAATAATAGTTATAGTAATTGGTCTTCGTTGTAGGTGTATGCCAATTACCCAATCACAGACAGCATTGTACTTCAAGACAGATCTTCATATGTTCTTTTTGATGATGAATGTGATACCATTGTACTACAATTTGTCATTCCTGGCATAGTAAATCATATGATTGTCAGATGCAAATTGGCCAACATCAGTCCATTTCAGCTCACTAATACCTTAGGGTATCAATGATTATGTGTTCCATTTTATTTTTGACATTTCAAATTTTCATAGATTCACACGTCATATATTTTATGTTCCAATTATTAATGGATGTTTACAGCTTTTTCACTTCATTTTGAGTTGTGCCCCATCAGCAAATGGAGTTCCCAAATGCTTTACTCCATTCACGTCATCAGCGTCACCTCAACTTTGAGGAGGCTGCTCTTCCTTAGTCATATTTTGAGTGTCTTCCCACTTGAGGGTTTCATTTTCCAACGCTATATCTGACAATATTCTTGTGTTTTTCATCATGTTTCAATATTCAGTATCCTTGTGTTGACAGTTTAAATATTCTAAAATAATCTATCTCTCCTTCTTGCTTGCCTGTCTTCATCTGGAAGCTCAGCTGAATCCTGTCCACTGTGGGTGACCCTGCTGTATTTAAAAAGCCTGTGGCAAAACTTCCAGAATCACAGTAGTAACACACAAGCTACCAGAGTATGATAAACTGATAGATAAGTGGTGGAGAAGCAAAATATGACCTTGAGTATATCCAACCTGAATTGAGAGACCATTTCAAGAACATGTTTGATATATTACATACTAATAACTGAAGGCCAGAAGAGTTGTAAGATGATATTAAGAATAGCATACAAGAAGAATACAAATGTTCATTAAAAAGATAGGAAGAGAAACATGTGTGATGATGTGGACCAACAACAAACTACCAACATAGTAGAGGAGCCTCTGGATTGCAATAAGGCTCAGACTGTATGAGTGAATTTATGTGAAAATGCAAAATGACTGAGTGCTTCGAAGAAGATTACAGGCTTATGGTCAACACTTAAATATGATTTGGTGAGATAAGGAAGAAACTAACTACTATAGAAACTGATGAAGAAATATGTGAAGAGATATTTCAATCAACAAATGGAATATTCCAATGCTCTTTTGTCAGGAAGATGGTGTTTTACTGGATGCCCCTCCATTGAGAGGTGGCTTAAACAAAGAATATATTCTTTGTTGAAAAGAAGAGATTTGATGTGATTGCTTCTTAAAGATATATCCAAAAGACAAACTTGTGTGAAATTTTATATTCAGAAATGACCAAGAATTCTTCCACTCCTGAAATGAGTTGGTTTGCTGATAACATGCAAGTTCTTAGGCTACATGACAGTTTTATTTTTCTACAACCCTTATAATAAATGTAATCACAAATATACAACACTCTTTTTGCAAATAGTTTCAATTTTTTTTTACTCTAAATTAAATTGGATATATTTTCCTGTTTTGATAAAAAAGAAAAAGAGAGAGAAAAAGGAAAACAATAAAACGCAACTAAAAAGAAAGGCAGTAAAGAAAGTGAAAAATGGATGTCAGAGAGACTTTGAAACTTCGGTTGAGTGTAGAAAAGCTAAAAATAATGGAAAAAATAAGGAAGTAAAAGAGCTGAAGAGGAAATTTCAAAGGACAACTCGAGAAGTCAAAGTCAAGTATTAAAATGGAATGTGCAAACACCTGACGTAAGAAAACCAAAACTGAAGAACATGCCCATCATTTCTCAAACTGAAAGAACTAAAGAAAAATTCAAACCTTGACTTGCAGTAGTGAAGAATTATTTGGGCAAAATGGAGTCCTGGTGTGGTGCTGTAGGTTAATGCACTGAACTGCAAAGTTGGTTTGAACCACAAGGTTGGTGGTTCAAGCTTACCATCCACTCCTTGGAAACCTATACAGGGTCGCTATGGGTCATAACTGACTCAATGGCACTTAACAACAACAATGGGCAAAATATTGAATGATGCAGATAGCATCAAAAGAATATGGAAGAGGACGTTTTATAGCAAAAGGAGGGGAGTGATTGACTATGCAGTCCGGGAACCGAGGTCCATGAAACCATAAAGGGAGAACAGCGAAGTGTGACACCTTACCCAGAGAAGTGGTGATGACAGAGATGGAAACAGAGATAATGACGTAGAGAAATGGAGTGTCTGGGGACTCGAGACCCAGAGAGGGAGAGGGACTGTGTGCTGATGACCGAGGGCAGACTTGCAGGGTATACCCTTTGGTTGGTTGATGATGCATGGAGGGGATTGTAACTATGACAATGAAACAATGTACAATAGGATGAATGTAAAGATAATGTTCTCCCATGTAAACGATCATATAATTCACAATAAAACATTAAAAAAAAAAGAATATGGAAGTAATACACAGTGTCACTGTGCCAAAAAGAAATTGTTGATGTTCAATCATTTCAGGAGGTAGCATATGATCAAGTAAGGATTATATTAAAAGAGGAAATCCAAGCTCTACTGAAGACATTGGCAAAAAGTAGGCACTAGGAGTTCATGGAATACAAATTAAAACCTTTCAGAAAACTTAATTAGCAATGCAGGTGCTTACTCGTCAATACCAAGAAATTTGGAAGACAGCTAGCTGGCCAACAGATTAGAAAAGATCCATATTTGTACCCATTCCAAAGGAGGTGACCCAACTGAATGGGAATCTCATCCAACAGTGCCATTGATATCACATGCAAGTGAAATTTTACTTATGATAATTCAAAAGGAGTTAGAATGAAACATCATTGTTGTTGTTAAGTACTGTGGAGTCGGTTCCAACCCATAGTGACCCTACACAGGGTTTCTGAGGCTGCAAATCTTTATGGGAGCAGAAAGCCTCATCTGTCTCCCATGGAACAGCTGGTAGTTTCGAATTGCCGACCTTGAGGTTAGCAGCCCAATTCGTAACCACTACACTATCAGAGTTTCTTAAAACATCATTAGGAAAATACAAAAAATGCAAGCCAGATTCAGAATAGGACATGGAACTAGGGATATTATTGATGACATCAGATGAATCTTGATGGAAAGCAGAGAATACCAGACAGATATTTACTTCTGCTTTATGGACTATGCAAAGGAATTCCACTATGTGGATCATGAAACCTATGGATAACATTGCAAAGAATAAGTGTTCCAGTGATTATCATAAAGCAAGAGGCAGTTGCTAGAATATAACAACGGGAAACTTTATGTTTTAGAATCAGGAACCATGTATATCAGGGTTGTATTCCTTTCACAATACTTATTTAATCTGTGTGCTAAGCAAATGATCTGAGAAGATGGATTATGTGAAGAAGAATGTGCACTAGGACTGAAGGAAGACACATTAACAATGTGCTATATGATACAACCGTGCTTGCTGGAAATTAAGAGGACTTAAAATACTTACTGAGAAGTAAAACTTCAGCCTTCAGTATGG
This sequence comes from Chrysochloris asiatica, assembly GCF_000296735.1. NCBI lineage: Eukaryota > Metazoa > Chordata > Mammalia > Afrosoricida > Chrysochloridae > Chrysochloris > Chrysochloris asiatica. The sequence goes on from NW_006408550.1 coordinate 16,572,150, forward strand.
ATCACACCTCAATGTAAAGAAAACAAAAATTCTTACACCTGGACCAAAAAAAGATCATCATAATAAATAGACAAAAGATGGAAGTTGTCAAAGACTTCGTTTTGCTTGAATCCACTATCCTCACTCCTGGAAGCAGCTGTCAAGAAACAAAAAGACATATTGCATTAGGCAAATCTGTTTTACAAGACCTTTTTAAGTATTTAAGAGAAAATATATCAGTTTGTAGACTAACATGTACTGGCCACCAGCCATGGTGTTTTCAGTTGCCTCATATGCAAATGAAATGAATATAGGTGAATAAATGGCAATGAAAATGAATAAATGATCATGAATAAAGAAGACTGTAGAAGAATCGATACATTTGGATTATGGTGTTTTAGAAGAGCATTAAAAGTATTGTTGTTCTGTGCCGTGGAGTTGGTTCCGATTCATAGCGACCCTGTACAGGATTTCTGAGGCTGTAAATCTTTACGGGAGCAGAAAGTCTCATCTTTCTCCTGTGGAACTGCTAGTAGTTGCGAACTGCTGATCTTGTGGTTCGCAGCCCTATTTGTAACCACTAAGCTACCAGAGCTCCTTATGGACTACCAAAAGAACAAATCTGTCTTGGGAGTACAGCCAGGATGCTATTTAGAAGCCAGGAGAGTAAGCCTTGACGGGGTTACTTCCAACATATTATCAGGAGACCAGTCGCAGAAGGACCTCGTGTTTAGAAAAGTGCAGGTTCAATGGAAAACTCTAAGATACTTAATGAGATGCTCTTCATCATGTTTCAATATTCAATATTCTGGTACTGACGGTTTTCCACTGCTATTCACAAGGTTTGCAGTGACTAAGTATTCAGAAGCAGTCCATCTCCCCTTCTTCCTAGTCTGTCTTCTCTGGAAGCTCAGCTGGTAACAATGGTCTCAAACATAACAATTGTGAGGACAGCACAGGATTTATTCATTCTATTTTGCATATGGTCACTATAAGTCAAAACAAACTCAATGGCATCTAACAAGAGCAATGAAAAGCATTTTCACATAACATAATTGTATCAATACAAATACAATAAAATTGCTACAATTAAAATGTTACAATAATATTCGCAAAAATAATATAAAATGTTGTTCTTGTTAAGTGCTGTCGAGTTAGTTCTGACTCATAGCGACTCTGTAAAGAGTTTATTAGGAAAAAGAAATGAGTAGAACATAACTTTCCAGTGATGACTAGATAAAATATCTCCAGATTGAAAAATCTTACATTATATTTCCAAAATGTTACTCTCAAGTATCTAATTTTACATTAATAACAAATGTAAATTATAAAGTAAACTCTTATTTAACTATGTCATCAACTTATGTGAAACAATTATCCAAGCACAGTTGACTCCACAATTTATATAAAGTAGCAAGCCCTTATTTCTCTAAAATATAGAATGTTTACTATTCAGGGTTCTTAAAAACACTCTGGTATTGTTTTGTTTTGATTCTCCTTCCTCATACAGACTATTCTGAATATTTCCATTTCTTATGTAAAATGAGGGTTGAATTTGCTTAGGTACAACATTGTTCTTGCTATTTTTAAGTACCATCAAGTCAGTTCCAACTCATAGTGATCCGACACAGGGTTTCAGAGGATCAGTTGGTGCGTCTGAACCACCAAACTTGCAGTTCAACCTGATCTTGTGGTCCAGAGCTTATACAACAGCACCTCAACAGGACTCCAGATACAACATTAAAAAACAACACAATCTTTGCTTTACTAGCCTAAAAATATAACTAGACCATGTAGAATAGTATCATCAGGTATTGATCTAGGAGAATAGCCTTGGATTCAATGGTCAAGAACATCAATTGATTAAACAAAATGATTCATATCAGGTTATTGATCATATCTTTATATATATTTAATAGATTATATCTATTACATCTTTTATATTTTGATGGTTAAGAGAGTAAGAGTAAAGAAAAATCATTTCTGATACATGAAATTCCAATTTCAAATTGTTTAATATTAGACTGATAAATGCTTTATTTTACCAAACGATTATATTTTGATGGATTTGTTAAATATGTTGATGCCTGCCCTTTTGCCATAGCATAAAATAATGTCCTTAGGGCTGAATCATGTTTTTTTGTTTTGTTTTCATCTTAATTGTTAATAGGCCCAGGAATGACTCTGTATACCCCCCTCTTTTGTACGTTCATTTCACTATTGCATGTATGCCCAGCACATGTTGTAAAGGTCTGATGCAGAGAGAAGCACTAAAACATTCTTTTTTAAGTCCCTCTATATAAGCACTTTGATTTGCCTTTTATGTCCGGGGACTCTTTTATATTGCTTTTATTCCTAAAGGGTGTAAGAAAGAAGTTTCCAGGGAATGTGTATGTATTATTACTGTGTAATAGTAGGGGAAGAGAAAGGAAAAAAAAATTCCAGATTTACATGACATCTAACTAGCAAACAAGATTTTTGGAAGTGACCTGAGTATACATTCATTGCAGACTGTAATCCTTATACAGAATTCCTAACACGACAATTATGCACTCTCCTCCACCCTCAGTGGTAATAGTTTAGAACGTGGTCTTTAATTTGGACTATTTGGGCATTTGATGTATTTTCGATATTTGATGAATTTTCGACATTTGATGAAGGAGCACCTCATTATGCTCAATTGCTGTGTTTTTGTTAAGTGCAGTTGAGTTGAACGGAACTCACAGTGACCCTGTAAAGGATTTCTAAGACTGCAAATCTTTGGAGGAGCAGAAACTCTTATCTCTCACCCTCAGAGGTCTGGTGGGCTTGAACCACCAACCTTGTGGTTCATTGTCCAGTATTTATCATACAAAGTCACAGAACTACCTATTGTCAATTACTGTTTACAAATGAGAAAGATGTTTTTCTTGCCTACTGACTACAGCTGGCTTCAAAATTCAGGTTCTGGAAAACATAAAAGTGGGCTACAACTTTTCATCTAAGATAATATTGGAATATAGATTTATATATCAGCTAAAAAGACAAACATCATTATAACACAACCATAAACACATTTACACACAATGTTTTGTTTTGCACATATTATACTTCAATTATACAATTAATTAGGAGGCAGTTTCATCAATGACATAGAAAATAAATTTGCTGATTTCTCCAATATTGAATATAAATTCTATAATTCTTAAATGTATATTATTTTAAAAATCATAGAATTGGTCAGAAAACATGCATAGAGATAATATTAAAAACAATAACTAAGATTTATAATAAATACTGGTCATAGATATTTAATTAAATGCAAACTGGAAATATAAATAGTAATATGTAAATATTAACTCAACACAAAATATTTAAACAAGACAGATGGATAATTCTAAATGCAAGAATTGTTATTACATGAAACAAAAGAGACTACTCAGTATTTGATAGATGAAATATGTAAACACACATAAACGTATGCATAATGTAGAAACAAAACACTAAATGCTTCAATTTATATGCCAATTTTCACACTGAAAACCAGAGCAAGTTTTATAAAAATTCCCAACTAAGTTTTAAAAAGCATAAATTAGAAAGTTCCAGAACTTTGAATTTTATAAACCACAGTCTCTGAAAGTAATTTGGTGAACCTGTAAACACATAAAAAAATAATTAGGTAAATAATTCCTTTACTAACCAATTGAAAAAAAAAAATCCACATGGAAAACCATTTGAGTCCTGGTGTGGCGCTGTTGGCTAATGCATCAGACTGCAAAGTCGTTTGAACTGCAAGGTCAGTGGTTCAAGCTCACCAGCTGCTCCTTGGAAACCCTATACAGGGTCGCTATGGGTCAGAATCGATTCGATGGCACTTAACAACAACAACAAATCTTTAGAAAATGACACAAACAAGGTTTTAAAAAGTTTATGGAACAATGGTTGAAAAGATCGTGGAAAATATTTCATGAATTTTAAAAAGTTTCCTGGCATATATTTAGTTTTAAGAAATGCTTTTAATGAAAAGAAATAATATAAAAATACTGTAAAATGTTTTAAGAAGTCTTCATACAATTCTATAATAATAATTTAAAGCATCTAAATTACTAACTTTTAAGAGATTATGAATAATAAAAATAAAGGATTAAAAAATCCTTAATGGATTAAAAATATGGAATTAGGAGGCCATTTTATCAATGAATTAGAGAACAAATTTGCTGATTTCTCAAATATTGAATATAAATTCTATAATTCTTAAAAGTATGTTATAAAAATCATAGAGTTGGTCAGAAAACATACACAGAGATAATATTAAAAATAATGGAATAGTTAGTGAAAAAAAAAACAAAAAACATTAAAAACTTAAATCCAAGGAGAGGACTTCCAGCGCTTCCCTGATAGGGCAGCGCAAGTATGCGGGCTCCAGGGAATATGCGGGGTGGGGGGTGGGGGGGGGTGGTTTCGCACAGAGAGGCCCCGGCCTGGTAGACAGACAGCCTTGGGGCAAACATAAAACATTAGGCCTTAACATTATGTGCTTGCTTTTTTAAAAATCAAACTGCTGAGGAGTTACAAGCATTTTGAGTCTCTTCCCTAGGAAACATCAAGGCAAGTGGCCAGGTCCTCTCAATGCAAACCCCCTTCCAAGACTAAGACTCAACGGAAATGCATGCTCTGATTGGTGACCACACACATCACCAATTGGGGGAAGTCGGGTAAAAGCAGCAATGAAACTGCAAGGTAAGCCCTACAATGTTCAGTGGACTTCTGTGGACCCAGTTGTGGACCTGGTTGGCAAGCAGTGTCAGGAGACCTGGGGACTCTTGGGCCCAGAGTCAGTGGCATAGCCACAGAGGACTCGAGAGGAAAGTGGAACTACCCGCTGACGGGAAGAGAAGGCATATGCACAGGAGCGCCCACACTTACAGATGATACCCACATGACCTGGACCGGATGACTGGATGATCAGAGCTCAACCAGGAGAGGAAAGAAGAGGGGGAAAAAAAAAAAAGAATAAAAAAATACAATCTGATGAACTTGACCTATGCCTATGGATCAGCAACTCAAAAGAAGGAACAAATACTTACAGCAAGAAGCATTTACACCCCCTCCACACACAGAGTGGACAGAGATGGGCAACTTGCATTGGATACTCAAATGGGGAGGGGACACTACAAAGGCAAGAAGTGACTGGCTTATAAGCCTTCAAAAGGGAACCTAATGTCAGGAAGCATGGAGGAAGGCAGAATCTTCAATAGGTACTACTCAATCTGTCTGGCCGGAGCTGATGAAAGGAAATACAGACGGGTAACTCGTGATACTGTAGTGAATTATGCTTATCAGGATGGATTGTGAGGGTTGGAAATGCAAAGGTAGACATTTTGTAACAAGGAAGGGAGTGATTAATTCACCAGGCTAGGAACAGAGGTCAATAGGACCATCAACGGAGAAGAGCCAAGAGCGGGACCCTACCCAGAGAAACAGAGATGCCTGGGATAGAGACAGAAGCGACGATGTGGAGTGATGAAGCAGCTGGGGACTTTGGACCCAGAGAGGGAAAGGCACTGTGGGCTGAAAAATTGGGGGGGGAGGGGGAAGTGTAGGGGGTGGGTTTCTAGGATATACCCTTTGGTTGGTTGATGATGCATGGAGGGGATTGGAACCATGGCAATGAGATGATATACGATGGAATGAATGTAAGACTAACATTCTCCCATGTAAACTGTCATATAATTCACAATAAAACATTAAAAAGAAAAAAGAAAGACCAAGCTTACTGGTCAGATAGAGGCTGGTAGAACCCCAGGGACTGTGGCCCTTACCTTTCAGTTCTGGAAATAAACTCACCCCCATAGCTCAGTTTTCAGCCAAATAAAACACAGATCTATAAGGAGCTCTGGTAGTGTAGTGGTTACAAATCAGGCTGCGAAGCACAAGGTCAGCAGTTTGAAACTACCAGTTGTTCCGCAGGAGAAAGATGAGGCTTTCTGCTCCCGTAAAGAGATACACCCACGGAAACCCTGTACAGGGTCGCTATGAGTTGGTTCCAACTCCATGGCACATAACCACCACCACCATAAGGGGAATGGAGTCCTGGTATGGTGCTGCAGAATAATGCACTGGACTGCATGGTCAGTTTGAACTGCAGAGTTGGCAGCTCAAACCTACCAGCCACTCCTTGAAAGGGTCGCTGTGAGCCAGAACCACATCAGCGGCACAACAGCAACATTACACACAACAACATTACACACAACAACATTATACACAACAACAACATAAGGGGAATGAAGTCCTGGTGTGGCACTGTATAGTAAGCACTGGACTGCAAGATCAGTTTGGACTGCAGGGTTGGGGGGTTCAAACTCACCAGCTGCTCCTAGGAAACCTTATACAGGGGTCACTATGAGCTGGAACCAACTTGACAGCACTTAACAACAATATAAGGGGAATAGTGACACTAGTGAGTTACCTTAGAATAATCAACCACTTGAGATCAAAAGGGCATTTATCTAATGACAAAGTTTAGGAAGAATGGAAATAGCAGACACAAGGGAGGAAGTGATACGTGATATTGTCACTTTGTGGGATTGCAATCAATGACATGAAACAAAATGTGTATGAATTATTAAATGGAAAAATGGCTTGCTCTCTAAACCTTCGCCCAATTCACACAAAAAAGTTTAAAATAAAATTTTTTTTCACTTTTTCTGACACCAAAAAAAAAAAAAAACTTAAATCCAAATATGTAAATCTATAAGATTGCAAAAGAAATTCCATGATCTCTTGAATTATGTCTCAGAATATAACAAGTATGTTGGTAAATTTCCTATATCATTATAATAATTCAACATGACTCCAGCAATAAAATAATAAGATAAATAGAACTAGCATACCAATACTACATAAAGTACCAATGTTTTTATAAATTAGAAAAAAAACCCATATAATTAGGAAGAAATATATAATTTACAAATAAGATCTATGATGGGAAACTGATTTTATTATTTATTTTATTTTCCTACCACAGAAATTAAAATTTAAGCAAAATGGTATATTATTTTGCCTTTCTAATTATAGGGTCGCTGTGAGTCAGAAACAACTCGACAGCACTTAAAAACAACAAGAACAAATTGTCAAATATTTTCAAGAAGTATGATATTATTTACTACTGAGTAGTAAATATGCTGATATTTTATCAAGCATGCCGATAAGAATGTAAAAATGGTACTTTTCTAGGGTGCAGTTCAATATTTTACATAAAGAAAATTTTAAAGATAAATATGCTTCAATCCAGTAATTCCAGCCCAATAAATGTTTACTAAAGAAAAAGATAAGCATTAACAATTTAAGCACAAAAATTTTCATTGCTAAGGAGCTCTGGTAGCATAGTGGATATGAGTCAGGCTGCTGACCTCAAGGTCAGTAGTTCAAAATTACCAACCATTTCAGCTCAAGAACAATGAGACTTTCCGGTCCCATAAAGATTTACAGTCTCAGAAACTCTACACAGGGTCAGTAGAATCGAGACCAACTCCATGGCACATAACCCCCACCACCACCACTACAATATTTGTTATGAAGACTGAAAACAATGCCTTTGAATTATGGTGTTACTTGAGAATATTAAATATGCCATGGATTGTCAGAAGAATGAACAAATCTGGAAGAAGTAGAACCAGAATGCTTGGAAGTGAGGATGGTGAAATTTTGTCTCATATACATTGGACATTTATCAGGAGGGCCAACCCTTGAAGTGAACATTGAAACAAACATTGGTGAAGTAGAGGTTCAGTGTAATAGAGGAAATTCTCAACAAGACAGGTTGATGCAGTGGCTGCAACAATAGGCTTAAACAAAACACTTGTGAAGATGGTAAAGGACTTGGGCAATCTTTTATTCTGTTGTACATAAAGTTATAGCTATTAGTCAAAACAAACTCAATGGCACCAAAAAATAAAAATAACAGATGATTGAAACAATGTCAAGATAGAATTCTTGAAAGAGCCATGGGCTGCCAAAAGAACCAAAAGATCTGTGTTGGAAGAAGTGCAGCCAGAGTGCTCCTTGGAGGCCAGGATGGCCAGACTTCGTCTCTCATAATTTGGACATATTGTCAGGAGGTACCAGTCACTGGAGAAGGATATCATGTTTGGTAAGGTGGAAGGTCAGAGAAAAAGAGGAAGACCCCCCAGCGAGATGGATTGGCAATATGGCAGTATCAATGGGCTCAAGCATGGCAACAATTGTGAGGTTGGCCCGGGACTGGGCAGTGTTTCGTTCTGTTGTGCATAGGATCACTATGAGTTGGTACTGACTTGATCTCACCTAACAACAACAAAGGTAGAATCAATATGTGATGGCTTAATTATTTTATGTTGTATTTTATGGAATATTTTATGTATTTTATGGTGTGACACTGTCAGATAAGCACTTGATCACAAGATCAGTTTCAACAGCAAGGTCAAATTTCCAATCCACCAGCCACTCATTGGAAACGATCACAGTCACTATAAGTCAGAACCAACTCAACTGCATAAAACAACAGCAATATATAATAAAGTAGTAAGGAGCCCAGGTGTGGCAAGGAAGAACCAACTTTATGACACTTACCAACAACAGGCAGATAGCATATAACAAGTTTTGGAATAAGGTTTACAGGTACAGAACATTCTTATATGTAAATTTAAAATAGAATGTGTAACTGTAAGACACAGTATTGTTTTAATAATTATACTGTATATATGTCAATATGCTGTAATGAGATGTCAAATGGGATCTTTGAACAAAGTCAGTGAATAGGTCTTGAAATATGGTCAATAATGTATTAAATCTCAATCAACTGGTTGAAATGCAGAGAAGGGAAGTTATTTCCAATAGAATGTACTGAGTAAACTACTATCCCAAACTCCTCTTTCCACTCACCGGCTTCCTCATCAAACCATTGTTCAGCTATTGACACTCATAGAAGCAGCAGTCAAGAAATCAAATGATACAGAATATTAGGCAAATCTACTGCACAAGACTTCTTTAAAGTGTTTAAGAACAAAGACGCCAATTTGAGGACTAAAGTGGGCCTGACCTAAGCCATGGTATTTCCAATAGCATTATTTGCATGTCACAGTTGGACAATGAATAAAGAAGACCATAGAAGAATTGATGCACTTGAGTTATGATGTTGGAGAAGACTATTAAAAGTACTGTGGACTTCCAGAACAAACAAATCTGGGTTAGAAGAAGTACAGCCAGGATGTTCCTTAGAAGCCAGGATGGCGAAACTTCATCTCTCGTACTTTGACATATCGTCTTGAGGAACCAGCCTCTGGAGAAGGACACCATGCTAGGTAAAGTGGAGGGTCAGCAAAAAGACAAGTCTCCCAACAAAATAGTTGGGCACAGTGGCAGCAGCAATGAACTCAATTATAATGATTATGAGTATGGCACACACTGTTGTGCATAAGGTCGCTGTGAATTGGAACCCACTCGATGGCACCTAACAAGAAAATATAGTAAGATGTTAAACAAAGGCAAGAAGTACTCAGATGTTTCCCTTTTCCAACTTGCACCAAGTAAAGAACTTCCTACAAGGCAAATAAAATAGAATAAGGAAAACCATTCATAGTAGTTTCAGCGAATCTTGCAGGAGAGACAGCCAATCAGCTTATCCTACAATTGGAAATCTTTCTACAGACTACATAGCACATTGACTCCTCTCTTGTGCTTATTTGCACAAGAGCTAAAGAGACTTGGAGAAAAACAGGAGGCCAGAGAACAGACTACAGTGTCATTGCTAATAAAGTACACATGAGTTTTCTATAGATCAAGTGTAGGGTACTATGGTAGTGGAGGAGGTAGAGTGCAGAATGTAGTTTTCTCAGAGATCATTTGAAAAGATAGTGCAATGTTCAGTGGAGACACCTGGCAGGTCCTCCCATTACAATCACATGTACAGTTTGCTGTTTGAAAACTCAGCCCAGCTTAGCAGAGAAGTGAAGTATAAAGAGAGACGAAAGCAGAGCATTTCATTTTCCCAGAAGCATGACCTCTTTACACTATAGCTCCTGTGAGCATAAATCGATCCAGGTGTGGATAGTGTGATGCCATAGGATAAGCACTCTACCTCAAGGTTGGTTTGAACCATGAGGTTGGAGATTCAAATTCACCAGCCTCAGAAACCCTACACAGGGTCACTATGAGTCAGAACCAAATCAAAGGCTCTTAACAACAACAACAACATGGATGGGAAAGGAAGCGTCACAACGTTTTGAAATGTGTAGGGCTGCATTTTAAAGTGGACTTAACTTGAATGAAGTTTATAAAAAGTGAAGGGACTGGATCTACCCAAGGTATCATTTAGAATGAAAGAAGAGATTCTCTGGAATGATAAAAGCCAATAATGGAAAAAAGTAAAAACCATTTCTTTTTGAGGATCACTGATTATACATTGTTTGGAAAAATGGTAAAAATTATTGCTTGACAAATAAAGCTTGACAATGCTCAAATAGGAATTGTTTGACTGCTAGCAAAAGAGAATCACTTATACCAAAACTTCACATGTTTTTTACCAGAATAATGGTGAGAACTATGCTAAATAATTTCATTCTTATCTTTCAATTCATTCAATAACCTAGGAGGGACATGGAACACTACCATTGCCATTCTTTGATTCTTGTTGCTAAGTGCCATGGCATCCATTCCAACCCTGTATGGGGTTTCCAATGAGCGCTTGGTGAGTTTGAACCACCAACCTTGTGGTTCAAACTGACCTTATGGCCCAGTGCTTTATCCCACAGCACCAAACTAGGACTCCTTGATGTTGTTGTTGATAAGTGACTTTGAATAGGTTCCAACTCATAGCAACCCCATATAGAGTTTCCAAGGAGTGGCTGGTAAGTTTAAACTGCTTACTTTGTGGTTCAAATTTGTCTTGCAGTACAGCACATTAACCCACAGGGCCACACTAGAACTCCATGATAGCACCTGGATTTCTAGGTTAAATTAACATGTATTGCAATCAAAGTAAATAATACTTAATATTTAAAACGTTATAAATGGCTAATGAGAACTTTATGAATAGCAGTAGAATATGGTCAGATATAGTATGGGGAAAAGAAAACATGAATAGCAACAGAATATTATCAGATTGTGCCAGAAAGATGAGTCCCTCAGGTTGGAAGACACTCAAAATATGACTGGGGAATGGCTGCCTCCTCAAAGTAGAGTTGGCCATGATCATGCAAATAAAGAAAAGCTTTCAGCGCCTGCATTTGCTGATATGGCACAACTCAGAATGAGAAGAAAAAGTTGCAAACATCCATTCATAATCAGAACATGGAATGTATTATAAATGAATCTAGCAAAATTTGAAGCTACGAAAAATGAAATGGAACACATAGAAATCAATATCCTAGGAATTAGTGAGCTGAAATGGGCTTAAAATTGGTCATTTTAAATCTCACAACCGAATGATTTACTGTGCAGGGAACAGCTAATTCAAGAAGAATGGTGTAGCATTCCTCATCAAAAAAACATTCCAAGATCTCTCTTGAAGTACAATGATACCTGTAATAGGATAATATCCATATGTCATCAAGGAAGACCCCTTAATAGCACTATTATTCAAGTTTACACATCAACTACTAAAGCCAGTGATGATGAAATTGAATGTTTCTACCAACTTCTTCAGTAGCACTGCTTTGTTGTTGTTAGGTGTCACCGGGTTGGTACTCCCTCATAAAAACCCTATTTACAACAGAATGAAACATTGCCTGGTCCTGTACCAACTTCACAATCATTGCCACACCTGAGCCCATTGCTGTTGCCACTGTGTCAATCCATCTCATTGGGGGTCTTCCTCTTTTTCTCTACCCTCCACTTACCAAACATGATATCCTTCTCCAGTGAGTGGTCTCTCTTGATAATATGTCCAAAGTATGAGAGATGAAGTCTGATCATCCTGGTTTCCAAGGAGCACTCTGGCTGTGCTTCTTCAAACACAGATCTGCTTGGGCTTTGGGAAGTGCATGGTACTGTCAATATTCCCCTCCAACACCCTAACTCAAATGTAGCAATTCTTCTAAGGCAGTTTAAGTAATGACTTAGAGAACACATTTCTTGATTTCTCCAATATTGAATAAAAAGTCTACAATTTAAAAAAGTATATCTTAAAAAGCCATAGAGTTGGTCAGAAAACATGCACAAAGCAACATTAATGTATAATAAGTAAATTTATAATAAAAACTGGTCATAGACCCCCCAAAAATGATAGAATACAAATTGAAACCTTTCAACAAACTGATGCAGCACTCATCTATTATGTTAACTCATCTATGCCAAGAAATTTAGGAGATTGGTACCTGATCAACTGATTAGAAGCGATCCATATTTGTGCCCAATCCAAAAAATTGTAACCCAATGGAATTTAGGAGCCATCTAACAATATTGTTAATATCCCATGTAAGTAAAATGTTGCTAAAGATCATTTTTAAATGTCTGCAACAAATTCAGAAGACGTAGAAATAAGGATACCTTCGCTGACATCAAATGGATCTTAGCTGAAAGAAGAGAATGCCAGAAAGATGTTTGTGCTTTACTGACTATGCAAACGCTTTCTACTATGTGAATCATGATAAGCTGGAAATAACATTGCAAAAATGTGAATTCCAGAACACTTAATTGTGCTCATGAGGAACCTGTAAATAGACAAAGAGGAAGGCATTCAAATAAAACATGGGATACTGAATGATTCAAAATAAATTAGGATGTGCACCAGAATTGTGTCTTTTTACCATAATTTTTCAATGTGTATGCTGAGCAAATAACCCAAGAAGCTAAATTATATAAAGAAGACTCTTTAACAATCTGCAAATGCAGATGATGCAATCTTGCTTGCTGGAAGCCAAGAGTATTTAAAATACTTAATACTGAAGATCAGAGAACACCACCTTCAATATGAATTGTATCTTAACTTAAAAAAAAAAACACAAAAATCCTCACAACTGGACCAATAAATAACATCAAGATAAATGAAGAAAAGATTGTAAGAGGAAAAGAGGAAGACCCCAGAGAGATGGATTGGCAGAGTAGCAGCATCAATGGGTTCAAGTGTAGCAACAATTGTGAGTTTGGCCCAGGACCTGGCAGTGATTAGTTCTGTTGTGCATAGGGTCACTATCAGTCAGTACTGATTCGTTGGCACCTAACATCAACAACAACAGGTTTCTCATGAACACAATCAGTGTTATGGAATTCCCTTTCTTTGAAATAGTATCCATAGTTTGTCATGATTCACACAGTGGAATGCCTATGTCAAGATATATGCATAGATTTGTTGTTGTTAAGAGCTATCACATCAATTCCAACTGGTAGTGAAGCTACAGAGAGTTTCTGAGTAGCAACTGAGTGATGGGTGAGTCTGAACCACTGACCTTTCAATTCAAACAAGACCTTGTCATGCAGTTTTTTCTCCAGATACATTACATCTACTCATATTTCACTGGTGGAAATCCGTCATCTGACTCTACTTATAATAAAAAAGATTAAGAAACATAGTTTAACTGTTCAGGAAAAGGAAATACTAAAGCAAATGGAAGACATAAGGAGGTAAAGGAGCTGAGCAGAAAATTTTAAAGTGAAGTTCAAAAAGACAAAGTCAAGTATTAGGACTATTAGCTCATCATTATCGTAAATTGTTATAAAACGCTAACATGGTATATAACTAAGTTTTAAGTTGCCCTTTTCCCCTCATACTTTGAATGAAAACCTACAATTCCAAAGTTATTTTGTGTATTTCATTTGCTGGGTCTTTCTCTTCCTAAATTCATTCATATGCAGAATTGCCCATGATATTCTGAAGAAAACCGGATGTCATTCTCTAAATCAAACACTTGGAAGGAGGTTATTTTTATTTCAAGCCTACAGTTTATTTTAATTTATTTGCTGATGGAGCCAAGATTTGCAAGGGACTGTCCCACATTCTCAAACTGATTCTAAGTGCAAAAATCCTCATCATGACCTTTGTATTAACAGACAGAATATAGCATTAAAACTAGAGGATTCCAGCCTTATGTGCAAAGGCCCTAGTGGCTTCAAACCCTAACAGACAGCATTCCTGCAGAAAAGGATCAGCTTTCAGAAGAACAACTTTCACACAACTGAATGAGAATATATCTTCATAATTAATCCTGAGCTTAAAATACACTGTCAGATTACCAGCATCCAAAATAAAGTAAAAATCCATGCTTCAACATAGCACTTTTTTTTTGTCTGTCAATCATTTCAGGGTTTATAATCATTCTCAAGTGAATATTATTTCATAAAATAAGCCTTGGTCTCCATTTCCCCTGGCAGTTTCTTTGTATATTCATGAACCATCCTCTAAATTCTGAATGTAGTCAGATCATTGACATATCCACAAATCCCTTTCCCTGGGATCCTGCTTATTCTTTCTATTTTTCCTACACAACAGATGCAGATAAATAACGGCTAGAACATTTAGAAATGCTGTGTAATGCTAACCATCCGCTGATCCGTTTGTCTTGCTGAAGTGTCTTGCCACTGTTATTTGAAATACAAGCAAAATCGCCTGGGGTGGTGCTGCAGGATAAACACTGGACTGCTAACCATGAACTTGGAGATTCAAACCCACCAGTTGCTCCTTGGAAACTCTATACAGGTTCTCTATGAGTTGGAACCAATTTTATGTAGAAAGATGAGGCTTTCTGCTCACGTAAAGAGTTGTTGTTATTAAGTGCCGTCGAGTCTGTTCCGACCCATAGCGACCCTGTACAGGGTTTCCGAGGGTGTAAGTCTTTACGGGAGTAGAAAGCCTCATCTTTCTCCCGCAGAGCGGCTGGTAGTTTCGAACCGCTGACCTTAAGTTCGCAGCCCGATTCGTAACCACTACGCTACCAGAGCCAAACCTGTACAGGGATGCTATGAGTCAGAAACGACTCCACGGCACATAAGAACAACAACGAAAACAACAAGATGACCAGTAGTGGATTCGTTTTAGTGTTGTTGTTGTTGTTAAGTGCTTTATAGCATCCATGTGTAGTGTTTCCGAGGAATGACTGATGGATGTGAATGGCTGACCTGGCCATTAGTTGTTGTTGTTGTTAAGTGCTTTATAGCATCCATGTGTAGTGTTTCCGAGGAATGACTGATGGATGTGAATGGCTGACCTGGCCATTAATAGACCAGCACATATTTCACAGCACCATATCAGAAAGAAAGACTTGATGATTCACATTTGAACATTATGCAATGAAAAACTTTGGCTCACATCAGCATTCTGTTTGGTTATAGTGTTTGAAGATGAACTCTGGTAGCGTAGTAGTTACGAGTCGGGTTGCTAATCTCAAGGTCAGCAGTTCGAAACTACCAGCTGTTCCGCAGGAGAAAGATGAGGCTTTCTGCTCCTGTAAAGATTTACAGCCTCGGAAATCCTGTACAGGGTCGCTGTGAATCAGAACCGACTTGACAGCACTAAGCAACAATAACAACAACGTAAGACTGGAAGGCACTAGCTACACAATACCTGCAATTATGAACACAAATAGACCAATTATCTTGAAGATGGCAGAGAATCAGGCATTATTTTACCCTGATAAAAAGACAGTCAACATGAATGGGAGAAACTCAATGACAGCCATCAGTAACAAAAACAAGAATTAAATGTCTGGTATTTTGTTAGCTGATAGCTTTCTACTATCTTTAGAGGTGAGCATAATTATTTTAAAAAGACAAGAACCTGGTGACACTACTGTTTGTATGGTCCGTGGGGGACTGAGGATGCTCTTAAAGAACTAGTTGTCTCTCATATTTTCCTTAGAAGCTGGAGATACAGATCTCTATTATACAGCCAATACATAAACATATTGTTACCAAGCCCATGGCAGTGTAGAGTTTATTGTGGGTGACATCTCATTTGATATAAGAACTTTAAGAAGCAGATGACACAGGAATTATACATTATTTTAAGCAAAATAAGTGAAGGTTTGGAAAATTTCAGTGATATAATCTGTTTTACAATTAGCTTGGGACTAACTGTAATTGTATAAAACTCTGATTGTTTGATTAAAAATTCTATGTCTTCCTTTCTTGCAATACACTGGTATTTTTTAGATTGTATTCTGTAGCGAAATGAGTTTAGAAAAGAACCTAAGGAGCTATCTTCAGGGACAAGGGGAGAAGAGGACAATCAGATGAAAATGGCAGTGGCATCTTCCCTACTTCAATCAATGCAATACATTTCTATCAATTGTCTACAAAGGGTCTTCAAAAAATTCTTGGAAAAATTTCATTTCATTTTCCCACAAACTTTTTAAGTCCTGAAAGAATATGGAAGAAAACAATTCCACTAAACAACACAAATAACAAGTTTTCAATGCAACAACATTGTACTACACATTGGACACTGAGACAGCATTAACGGTGCTTCCCAAGTAAATAAACTAATGGATCAAATTCACCCAGGAAGAGATAGAAATTGTACAATCAGGATCTTTTTAATAATAACATTTTATGCATAGTTTTTCTTTAAAACATTGAATGGTAACTGACGTATTGGATTTATTGATTTAGCCAAAGATGTAGTCGTCTATTGAGTTAGATCCACCTTGGGCCTAATCTAAGAGTAAGAGCAGTTGTTGGTTGTCATCTAGACAATTTACAACTGAAAGAGACCCTCATATGACAGAAAAAAAATCTGCTTTATAGGGTTTCCTAAATTACAGTCTTAATTTAAACTGATCTCTAAGTCTTTCTTTTAATCTAGCCTGTGTGTATATTAGAACCACCAATCTTTCAATGAGCACCATGGCAGATGCATGCCTTTATGACATAACTCTTACTCGTGACTATTAATGATTGGATGCCTTTGATGGAACTTGGACTAATTTCATGAGATCTCACGTGTTTTTAAAAAATGTAGGCACAGCAAGTAGAAGCTGGAAATTATAACACTAATAAAATAATTTCATAGACTATGAAACTGCTCATATTTCTTAGAATCCTGTAACTTTTGGTTCTCAGTATTTTCTTGGGTTCGACTAGGTACGCACCCTATCCTCTCATTTTGCAAACAATAGCATTGTGTCTAAAAGAGAAATCATTTAAGAAACTATTTTTACATGGATGCAATTGTGTTCTGTAACTCAGAGGTTTTTTTTTAATTGTTATTGTTTTTTAATCCTTCCTTATAAATGAGTTTAAGAAAATTAATTAATATTTTATTTTAAGAGCCATCAAAAATCAATTAGTATAAGGTTTTCTTAATTTATTTCTAATGTTATTTTTATACAAAATGTAAATAATCTGAATATAGGTAAAATTATCATTCTTTAAAGCCTATTTAAATTTAATAGGAATGCTTTCCAAATGTTAATTTCAGTTTCTCATAACTTCTAATCACAGAATTGCTTAGAAATATCTATTTGAAGAATCCTCATTTTTATATGGTCATGAATTTGCTAAACTATCTGAAAACTGACTATCTGCTTAATTTCACAATATTACCCCAAGTATGACCACTATTGCAAATGGCATTTCATTTAAGACCATACACTTAAATAGAATTATTCTTAAATTGTCACATATAAAGTAAAATGCCTATTTAATATCATACTCTGTAAACAGAACTGCACAAATTGAGTAATTGTGAAATACACCAAGATTTGACTGATCTAGACTAAACTTTGAAAACTTTATTGGGTTTCACATATATTATTTTATTAATCTAGAGGAAAAGAGGATACCTTGCAGACCTAGCATCAGTCATTTTTCGATTTAAAATAGTCTGTTTGAAAAATAAGGTTCTAATGGTAAACTGCTGAGTTGGTAAGTCTAATCATTTTTATGGTTTGTTCTTGATAGTGGTCCATTATTGTATTAAGTTCTCTTGGTTCAGCTACCTCAACTCACAATTTATTACAATAACCTCTCAACTGTCCTCCATATTTCTGACTTCTTTCTTTCCCGTTACTTCAAATGCAATCCAACATATATGATACCGTAGCTTCATCCTCATAAGTACCACAGTCATTTTTTTCAGCTTCTTAAAAACAACAACAACAACATTTAATCCCAATTTAAGAAAAAAGTCTAACAATCTTACGAGGTATTCAAGGATCTCCATATTGATTTTATTTGGCCCAAAGATAATTGCTTTTATAGAGTTAGTCATCCTTTCCACATTTTCTCTAATCCTCATTAAAGCATGTATAACAGCTATAGTTATTGCAATTGAGCAGCTGAAAAAGTTGAGGATCAAAGATTTTATATAGTTTTCCAAAGTTGCATAACTAGTAATTAGAGGCATCTGCTTTAGAGCCCAAGTGTGTGTATATTACATAAAATATTTTATGAGAATGATATCCAAGGAAAAGTAAGAGCAGCAAAAAAGGTAGAAGATACATCTATTTTGAAAATTCAAAATTTCCATTACCATTTCAAGGGCCTAAATGATCCTACCCATGACTCATAATTCAGTTTATTTTTCTGTGGTGACTTGCATGCTGCTGTGGTGCTGTAAGGTATCCCACTTTTATTTTAAATACCAGCAGTGTCACCCAGGGCAGACAGATTTCAGTGGCACTTCCAGGCTAAAACAGACCAAGAAAAAGAAGATGTGGACAATTTCTGAAAGATTAGACTCTGGAAATCTTATGAGGAGGAGCAAAATATTGTCTGATATCATGCTAGAAGATGAGCCCCTCAAGTTTAAGGATTCAAATTACAATTGGAGAGGAGATTTTATCTCAAACCTCATGATGTGGATGGACTAGCACTTGCAGACCTTCATTTACTGATGTGGCGTGGCTCAAAATTAGAACATGGCATGTATGTTAGTAATCAGAAAAATAATTAAGAAGTATGAATCTAGGAGAATCTAAGATATATTAAAAAAAAAAAAAGGACCTTATGCAGATGGATATCCTAGGCATTAGTGTGCTAAAAAGACTGGTTTTGGCCACTTTGAATCAAACAAACATATGTTTTTCTATGCTGGAATGACAAATTGAATAGAAATAACATCGCGTTCATTATCAAAAAGAACATTTCAAGATCAATACGGAAGTACAACACTGTCAATGATAATATCCACACATTTACAAGAAAAATTAGTTTATATGACTGTTATTCAAATTTATGTACCAACAACTAAAATCAAACAAAAATGAAGAAATGGAAGATTTTTATAAACTTCTGCAGTATGAAATTGATCAAGTATGCAATCAAGATGCATTGATAATTACTAGTGATTGACTGAAAAAGTTGGAAACAAGGAAGAGTACATGGTTGAAAATATAGCTTGGTGATAGAAATAATACCACAGACCACATGATAAAATATGCAAGACAAATATTTTATTCATTGTAATCACCTTTTTTTTACCTTTTTTTTTTTTTTTTCAATAGCATAATTGACAATGGGACCTCACCCAATGGAATGCAAAGGAATCAAAATGACTACATCTATGGAAACAGATGGTGTAGAAGCTCAGTATTATCAGTTAGGTCATGAACAGAGGCTAACTGAAAAACAAACAGTTAATTGCACATATGTAAGATCAAGTTGAAACTGGAGAAAATTAAAACAAACCACATCCTTGAAAGTCAAACTACAGCCTTGACTATATTCCATCTGATTTTAGAGACCATCTCAGAAATAGATTTGTCTTAGTGAACACAATGATCAAACATCACATTAGTTTTGGAATGACAACAAGATCATCAAGCATGAAGAACGTAAGAAGTCATATAAAAACACAAGAAAGAAAGAAAAGACCAAAATGGGTATCAGAAGAGATTCTGAAACTTCCCTGGAATGTAGAGTAGCTATATGGAATGGTAGCAAGGATGAAGTAAAAAAAGAACTAAACAGATTGCAAACGATGGCTTGAGAAGACTAAGTATAGTTTTATAATGAAATGTGCAAAGACCTTCATTAGAAAGCCAAACTGGGAGAACATAGTTGGCATTTCTCAAGCTAAAACAACTGAAGAAAAAATGTAAACCTTGACATGCAATATTGAAGATTGCATGAGCAAAATATTGAGTAATGCATGAAGCATCCAAAAAAAAAAAATGGAAGGAATACACAGACTTATTGTACCAGAAAGAATTGGCTAGCATTCAACTAATTTAGGAGATAGCATATTATGAAGAACTGGTGACATTAAAGGAAGAAGTTCAGGGTGCAATGAAGGCATAGGTTCTGGGAATGGATGAATTCCAATATACATGTTTTATGAAATGGATGCAACACTAGAAGCACATACTCTTTTATGCCAAAAAACACAGACAAACATAGAAGACAGCTACCTAGTAAACCTAGTGGAAGTGATCCATATTTATGCTATTTCAATGAAAGTTGATCCAACAGAATAAGTTATAGAACAATATCATCAACATCAGCTGCAAGGAAATTTTATCTGATGATATTTCATAAACAGTAGCAGAATTTCATCTACATGAAACTGATAGAAATTCAAGACTGATTCCAAAAAGGATGTGGAACAAGAAACATTATTACTGATGACAGGTGGACCTTGGCAAAAATCAGATAATACTAGAAAGATGTTTACCTGTGTTTTATTGCCTATGCAAAGGTATTGGACTGTGCGTATCATAGCAAATTATATGTAATAGTTCAAACGATTGGAATTCAATACAACTTAATTATACTTCTGCAGAACCTGAACATCCACCAACAGGCAGTTGTACAAACAGAACAAGCAGATATTGAATGGTTTAAAATCAGGAAAGAGTGTATCAAGGTTGTATCCTTTCACTATATTCAATCTCTATACTGAGCAAATAAGCTTAGAAGCTGGTCTATATGAAGACACACATAGCATTAGCATTTAAACAAATACATTAACAGACTGTAATATACAGAGGCACAACCTTGATTGTTGAAAATGAAAAGGACTTGAAGCACTTACTGAAGATCAAAGGTTGAATTACACCTCAAAAAAAAAAAAATCCTCAGAAATGGACTTAAAAAACAGCATATGAAAAGAGAAGAGATAAAATATTTCAAGGATTTCATTTTATTTGCATTCAGAACTAATGACAATGGAAGCAGAAGTCAAGAACTCAAACGCCATATTGTTATTGTTGTTAGGTGCCATTGAGTCGATTCTAACTCATAGAGACCCGATGCATAACAGAATGAACACTGACCAGTCTTACAGCATCCTCACAATCATAGTTATGCTTAAACCCATGTTGCTGCCACTGTGGCAATCCATTTAATTAATTGGGGATCTCACTCTTTTTTGCTGAATCTTCCCTTTACCAAACACGATGTCCTTCTCCAGGGACTGAAAAGATGTCTGAAGTATGAGGCACAAAGTCTTGCCAGTCTAGCTTCTAATAAGCATTCTGACTGTACTTCTTCCCATGTCAACTCTAACTTTTGGTAAACAGAGAATTAGCAACAAACAAACAAAAAAAAAGGAAGACACTCACCAAGATGGATTTATATATTGTTACTTAGTGGGTGCAAGTGAGCTAAATATTGTACGATTATGAGGATAAGATCTGGTAGTGTTTTGGTCTTTTGTACATAGAGTTGCTAAGAGTTTCAACAGACAACACATAACAACAAACAGTCTTATAATAAGAAATGCATTCTAATTTGATTAACCCAGCAGTTCCCCAGAATTTAAATGTTACTAGATTTTCATCTCCTAGTAGCATCACTGATAGACTACTCCAGACATATTATTTTTGTCTGTGTAATATATATTAACATGCTTTTTTTGATGGCTCCACTGAGAACCTCCCTTCTTTGCTGTATTGTCAGAGTGCTGTTATCAATAATATATCCACTCTCCCCAGTGCAGTTCTGGACTCACTATCCATGTTGTTTAATGAGAATTCCATTTACTCTGAATCACAGGAATTATTTCAAGACAATCAAAAGAGTCGGGCAAGGTGAATTGGAATATTCCTTGGACATTAGGAAACAAACTCATCATATGTGTGTTGAATAAAATTAAACAAAGTCAAGAAATAGAGAACGTTCAGAATTAGGGCTCCCTTTAATTTCACAGACACAAAAAGACTAATTTGAACTGAGATTCTGTTACTTGCAACCAAAAATAGTTGTGATATATAAAAACCTGTGACAATTTTTTGTACCATACTATAACTTTGGAAACAACTGCACTGCCTAGGCCGAAATAATAATAATTATAATTAATTCAGTAATCTTCATTTGTAAATTCTAATAAACAATCATTCATATTATATCTTTTAAACTATAATTTCTCTGTGATGTAATGCATATTTAACCACATATCAAAACTGCATGTAAAATATACATTTTTTTTATTTGCTTGTATCCTTAAATTGTTATTGTTGTTGCTAACTGCCATCAAGCTGGTTCCGACTCATAGCAGTCCTGTATAGTATTTCCAAGGAGCGGCTGATGAGCTTGGACCACCAACTTTATGGTCCAGACTGACCTTACATTAACCCAAAGTACCACATCAGAACAACTTAGGATTTACTTATCCTGAATTCGCCTATCCTGAGCTTGAATCATGTTACTATTTATCTTCTTAGTACAATCCCATCTTAATTTTATGTCAGATTTCCAAGATGCTTATGACCTGGGTGGAAATCATTGTGCTAGTAACTCATAAAGGTACTATTCTCTGGTGAAAAGTGTAAGAGAGTAAAGAAAACAAAATAGGCGAGGGGAACAAACTTGCAAAGATGTGCATGCAGGTACAATTTAGCCTAAGTCACACCTTGTTATTTGGCATGTGAATTTACACAGATTTGTCCTAAGTTCAGCAAGGTGGCTTCCAGATCCTGAGGACAGTTCTAAGAAGGTTTAATTGCAACCTGTGACTGTTAGAACTCATCATTAACCTTCATCCGATAAAGAGATTCTTTGCTAAGCACTAACTCGCAATTGTTTCCAAAACATCTTTGAAGTATCTTTGACAACCTGCTTGGAACAACTGAGAACAAACTCAGTTGTTCCAGTCAAACTAATCTGCATTCAACTTTCAGCTCTGGCATTAAATTTCCTAGTTAACCAGGAAATGTTATTTCACATCTATTGACCTAGGAATAATAATAATCTATTCCTTTTTTGTGAGAATTAGCACCATAGGATAAACACTGGATTGCAAGGTGGGTTTGAGCTACAAGGTTGGCAGTTCAAACTCAACAGATACTACTTGGAAACCTTATACAGGGTCACTATGTGTTAGAACTGACTTGACAGCATTTAGCTACAATAACATGTATATAAAGCATTTACCATATAATGGCATTCAATAGTTAAGAATTGTTGTTAAGTGCCATCTAGCTGGGTCTTACTCATAGAGTTCCTATCTATAATATAATGAAACATTGCCGGGTTCTGAAACCTGTACTTCTTACAAGGCACATGTTTTGTTCTCTTACAATCCATGGAATACTCAATATTCTTTACCATCACTAAAATTCAAAAGCTTCATCAATTCTTCTTTGTTTTGCATATATGACTGCATTGTCTAGTTTTCACATGCAATGGTGAGATGGAAAATGACATGGATCAGGAGAACCTTTGCCCTTAAAGTGACTTCTTTGTTTTTAACACTTTTAAAGACATCTTTAGCATCAGATTTGCTCAATAAACTACATCATTTGATTTCTTGACTGATGCGTCCATGGAGTTGATTGTGGATTAAGTAAAATGAAATCCCTAACAACTACAGTGTTTTCAACATTTATCACTTTTTCTTATTGGTCTAGTTGTGAAGTGCTTTTTTCCTTCACCATGGGAATAATCCATAATGACGACTGTAGTCTTTGATCTTCATCATTAAGTGCTCAAGTCCTCTTCACTTTCAGCAACCAGTTTGTGTCATCAGTATATCCCAGGTTGTTAATGAGTCCTCCTCCTATCCTGATGCTACAATCTTTTTCATGTAATCCAGCTTCTCTGATTATTTGCTGTGCATACGGATTGAATATTATGATGCTGCTCATTGATCTAGTTGTAAGGACTTTTGTTTTCTTTAATTTAAGGTGTTGTTGTTGTTGTTGTTAAGTGCCATCGAGTCGGTTCCGACCCATAGCGA
This sequence comes from Chrysochloris asiatica, assembly GCF_000296735.1. Taxonomy (NCBI): domain Eukaryota; kingdom Metazoa; phylum Chordata; class Mammalia; order Afrosoricida; family Chrysochloridae; genus Chrysochloris; species Chrysochloris asiatica. The sequence continues at coordinate 16,596,196 of NW_006408550.1, forward strand.
CCCTGTACAGGGTTTCCGAGGGTGTAAATCTTTACGGGAGTAGAAAGCCTCATCTTTTTCCCGCGGAGCAGCTGGTAGTTTCGAACCGCTGACCTTAAGGTTCACAGCCCGATTCGTAACCACTACGCTACCAGAGCTCCTTTAAGGTGTAATCCATACTGAAGGCTTTGATCCTTATCAAGAACTGCTTCAAGTCTTCTTCAATTTTAGTAAGCAATATGTGTCATCTGCATAAATTATTGTCTTTCTTCAATCTTGATATTGCATTTTTCTTTATATAGACCAGATTCTCAGATTATTTGCTCAGCATACAGACTGAGTAAGAACAGAGAAAGGATACAACCCTGATGCACATCTCTTCTGATTTTAAACTACCAAGTGTCCACCCATTTGATTCTAATGACTGCCTCTCGGTGTACGTTCAGGTTCTGCATGCGTAAAATTAAACGCTAAATCCTATTTTTTCACAAAATTATACATAATTTGTTGTGATGTACATAGTCTAATGCCTACATAAATTCAATGAAACACAGGGAAACAACTTTCTGGTAGTATCTGATTTTTGCTGATTCATCTGACAATAGTAATTATATCCTTCATTTCACATCCTCTGAATCCAACTTGAATTTTGGGCACTTCCTTGTGTTTTTTTAAATATAAGTATAATTAAACATCTTAGTATCTTTCTAATCTCAGTATCAGTTCAGAGAACATGTATTCTGTATGCTAGGATAATTTTTAAATAAATGTTTGAGGAAAACTTCTGTTTCAACAACAAGAAGTTAATGGATTTAAATTTGAATGAATGCCAATTTGTACATGCCAAACAGCTTCACAGTCTTCATTCTTCAACACGATCCTAAACTCTAAATCACAAGGTATGTCATTGTAATGTGCCGTCAGTTCTGACTCATATCGGCTCTGTATAGGCTTTCAAAAGCTGTTGGTCTTCGCAAGCACAGAAGCCTTATCTTTTACCAATGGAGAGGCTAGTGGGCTCAAACCTTGTGGTTCACAATCGAGTGCTTTTCTTACAGAGCTAAAATTCAGATCTTCTTTCTTCTAGGCATTTCAAGCCCCTCTCCAGAATATGGCCAATATTGTCTTTTCCTTTACCAGTAGCTAACTTTTCCCTATGTTTGCTGTTTTTTCCAGGGTAAATCCTGTTAGCCTTTCTGACTTTGCCATGATGCCTTACTCTCTTTATTATGAAGGGTATAAAAATGGCTGAAGTGTCACTCAGACAAAGACAATCTCTACTGGGCACTTATTGGACACCTGAGGGGGAGCAACTATAAATGATCATGAATTAAAATTTACCTTGTCACATTTTATAATAATAATAATAATAGTAAAATTTTGTAGAACATTTCATTGGGTCTCAAAATCCCATAAAATATGTATGAAGCCTTGGTAGTAGTAAAATATGTTGAAGCAAGCAGCGGCCATCTCACAGAGGAGCTGAGGGAAAGCTGAAAGCACTTGTTTTGTGACCTGGGACTATTAGATGAAGAGCCTATGACTAGTTCACCCTTTCCTCAGGCAAACTTTTGTTTTACTTTAATTCTGACTTCAGAGTGGAAAATTGACTGAATTCTTACAGAATATGGTATTTACTTTATAAAATGCTGGGCTTTTGCAAAGAGGTAAGATGACTGGAAAGAAAATTACTAGATCAAGATAATTTTGTTTACATATATGTCATGTCATATTTTTAGAGAGATTACTGTTATATTTGCCTGTAACTGCTGCCTGGAGACCGCAACAGTGAGGGTAGATACAAGTTACCTGGGAAGACAGAACATATCGATGAGTAATATTTTGTAGGGAGAGTTCTGGCTATGAGGTTTCCTATGAGGAAAAAAAAATCCATTAGAAAGTTATTTGACTGAGGATAACAGTTGTATCCTCCACACCAGAGGAATGAAAATCAATACTGAAAGGAAACAACATAAGTATGAGCTTTGTCTATATACAAATAGATTATTAGAAACACAGCTCAAAATCGAAGGTTGAAAGAGACAGGGAAAGACTAAGACCAGTTATTAATATTTCCTTTTAATTACCTCTCATTTCTCTTGTAAAAGAGTCACTCCTAAGTTTTTTTTTCTTTATTTATAAAGAAACAATTTTATTCATTTTAATAAACAAGTTTCCGAGATCTGTATGATTGTTGCTAACTAGTCCAAAGCTTCTCTTTCTTTTATTTTTTTCCACTATGAATTTTTTAAAGTAAGCTCAATAAATTAGGTGCTTCAGAATCCTCATCAACTCATTGGTCTTTACTTATTAATGTTCTTCCTAACATCTTGTGTCCCCCTTTCTCCCAAATTATTTGTACAATTCTATTCCCTTTAAACTCTGGAGCTATCATGAATTATTTGTCACTTTTTTCCACTGGTACTTATTTCTGACATTTTTTTTTCCTTAAACAAACAAACAAAAAACACAGAATAATGTGTTATGTGTTTGTTAAGTTTCTTCTTTCTTTTCTTTCCATTTTCAATAAACTTGTATCATAACAGAGCCATAATCAGATTCTGTATAATAGTATGCTAATAATCTAACTAATCTAACTAATAATCTAAATTAATATAATTTTCATAATTATATGAATGCTCAGACTATTTTAAAAATACATAAGACCCACACAATTTATAGCAGATACATTCCTTTAGCCATCCTCAGAAACCCTATACAGAATTGATATGGGTTGGAACTGACTCAATGGCCCATAAAAAAACAACAACATAACTTTAAGTTAAATATGAAATAAAATGTGTGAATACTTTAGAGATAGGGAAACCCAGATATCCACTGCCATCGAGTAGATTCTGATTCACACCAACCCTATAGGACTGAAGAGTACTGCTCCATGGGATTTTCTAGACTGTATATCTTAAAGGAATAGACAACCATACCTTCCTCCCTCGGAGTATCTAGTAGGTGTACACCACAGATCTTGAGGTTAGCCGTTTAACACTGAACACACTGTACCACAAGGACTCCTTGTTGTTGTTGTTGTTAAGTGGTGTCAAGTTATTTCTGACTCACCTGGACCCTGTATAAGGTTTCCAAGGCTATGATTCTTTGCCAGAGCAGAAATCCTCATCTTTCTCCAACAGTGACTTGTGGCTCAAACCACCAATCTTGTGGTTTTCAGTTCAGTGCTTATTATATGGAGCCACTATACTCTAAAGACTCCTTGTTTTGTTGTTGTGAAATGCTGTCAAGCTGGTTCCAAGTAATGGTGACCCTGATAAGATTTTGCAAGGAGCTGTTGGTGAGTTTGAACTACCAACCTTTTGATTCAAACTGACCTTGTGGTTGAGTGCTTATTCTACAGCACCATACCTGATAAGGAATGGTCCATAACAAATATCATTTAATAGAGTGAAATACAAAATAGAACCTTAGGGCTCTGATTCTAAAGCACTAGAGCCATTGAAGGCTATATGTTGCAACCAAAAGTGCTTGTAGCTAAGTTTAAAATAGTTTTTGTTGGGATACAAAAATCTCATTTCCTCATGTGAATGAATATCCAGTGCAGTGACGCTTTCAACTCCCCACTACAGAAAGGATTTAAGACACTAAGTGAAGGCACAAGGAAAACATAATGTAGTTCTTCAAAAACACAAGGGAGTTCATGTCTGACTTCCTCCTTCTTAACAAGGGAGAATGAAACTCAAAATCAGCCCAAAGCTGATTCCTGTGATGTGGAGGTCAGACAACTGTCTTTATCCTATTCTGACATCTCCCACAGCACTCTACTCTACATCTGGCTTCGATCATTTATCGCAGTCAATACTGATGATCATGGGATTTATTATGGAAGTGGCTAATGGTACAATTTACAATCAGAAACAATTCAGGATGCAGCAGTCCTCCAGTGAGGAACACATCTTCTCTGCAGTACTTCAGGTAAACCTCATTCTTGTCTTCAGCTTCTCAGCCAAGTAGCCCCCTTGGCCTTTACCCTGCAAGTGTTACAAAGCTCCCCTTAGCCAATCTGTAAATGCCCAAAGGGCACATTCTGCAATCCAGCTTCCGGCCCACAGACACTTGGCTTTATTCTATCAGTGGGCCTAGAAGACTGAAGCTACTCTGTCTCTCAATGCCACCACCTCTGCCACTGCCTCTGCTTTCCCTTTGATACTAGCTATAGATCTCACATTTCACTCATGCCCTTTTTTTCTGGATGGTCCTAAGATCATTTGTTCCTGCTTCTGAAATGCCCCCTTTTAAACCTGGCAGGATGGCAAAACGAATCAATCCCAGTGTTAGAATCCTGTACAATCTATTTGCATGGTCATACTCAATCATTTGGTGGAAAGTAAGAAAGAAGACTACAGATAGAAAAAGCATATCAAGTAAATTCAAGATACTACATGTTCTATAGTGAGAATCATAATAGATAAAGTGCAAACCTACATTAAATATAGGTAAAATTGGGTAGTATTTTGTAGGCAAGATTATCCAGCCTAGGGAAGTGAACAAGATTTATTTAAATAATTCATGTTTCTGTAGGCCAAAGTTACATTCCTTAGGGGACTAAGGACTATGTCAGAAAAGCAAGTATAAGAACCATAAAATTAAAAAGAAGATTAATGCAAGGAAGTTTCTTAAGTCTCAAAACCAATAATCACCCTATATTCATATAGGTAAGGAAAACAAAAAAGGCATAGGAAGAAACATGGTCACAGACAAACACTGAAAAGCTTAGAAAAGCTAGAGAAAGTCCTGTGTCCCTGGGAAATGACTTTGGGTGTGAAACAAAATTGTTTTCCAAGGAGATTCTTGAAAATCTTACAAGAATCTATAATATTTGAAATAGAATACCTACCTGATCATTTGAAAATAGTGGACATACATTGAAATTTGAGATATGTATTTGTTATTGATGTTTATAGTTGTTAAATGTTGTCAAGTCAGTTCCCAGTCATACTCACTCTATATAGGGTTTCTGAGGAACAGCTGGTTAGCCTGAACCACCAACCTGTGATTCAAATGGACATTGCAGTCAAGCACATTAGGAGCTCTGGTTGTACTGTGGTCACAAGTTGGGCTGCTAATCTCAAGGTCAGCAGTTCTAAACTACTAGCTGTTCCACAGGAGAAAGATGAGACTTTCTTCTCCTGTAAAGATGTACAGCCTGGGAAACTCTATGCAGGGTCACTCTGAACCAGAACCGACTCCACAGTACGTAACCACTACTAGTATATGCATGCATCTTTCATAATGGTCACAGTTGAACATTACTAAGAAATTTTCCAGCAAGGCAAACTTCCAGTTTTCCAAAGACCTTGTCAAAATATTATAAAGCAAAGATGGCACTTGGATGACTAAGGTATACATGACACAATGGCCTTCAACCACCTCATATGAATTTGAAAGCTGGACAATGACAGTCAAAGATCAAAGAAGAACTCATGTATTAGAATTACTGTGCTAGCAGAGATATTATTAAATATACTATGAAGTTCCAGAAGAACAATTAAGTTATGTTGGGAAGAAGTACAATCTTAGAAGCAAGGATGGTGAGATTTTGGCTTACTTACTTTGGACATGTCATGAGGTCAATGAAAATGAGTGCAACCTTCCCTGATAAGGAATGATATGGTGACTGCAACAGTGAGCTCAAAAATAATCGAGATTGTGAGGACATGCACAACAGAGAAAGGTTTTATTGTTCTGTTATACATAAAGTCAGCATGACTCATCAATTTATCAAAGTCTGTCTTGAAATTTTACCTAGAGTAACTTCGTACATAAGAGAAATTTTAATGTATATGAAAATAGCTATAAAGTTTTAGGGAATTCTGTTATTTTAACATTTGTTGTTGTTAAGTACTGTTGAGTCATTTCCAACTCCTAATGACCCTGTATAGAGTGTCGGAGGAGTGGCTGGTGAGTTTGAACCACTGACCTTGAGGTTCAAATCGACCTTGCGGTTGAGTGCTTATTCTTAGCACCACAACAAGATTCCATTATTACAATAAACATTTAAAATACTTATCATATTCCTGGGATAACTCAATACACAAATAAGTGAGTTATTCATATATTCATTAATATTAAATGTGTAATTCTTTCAGATGTTCTCATATGTCCAAACTGAATTCCCTTATCTTCACTGACTCTTCTTCATCATGAGTTCATATAGTTCTTTAAAAAAAGAGTACACAAAATTCAATATGATACTTCAAGCACAAGCTCAATTTACCTACCTACAAGCAAGAGCTCTAGGACAATTGAATTCTGAGTTATGTAAACTTCTGAAAATTTTAAAGCTATTGGTGCCCTGGTGTAACACTGTAGGATAAATATGAGACTATTATCCACAAGGTTCTTGGTTCATATCCACCAGTCACTCCTTGGAAACCCAATACATATCACTTAACAATAAGTATAATGTGACTACAAGCTTTGATCTTTGTGATAATTGCTTATATCTGTGGTCTTCTAAAGTACTAAGTGTTTGTGAATTATGATCATGGCACATCCCAATATGATTATGAATAGTGATGCTTTTTAAAATACGAACGTATTTTGCACTTATCTTTAATATATTTCTTTTTCAATCCATTGTTCTAACCTATAATAATTTCATTGATATTAATCCTTTCATCTTTCCTTTTATGTAAAATAAAATGTCATAACATGTTACCTGGAACATCTTGTAAAACATTAATTTAAGTGGCATTGAGCATAACATAAAATAGAATGAACCCTTTCGAAATGATGATTTCCCAGTGCAGTCCTGTTGTGGCACTGTGGGCTAATGCATCAGACTGCACAGTCATTTGAACTGCAAGGTCGGTGGTTCAAGCTCACCAGCTGCTCCTTGGAAACCCTATACAGGGTTGCTATGGGTCAGAATCAACTCTACGGCACTTCACAACAACAACAACTGTAGGGTAAGCATTGGTCTGTTAATTGAAAGGTTCAAACAAACCAGCTGCTCATAGAAATCTTATATAGGTCACTATAAGTTAGAACTGACTTGATGCCACTTACTAACAACAATGATGATCATGCGCTGATTTAATTTCTAGTTATCAATAAAAGATTAAACATAGCCCTCAGTGTCTTATAAATCTCCAAGGCACTATCTTGACCAGAACTTCAGTCCAGTGTTTTGTCTTATTAAGATGGACACATGCAAAAATATTATTAAAATGAATGGTTGGTATTAAAATTCATTATATCTAGGATGTACTGGAGTAACCATTGAAAACAAATAAACAGACACACACTAAAACACACTAGTTGCCGCTGAATTGATTGCAACTCATGGATATCCTATGTGTGCAGAGTAGACCTGAACTCTGTAGAATTTTCAGGGCTCTGACCGTTGGGAGGAAGAACTATCTTCCTATGGGTGGGTTCAAACTATCCACATTTTGGTTCGTAGGACTCCTGGTAGGACATTGTAGGATCAACACTGGATGGAATCACAAAGTCGGTAATTGAAACCCACTAGCTATTCCTTAGAAACCCTGTAGAGGGTCACTGTGAGTCAGAACCAACTCGATGGCACTTAACAACAACAACTGTGGTGATTTTAAATATTTGAGTAGAAGTTAAGTAAATGAAGACTTAGTATTATCTGTCTCTAAACAGTGCATGCTAACATCTGGAGATCATTTAGATCTGTAGTTTTTTTCTCTCCATTTTTTCCTCCTAGTTTTGTAAACCACATGGTTTAGAGGCTACAGAACCCACTTTCTTCATCTTTTCAAAATAAAAATGACATTTGCACATCTCTGGTTGTTGTTGTTGTGAAGTGTCATCGAGTTGATTTCGACCCATTGCGACCCTGTGTAAGGTTTCTGAGGAGCAGCTGGTGAGTTTGAACAGCTGACCTTGCAGTTCAAACAGCTTTGCAGTCTGGCGCAATAATCCACAGCGCCACCCCAGGATTCTGCACATCTCTGATAGTCTCGAGGAAAGTCTCTCGCTTTTTACGATATTACAGAAACTATTAAGAGCAGCTTTCTTTATGATCTCTGCCCTAAATGCTATTTAACACGTCCGAAGACGTAAAGACATTTAGACAAGGCTGATGTGCCCATGCTATTGCTTCAGTGATCTTTGCTTGCAATTTCTTGAATCTCTCTACGGCGCTGTAGGATAACAAGCACTGGACCTCAAGTTCAGTTTAAACCACAGGTCGGTGTTTTAAATTCACCAGTTATGCCTCGGAAATCCTAGACAGGGTAACTATGAATTGGAAGAGCAACAACAGTATTTTCTTAGTGCTTACACTTTGAGATCATTCTCTGATATAGAAAAAACGAACCAGCACGTCAATTCGTTTTAATATCTCCTGTTTCCTCATTTTAAATCTATGTATCCTTCATTAGAATTCCCACTTACTTTAAACTTTACTGAACAAAGTTTTCAATTGGCTTTAGCTGATTCTACAGTTAGCCTGAAGGGCAGTTTGCAGTTTGTGCCCTTCTTTAGTTCTTGGATACTTGGCATTCTTACCATTTGTTATCTACTCATGCCAAACTTAGATTTTAGAGGGTTTTTGAGCATCCACTTTGATCTTTTAAAATATTTATTTTCCATAAAATATACATTCAGATCTAAGGTCAAAATTTTAAATTGTTTTATCTAAATAAGCAGTGAAGGGTTTTGGAAGGTCAAAAAGCAGTTATAAACTTATGGTTAAAAATTGTACACAAACATTCAATTTTAACAATGTTACACAAATATTGGCAAACTTTAAAAATTATGTATAATAAATTCCTCTCAGGAAGTTGTCCTCAGCTGAAGAGAGCAGCTTGGCCAAGGTCACACCTCCCTCCTGGAGGCCAGCATGCATCCAACGACATTCAATGTGATGTGAAAATATAAACACATGGTGACCCTGCCTCAGTTGGAGAAATTTGGAAAGGTTATTTCATCTCTAGAGCTCCTATAGAATAGACTGAGACCTTTACTGCAAATACATCACTGCTCGAGTCTTCCCTCTGTCCAATCCTGCGTACTTCATTCTTAGCAGGTGTTGAGCCTGAGGTTACTACCCAATGAATTTTTAACATGAAAAGCTTTTTCTCATAATCCATTTCCCCAGCAAACCTCCATAAAACAGTTGGTACTGGGAGTGGTCAAAGGAAGCAGGATCTAAAACAGGATTTTGGAAGTAGACTGCTGCCAGTCAACTACAAATGAAGACCACCCCCCCACCCCATCATTGCATGCCATTGGACTGCTACTTCCTGTTTACATGTGAACTGAGATGAGGTAGAAACATACTGGCAAGACAATAGCTTAGGCTCCTTAGTGGGTCCTTAGAAATAAAATAATAACAATAGGATCCTAATAGCTCTTTCTGAGTGTCACTGATGCACTAGAAAAGACAGTAAAAAGTAAAAAGTGATCAAATATAGAATAAAAATGTAAAAGATAGAGAGCCTCCTTGGAAGTATATGCTATTTTGGTTGCTAATTGCTATCGAATCTGTTCTTACTCACAGTCACCCTATAGGGTTTCCAAGGAGTGCTGGTGAGTTGGAACCACTAACCTTGTGGTTTAAACCAACCTTGTGGTCAGAGCTTTACCCCAAAGGGTCTCTATTCCTACAGTCAGAACAGATTCTCTGGTACTTAAAAACAACATTTCCTAAAGTCAGAGGGCAGAAAAACCAAAACAAGAGGTCCAGGAATTAATTATAAGGAGAAGCAGAATCCTAGGGAAGAAAGGACTGATAAATCTAATGATTAGACCCAAGACTTAATTATATGAATAGCAGAGATCCAAGACAGGTTGAATTATCACCCTGTGCCTAGGTTCACTGTGCCAGGCAAATATTGGAAAAGAGTTAAAGATCGAGACTTGGCATGGTGACATTTTGAAGGATGCACTCAAAAATCATGAAACTCTCTTCTACTGAACTATCCATAGTCCTGCAGAAGTGACACACTCATTATTGTTAGAACATAAAGCCATCCTCTGATTTAAAATGAAAACAGCAATTGCTGCCTTTCAAGACAACATGTGTACCTCTTGAGAATTAATCCATATCTTCTCTCATGACCAACTACCAGCTACTAGAGTTAATTCACAACATGCCTGAGGAAGTGCAGGGCACTCTGAGATAAGAAAAGGAGTTGCAAGATATCTGGCCATCATATACCAGATGGTATGTATAATTGGGAGCCTAAGTGTACCAGATCAAGACGGATAGGACATGAGGCTGGCTAGGGAGAGGTTATTGACATTGGAAGACTCCCCTGGGATACAGGATGTAAGATCTTGGTAAGGATTTCAGGAAACATGCAAACATTCTGCTAATATGGCTCTTAGAGACATGGAAAAAGCAATGACCTACACACCAAGTTAAATACAAAAACTCATAGCAGATGCTGGAAGGAACTATCGCCTGCCCAAATCTGATAGAGTAAATAAAAAAACATATTTCATTCCAGGAGGAATGTCAAGATCAGAAAAGGCAATAGATAGTGTGGATGTTATACAAGTATATAAGGTTTAAAAGCTGACTAGCTACTGATGAGAAGGACCTGAATGCCACCCCATTTACCAAAATGATAGAGCGCATTGATGAAGGAAGCATCATGGTACACTTCAATGGTAACTGTTCCCTGATGTTAATATGAGTACTAACATCAGGACTGAACATAGAACAAACTAGTATAGAATTAAGCTCACTAATAGCAACAGTAAGGAGCTCTGGTAGCATAGAGGTTACAAATTGGGCTGCAAACTACAAGGTCAGCAGTTTGAAACTACCAGCTGTTCCATGGGAGAAAGATGAGGTGTTCTGCTCCCATAAGATTTACAGCCTCGGAAACCCTGTACAGAGTCGCTATGAGTCAGGACCGACTCTAAGGCACATAACCAGCACCAACAGCAACAGTAATTGCTTACTAACACATACACAGCCTTCCCACTCATAAGAGAGTTCGGGTGGAAGCATTTAGCATGGTTACTACTGTTATAATGAGAGAAAGGATTAGAGTGGAATCAGAGAAGGTCGGATTTCCAAGTGGGAGGGTGTGTTAATAGAAGCGAGTGCCGTAGCATCTCCAGGGTACTGTGAGTTGGACAGTCAATGAACTTATTGTTTAATTCATTCAAACAAAAGGGGGAGAGATTTGGAGCCTGAGATTGCTATCTCAATAAAAGTCATGCTTCCTTGCCAAGTTTACCAAGTTGGTTCCTATGCCAAGGTTCTGATCCCAATGACTGAAGTAGATGTCAGGCGGAAGTATTTAACAAGATTATTAGTATCCTAATGAGATGAAAGTTGGAGTGAAATCAGAAAATGGCTTGATTTCAAAATGGTACGAAAACATCCTAAAACACCACAGCAAATTCTTATACAAAGTATTGCCTCAGTTTTTCTCCAGAGGGACCTACATACATTTACTCAGGTAGCCACTTATGGAGAAAAGGAGACTACTCAGACATATTGAAGACTTAATTAGCATTGGTAATGAGGAACCTGAAGTAGCATCATGACTTTTTGGTGGTGGTTGTTGTTATTAAGTGCCATCAAGCTGGATCCAACCCAAAGGGACTCTATATAGAGTTTCCAAGGAGCAAATGGTAAGCTTGAACCATCTCTTTGGGAGGTCTTCCTCTTTTTCTCTGACCCTCCACCTTACCAAACATGATATCCTTCTCCAGTGATTGGTCCCTCCTGACACTATGTCCAAAGTATGAGAAATGAAGTTTGGCCATCTTGGCCTCCAAGGAGCACTCTGGCTGCACTTCTTCCAAAACGGGTCTATTGGTTCTTTTGGCAGTCCATGGTACTTTCAATATTCTCCTCCAGCACCATAACTCAAATGCGTCTATTCTTCTAAGGTCTTCCTTATTCACTGTCCAGCTTCCGCATGCATATGAGGTTATTGAAAATACCACAGCTTTGTCAGGTACACCTTAGTCCCCAAGCTGACGTTTTTGCTCTTCAACACTTTAAAAATGTCTTGTGCAGCAGATTTGCCTAATGCAATACGTTGTTTGGATTTCTTGACTGCTAACTGAAATCTGCTCAGACTGTCCTTTCTCACATAACCCTACTACCTGAGTTAAACAGAAATTATAAAGTCCCTTGGGTATAGCCTTCCTGAGCCACTTATATAGGGGACATAGGGAACATTTAGAATCTGAGTTTCACCTGGGAACAAAGGAGTAGAGAAAACAACTGTCTTTAAGATATTGAAGGTAATTTGATGAACTGAAATAGAATCTGAAACACTGGAAAGAAGACTTTTGTAAGATGAGAAATTTAAAAATGTTTGCAATTAATTCAATCTAAATGAACTCAACCTAACAACAAATATTACTTCCTCACTAAGGACTGCCTTTCCCTCTCTCCTTCCACCTTCCTCTATTTTCTCTTCTTCCCTCCACTGCCTCCCTTTCTCTTCCTTTCTTCCCTCTTCCTCTCTTCCTTCTTCTCTCCCATGTCTTTCTTTCACTTTGGTTTCTGTCTACTAAACCAAACATGTTAACAACAGCAAAGTCTGAAAATTGAGTTTGAATTCTGCTCTTTTAAGCACTTGGAAACTATTAAATTCTAATAATATATCTATTGTGACAGTGATAAAAATAAATTCATATAATTAAGAATTGATGCTGTGCCATGAGGCTTGGAATGACCATTAATAAAATTGTAATGTTCTAATATTTTCAACCATTTTAACTATTACCTCTTTAAAATAGTAGCTATTAAGAAAATATTTTGAGCACTCTTACACTCTTTCTGAATTAACAAGAAGTTAAAACACCAGTAGGATATATAATAAGAAATAAATAAAACCCAAATCAGCAATTTGTAAGAAAGAAACTCATTTTTGTATACACTTTTTTCTGTTTTAAACAAATGGCAGAGTTACATTAAAGACAAAGCGACTTCCTGCAATTTTAGCATGGTTGACATACATAAATAATAAAATGGGCTTGATGGATGAGAATAATATACATCCTCCTTTTATGCAACATTACATTGAAGGAACTTTATCAAAGGGCCCAACTGTTTCCTGTTTCATCTTACATTTACTTATTATAATTTCTTTGCTCATTTGTATAGTTGACAAATATTGATTTGCTTGTAAATACTATTTGTTTTCTAAATAAAAACACTTAAAGTGCAATATAGCTTTGAAATTAATACCCATAGTAAAGTAAGTCATAATATCAGTAGGAAAAGAAGTGTTTGTTTAGCTTCTACTATGGTAGTGTAGTGGTTTCAAATCGGGCTGCTAGCCTCAAAGTCAGTAGTTCAAAACTACAAACTGGTCCGCTAGAAAATGATGAGGATTTCTACTCCCATAATGATTTACAGCCTCAGAAAACCAGTACCTGGTTCTATGAGTTAAAACTGATTCCACAGCATATAATATAACCACCATCACCACCATATTTAACCATGGAGTCCTGGTGTGGTGCTGCCGCATAATTCACTGAACTGAAAGGTCAGTTTGAACCTCAAGGTTGACAGTTCAAACTTACCATCTGCTTCTCAGAAACCCTATACAGGGTATCTATGAATCAGAACCAACTCGACCCCACTTAACAACATATTTAACCATATTGTTTGTATTAATCAGCATCAAACAGAAATACATTACATCATCTAGTATAGAAAACTTCAAGGAATACATATTTATACAATGGTTATTTACAAAGGTTTCCTAATTGTGCAGTGCTTAGAGCACTTGAATACTAACAAAAATGTTGGCAGTTTGAGTTCTTCAGCTCCACGGAAGAACACTTTGATTCTATAAAGATTTACAGCCTTTGAAACCTTATCAGAGGGAATCCATGGCAGCTCGTTTGATTTTTAGTTTATTTCAAAAGATTGAAAAAAGCGGGACCAACAAGGATGAAGCAGTAACCTGGAGTTAGTATTATGTTGAAAACCAAAAGGAGCAGTAACTTTAGGAAGAATGGTATTCGTCAATCAGGGGAACAGAACACACAAGGACGGACAGTGCTAAAGGAACAAAAGTTCTGACCTTATTCTCCTTCCTCCCTTCGTCTCCCTGTTATGTTGTTGTTAGTAGATATTGTCAAGTTGGTTCCAACACATAGCATCTCTCTGTACAACAGAAAGATACACTGCCACACAGCCCTCACAATCCTTGCTAGATTTGAGACCATTGTTGTTGTCACTGTGTCAATCCATTGTGTTGAGGATCTTCCTTCTCTTTTACTGACACTCTGCTTTACCCAGTACAATGCTCTTTGTCTAGGAACTCTCTTGTCTCTTCCTGATTACATGTCCAAAGTTCATGAAACAAAGTCTTGCATCCCTGCTTCTAAGGAGCATTCTGACTGGACTTCCTCCAAGACAGATTTGTGTTCTTCTGGCACTCACATATTCTTTTTTTCTTCCTGTAATTATTTTATTTTTTTATTTAAAGTTTTTATTGTGAATTGAGTGATAGTTTACATGGGAGAACATCAGTTTTACACTCATTGACTTCACAGTAATGATCACATTCCGCTCCATGAATCCTCATTCAACAATATTTACTTCTATTTCCTCGGTTTATTTGTTTGTTTTTTGTGGGGGGATGTACACAAAAGCACTCAGGAAGATATAAACATTTAGACAACCAAAGGGCACATTCTACAAGCCTGATTCCTGGCTGCCAGAACACAGCCTTTCTCTTCCAGGGAGTCCTCAGCTTCCATATTCTTAAACAATCATAATTCAAATGAATCATTTCTTCTTTGGTCTTCCTAATTCATTGTTCAACTTTCACATGCATATGAGGCAATTGATAGTACCAAGTTTTGGGTTAAGGACCTGTTAGTCCTTAAAGTGACATCTTTACTCTTTAACACTTTAAAGATGTCTTTTGAAGAAGATTTACCCATTGATATTTTTCACTTCCTTTCTTGACTACTGCTTTCTTTCTTGACGATTGCTTTCATGAGCATTGATTGTGGGTACAAGTAAAATGAAATCCTTGACAACTTCAAGTCTTTTCTCCATTTCCTATGATATTGTTTATTGGTTCAGTATTGAGGATTTTGTTTTCTTTACATGAAGTTGTAATTCACACTAAAGGCTGCATTTTTAATCTTCAAGGCCTCTTTGCTGTTAACAAGCTCATGTCATCTGCACATCACACATCACAGGTTGTTAAAGAGCCTCCCTCCAGTTCTGTTGCCTCACTCTTCATTATATTGTCCAGTTTCTTAGATTATTTCTCACATAAAGATTGAATAAGTATGTTAAAATGATACAACCTTGACATACACCTTTTTTGATTTTACATTATACTGTATCTCCTTGTTCTTTTTAAAAGACGGCCTCTTGATCTATGCATAGGTTCCACATGAGCACAATTAATTGTTCTGGAATTACTAGTCTTTGCAGTGTTATCCACAGCTTCCTGAGGCACACAGTTTAATTGTTTGCATTGTTAATGAGACAAAAATAAATATCTTTCTGCTATTCTCTTCTCTTCTCCAAGATCCACCTTACCTCAGCAATGATGTTCCTCATTTCACCACCTTTTCTGAATCTAATTTGAATTTCTGGCAGTTCCCTGTTGATATGCTACTTCAACCATTTTTAAATTATCTTCAGCCAAATTTTACTTATATATTACATTAATGATATTATTCAATAATTTTGCATTCATTTGGTCACCTTTATCAGGAATGTGCACAAATATGGGTCTCTTCCATTTGGTTGGACAAATTTCTTGGCATAGACTAATAACTGTTTCCAGAGTAGCATCAGTTTGTTGAAACATTTCAATCAGCATCCCATCATTTCCTGAAGCCTTATTTTTCCCAATGCCTTTAGTGCAGCTTAGACCTCTTCATTCAATACTATCAGTTCTTGATCATATACTACTTCTTTAAATAGTTGAACATCAACCAATTCTTTTTGGTACAATGACCCTGTATCATCTTTTGATGATTCCTACATTTTGTCCATAGTGTTCTTGAATATTATAACCTGATGCTTGAATGTCTTCAGTTTTCAGCTTGAGAAATGCTGAACATGTTCTTTCCTTCTGTTTCTAGCTCTAGGTCTTTGCACATGTCATTATAAAACTATGTCTTCTTGCACTGATCTTTGCAATTTTTGGTTCAGTTTTTTTAATTCATATTTTCTTCCATTCACTTTAGCTACTCTTTGTACAAAAGCAACTTTCAGAATTTCTTCTGACATCCACTTTGTATTTTTCTTTCTTTCCTCTTTGTAAAGACCTTTTACTTTCTCTATGTTTAATGTTCTTGATGCCATCACAAAGCTCGTCTGGTCTTCAATCATTAATGTTAATACATCAAATCTGTTATTGAGATGGACTCTAAATACAAGGGGACATACTCAAAGTAAAATTTTGACTCTTGTGGAGTTGTTTTCACTTTTTTCAGCCTGAATTTTCATAGGAACAACTGATGATCTGTTCCACAGCCGGTTCCTGGCATTGTTTTGGCTGACGATATTGAGATTCACATAGGTCTTTTCCCTCAGATATAGCTGATTTGATTTCTGTGTAGTGAATTATCTAATGTCTTTTCTAGCCATGGGCTGTAACTCCCACCAAACAACATTTCTGCCTTGCTATGTCTGGGTAAGAAAATGTGAGAAAAGATATTGATCGTATACCATGATTCAGCTCTGGATATTACAGAGTTAATTGTAAAAACTTGAAACTCTAGTATGGGTATAAAATGAGCCATCTCAAAAGCAGGATTTTTAGCTTTCTTCCTTTATGATGTCCTTGATGTCATCCCACAACTCTCTTGGACTTTGATCTTTGGTGTTTAATGTATCAAATATGTTCTTCAGATGATCTCTATATTCAGTGGTTCATGTTCAACCATTATACAAGAGGTAGCATATAACCAAGAGCCAATGATACTGAAGGAATAAGTGCAAGGTGCATTGAAGGAATTGGCAAACAACAAAGCACCAAGAATTGATGGTTTAAAAATTTAAATAATTCAAAAAAAAAGTGAGGTGGCACTGGAGGCACTCATTCATCTATGCCAAGAAATTTGGAAGACAACTATCTGGCCAACTGATTGGAAGAGATCCATATTTGGGCCCATTCCAAACAAAGGTGATACAACGAAATGCAGAAATCACCAAACAATATCTCTGATATCTGATGCGAATGAAGTTTTACTAAAGGTAATACAGAAATGTCTGCAAGCATACATTGACAGAGAACTTCCAGAGGTTCAAGCTGGATTCAGAAGAGGACATGGAACAAGGGATATCATTGCTGAAGTCTGATGGATCTTGGCTGAAAGCAGACAATACCAGAAAGTTGTTTGCCTGTGCTTTATTGGCTACACAAAGGCTTTCAATTGTTTGGATCATGACAAGCTATGAACAACATTGCAAATTATGAGTATTCCGGAACACTTAATTGTGCTCATGAGGAATCTGTACATGGACCAAGAAGCAGTTGTTTGAACAGAAAATGGGAAGATTTTATGGTTTAAAGTTAAGAAAGGTGTGCAACAGGGTTGTGTTCTTTTACCATACTTAATCAACCTGTATGCTGAGCAAATAACATGAGAAACTGGGTTATATGAAGAAAAACATGGCATCAGGATTGGAGGAAGATTCATTAACAACCTGCAATATGCAGATGATACAACCTTG
>NW_006408550.1:16614859-16622603 GCF_000296735.1 Chrysochloris asiatica
GTTCCAATTCGATGGCACATGACAACAACAACTACTACTACTTTGAGGAGGTAACTTTTCCCCAAGTGTATTTTGAAGACCTTCCAACTTGAGGGGTTCATCTTCTGGCATTATCAACTTGAGGGGTTCATCTTCTGGCATTATATCAGATAATTTTCCACTCCTATTCACTAGATTTTCAATAGCCCTTTTTTCAGATGTTATCCACCACATCTTCCTTCCTAATCTGTCTTGGTTTGAAAACTCTGCTGATCGTTCAAATACTAGTAGAATCACTATGTCTACCATGGATGACTTCTAAAATTACAGCAATATGTAACACACCACAGTCCAACAAACTGACAGATGAGAGCAGGTTAAATAATTTAGGAACAGAAATTTAGTTGCTATTTAATTCAAGTCACTTTCTTAAATTAAGAACATGGGACATAGAAATGGTCATTGATTCTATGAAAGGTACTAGTGAGAGAAAAGTCTGGAATAAAACCACATTTCCTTATTTCTGGTTCAGAACACTGTCTACAAAACCTATTTGCACATACATTGTACCAACCGTTCTATTTCAGAGTAATTTGCATTAGCTTTGGTCTTCCCCAACAGGGCTGTTCATACTTCTCAGGACAGGGACTATAACCTATAGACCATAGTTCCAAGAGCAAAGATAAATTCTGCCTACCATAGGAAAAAAGGATATTAGTTGTAGTATACTTTTATTTTTATAAGAAACTGAAATATGTTGGGTGTTCTTGTCAATGAATGAAATACAATGAATTTTTAATATTTTAATGACTTTGTAGAATGAACTATGCTCTATTTCAGGTGATAAAATATACAAGTATGAATTGTGAAAATACAATTAAACATCGGTTGTTGGAACGTGCCAGCCTATTAAATATTTGATGCCTTGCTTGGAATATTTTATACCATAAAACCCATGTCCATTTTCAAGTGCCTCTCTTCAGAGAGGACTTCACCACCCTTAGGGTGTAAATGGAGTATAAAATTGCATGCTTAGTATCCCTTCTCAGCCTTGTCATTACCTTTATTACAGCACTGAACATAGCATATTGCACACTATTAGATAAAAGTTACTCTGTTTTGAACATTGGGAGGTCATATTCAAGTTTTTAAATACAAATTTTTATCCTCATCCATGTACAACAAAACCCCAGCACAATTATTGATATGTAGTATGTGATGAATACATTTTTTAAGGAATTAACTAAAGTATGTACATGCCAATATGCTTTTTACCTTAATAGATACATGGACATAATAATCGATTGGGGATAAGTATTTTCCAAAGTTCTTCTGCATTATGCTGATGATATCATAATAATAAAACACCTGAATGTTTATTCACTTAGTGATTGTTTCTTCTTCCACTTTCATCTATCAATCAATTCTGTTATTAGATTAGATTAATAAAATCAGGTTTTACCTTATATTGAGGTTGAAATATTTCTACATATTAATCTGTGAGTATGAAATCTATCATTTGGCTAATATAACACAAATTTCTTGAGCTGGCTTCATGTTTACTGAGCTTGGACTTGGATGACATGCAGATGAACCAGAATAGAGATAACAAGAAAGGAGATAAAGTGGAATCCTGAGAGATTATTTAAAGGAATAAGTGGTCTGGCTGATTGGCATATTGTTGTTATTGTTGTTGTTATGTGCCTTTGAGTTAGTTCTGACTCATAGCAACCTGTATAGGGTTTCCAAGGAGCAGTTAAGTGCTGTTCCTACATTGCCACACCAGGAGTCAGGTTGTTGTTGTTGTTAAGTGCCATAGAGCGAGTTCCAACTCATAGCAATCCTAAATAGGGTTTCCAAGGAGTGGATCGTGACCTTGAACTGCTGATCATGTGGTCCAAATCTACCTTGTGGTCCAGCACACTAACCCACAGTGCAACCAAAAGATGAGGCAGGAAGATGACTTCTGTCTAAACTCCATAATCAGAAGAAAATAATTTCTTAAAAGAATATTGAGTAATAAGGAAAGGTCACCTATCTTTTAAGGAATCCTGGTAGGTAATGAATTATAAACTTGGCTGCTAACTGCATGCTCCCATAAAGATTTACAGTCTCAGAAACCCTATACAGAGTCACTATAAATTGGAATGACTCCTTGGCACACAACCAACCAACCTGTCTTGTGGAATGTAATAGTTATGGTTCTGTGTCAACTTGACTGGGCCAGGATTTCCAAAGGTTTCATTTTTAAGTAGTAGTTAAGATGTGTCATTCCCATGGGGATGGCAGTTAACTCTATGGTGCATGGCTATGAGCAGCCAATCAATTAAAGGGATACTTCCTTGGGGGTGTGGGCTGCTCCCAACATAATAATTGGAGAAGATTGAAAGCACCATGGACTGTGTTGGAAGAAGTAGAACCAGGATGGCCAAACTTCATCTCTGATGCTTCAGACATATTATCAGGAGGGACCAGTCTCTGGAGAATGATATCATGTTTGGTAAATGAGATGGATTGGCACAGTGGCAGCAGCAAGGGGCTCAGGTGCAGTGATGACTATGAGGTTGGTCCAAGACCAGGCAGTGTTTCGTTCTGTTGGTCATAGGGTCACTATGAGTCAATACAGACTTGCTGGCACCAAAAACACCAACATATATCCTGTGGTGCAAACATTACCTTGGTCATCCTCGAAGCTGAGTTCATTGTCTTAGTCCCATTCTCAAGCAACCCTTCTCTCTATGTCCAAAACGCCAAGACCTCATAATGGAAACATCTGATGTCCATTTTCAAAGAGAAGATCCACATGCCTATAGCATATTTCTTGAAATAATTTTAGTAATATTAAAGTGTGAATTTAGAAGATAGTTTTTTCGAAGTATTCATATACTCTAGTGTATTTCAAATGAAATATGTTTGACAATGAAATTATCAAACAATTAAGGATCTATAAAAGAATTATGGCTACGCTCTATCTAATCTGAAATGTATTTTCAGTGGGTATAATGAAGATTTTAAAGATAATCTATCAGAAATATGTTAAAAATTTAGATACTTCCTAATGCTTTTGTCACCTTCCTTCTGTTTCCAGAAATTACGTCCTTTGCTGGATCCATAAACATCAGATTTAATTAAAAGGCAGAAAGTATGGCAATATAGTATAGATTAGACAAATCATGTAGTTATATCAATTTCTTTAAAAAAACATTATATTTTACTTTAATTCCATAAAGCTAAAAATATACTTTTTAAAAATCATATTTTCTCTTATTAGAAATGCTTGTACATTGTTAAAGTTGAAACTCAGGCCAGTTTTACTGATATATCAGAAAATTATTTAAAAATCAGAGTATTCCAGTTTTCCACTCCATACAAGTCAAAGTCACATGGTATGTAATACTAGCTGCCGCTAGTCTTGAATATGTCACTCAGACTATTTACTGTATGTCCAACTAAGCATTGTACACAATTACGTGACCTAAATGGATTGGGTGGCTTAACATCTGCTGTATTGGTTTATACAGCCAATTAAAAATTATTTTGTTAAGTGCAGGAATAATCATGATTATTTTTGTCATAAGTTTTTAAAATCTGTATCTATGGCTCAGTAAAGTATCCATTTATTCAATTATTCAAGCACCAGTACTGCAGTTGTAATGGAGTTTTCTGCATTGTGTATTGTCTGCAGGCTTTTTTTTTTTTATTTTGTACAAATACATATAAAATTTAGTATAGTTTAACAGACCCTTCTTCACTAGACATATAAACAGGTTCAATGATTCAATGTGATCCTAAACATTGGAAGAGTTTGCTTAGACATAAAAATTCAATGATGAGCCTGTTTTATAAATTAAAATTGATGAGAGTAGAGATCTATGTAGAGTCTAGACACTGCGGCTTGTGACTTGAAGTCAAATTGTATGTGTATTTTCCTATTCTAAAGTACTCATTTTTGATGTAGCACTGTATATATTAAAACTTGCCTAAAGGGAAAGATAATCTGTTACAAAGAAGCCAGTTATGAGAATATGGCCACAGGACACATAGAAGGAGACCACGGTTTACAGTAAGAATAGGAATGAAGAAGGACAGAGAGTTTGGGCAGTAAGTTTTTATCTTTTTACAAGAAGTTTATCTTACTTTTAATGGCACCTAACAAACTGCATTTCTCAGTAGAGAAGATGCAAGTGTTCTAGCGCAAATTCTTATTTTCTTCTCTTCAATTAAACATTCTTATATATCCAATTCTCATGTTGTCACTTCAGGCAATAATTTCTTTTCTCCCTTCTCCCAGATTCCTACCTCATTCTCTAAAAATGACGCGTGGTATTGGTATCACTAATATGTCAACATGTCATTATGCCTCCCCTCAGTTACTGTAATTTGAGCTTGCTTTAATTCCACATTAGATTTTGTATCATCTAGGATTCTTCTGGAATCCTGGTATGATACTGTGGGGTCAGCATTGAACTCTGAACCACAGTTCCAACTGCATTTCAAACCCACCAGCTGCTCCTGGAAAACCTTACACAAGGGTGTTATGAGTGGGAACCAACATGACAGCACTTAACAACAAAAACAACAGCATGATTGTTCTTAACTAGTTTTATTTGCTATGCTAAATTTACTTTATTATAAGATCTTTGAGGGTTAGGATTTGACTGTATTATCAAATGAAACACCGATTCCTTTGCTCTTCATAAACACTAAATAATTTATGTGGCAAAGAAAAATCATTTGTTCAAATTCAACCTTCATCTTCATACTGGTTCTCCTAATGATAAGAAACTGTCAAATAAGTTGCATGTCAGTATAATACAGTATTATTAAATCTATATTTTAAATGTTTATATTCATTTTTGCTCACATGAGAAGTTACTCTTTAAAAATATATATAAAATATTTCATCTTTATAGTTTGATTGCAAAATGTTTTATCATAATATCTATATTCTGAGCTACTTTATTCATATTACCTTGCTTCTAATAACAAAGTCATAGACTTTTACTACATTAATAATTCTGATTAATAACCAAGACAGACTATAGAAATGGAGCTTTATACCTAATTGTATCATAGTTTTTCTTTTTTTTTTTGTAAAAGTTAGATATGGTACTTGGACTGTATTTCAATTATAAAGGCCCTTTCTGATCTGAAATCCTCATTTTTCAGAAAGATAAGTTTTAAAATTATTTGTCCATTCATTATGTTACAAATACTCTAAAAGTTTACATTTCTAAAATATATTTTTGTATGCACTATAGCAGTGGTGGAATATACTTTTCGAAAATGGATGCCAAAATATTTCTAGCCCCACATATTCTTCCAGAACTTTGCACTCTTAAATCAAAACATGGAGTCTATGTCTCCCTCCCTTGACCTAGGATAGGCTTATGTAGAGACCATCAGTAATAGAATAAGAATAAAGTAAAGTGATGTTATGTGATGGTCAAAACTAGTCATAAAAGCAATAAGGCCTGGCTTCTGCCTGGCTCTTACTTTGGATGCCTATGCTTGGAACATACACGGTGCTCTGGTAGCGTAGTGGTTATGAATCGGACTGCAAACCGCAAGGTCAGCAGTTCGAAACTACCAGCTGTTGTGGGACAAAGATGAGGCTTTCTGCTCCCATAAAGATGTACAGCCTCAGAAATCCTGGACAGAGTTGCTATGAGTCAGAACCGACTCCACGACACATAACCACCACCATCTGCCTGACTCTTACTTTGGATGCCTGTGCTTGGAACATACATAGTGCTTTGAGAAAACTATGGTTACATAGGGAGTTCTTTACAAGGAAAGAATCTGATGCCTCTGGTCCTGAGTCCTCCCTGAACCCCTCCTAACAGTCAGTACCAACTGTCAACCACATTTGTTTATGTCATATGGTTCAGCAAGTCTTAATGATATTGAAGTTTTATGAGCAAGATAAAAATAACTGCTTTAGGCAACAAAATATTGGAGTGGTTTGTTAACAGGAAGTAGCAACCTGAACAAAAGTAAATGAAAGATTTCATAATAGGTGTATCTTGCATTATTAAATATTTGCTTGCAATGAGAATATCACCTAAGGGACTACAATGCTTACTCTGTTCAGTTGGCTTTTGTATTCTCAGTGCCCAAAATATGGTCTGGTCCAAAGGTTACATTCAGTACATGAAAAATCAAAAATAAAAAGAGAGACTATAAATTAAGAATAATAAAAGGCTTCTAAAAATATATGCAATTTAAAATTTTGCAATGAAAACTTTTCAGCTTGTTGTAGATACTTACAAAAAATGTTGGTATACATAAATATTGGCCTGAAAGGCTATTTTAAAATATAAAGATAAATCAAGGGTAATAAAAGGCTTTTGTAAAACACATGCTATTAAAATTTTGCACTGCAAGTCTTTTCCAATTATAATACAAATTTATGGAAATGTTAGTTTACATAAAAATTAGCAAAAAACATATTTGAAGATTTATAGGTAAGACTGCAAGAATCTAAAAACATAACAATCACATTTATTTCTCATTAAATTCATCCTTAATTTAAAAGAATACAAGAAGGCTTCAAAAAGTTTATGGAAAAATGTCATTGGCAAATAGTGGAATTTTTCATGACTTTTTGAAATATAATAATAGCTTTGTTACTTCTCAAAGCAAGTATTAGCATGATTTCTTCACTAATATAGGAAACAAGGTAGGGTGTATCTTTCTTAATACTTTATCTCAATACAAATTCTTACAAATATTATCTATTCAGAGATCCGGCCTTAGTTTTGTTTCCACCCCCACCCCACCCCCAGTTTACTCAACTGAAGCAAAGCATATTTTCTGCAGCAATACAAGGCTATTGGAAAAATTTCCACGACTATGAAAAGTGACTTTTTGTTTACTCTGAAGTATGATGTAGAGACCATTCCCAGTACAATTGACATGGGAGCACATTAAATAAACTGGCAGCCAAAAGTCAGTCTGAGAAAAATTACTGTGTAAAGTCGGAATCTGATATTACTGTTGTTGTTAAGTGTCATGGAGTTAGAGCTGATTCATAGTGAACCTGTATAGTTTTCCAAGGAGCGACTTGTGAGTTTGAACCACTAACCTTGTGATTCAAACCGACCTTGCAGTCCAGCACATTATCCTTCAGCAGCATACAAGCCATTATTACATTTCTGTAATACAAATATATCTGTTATTAATTTTTTAAAACTCCTAGAAAGACACCTAAATATCTTCTTCAAGAAAAGTAAAACTATTCACAGTTTGGCATTGCTTATTTTCATTGGACCCAATTCTACTTAAGTTGAAGGAAATACCATAGTCTAAATAATTTTAAACTTAAAGTTATTTAAATATGAGATATATCTTTTTATTTTTGAGAATTATAAGAGGGTTTCAAAAAGTTTATGGAAAAATTACATTATCTTTTAATCCCATGTTTCCATGAACTTTTAAAAACCTCTTTAAGTCTCTTAGACAAAAATAAGTATTTTTGAAATTACATAAATCTATTTTTAAATAAGGAGCTCTGGTAGCATAGTGGTTACAAGTTGGACTGCTAACCTAAAGGTCAGCAGTCCAAAACTACCAGCCGGTCTGCAGAAGAAAGATGTGGCTTTCTACTCCAATAAAGATTTGCAGCCTCAGAAACCTTATACAGGGTTGCTATGAGTCACACCACCACCACCATTTTTAAATTAAGTTTTGTATTGTCTTTTATTCAAAGATTATCTTTTTACACTAAATACCTTAACATTTGTCAAAATAAAAGGTCTCCACC
>NW_006408550.1:16623595-16625096 GCF_000296735.1 Chrysochloris asiatica
TCTAGGAGCAGAGGACCCTGGGACCATCGATGGAGAAGAGTGAAGAGTGGAATCCTACCCAAAGAGGCGGTGAGGCCTGAGATGGAGGCAGAGAAGACGACGTCAAGAGATGGTGTGGCTGGGGACTTGGGATCAGGAGACAGAAAGGGTCTGAGGACTGTGGTGGGGGAGTGGTGCAGGCTTACAGGGTACACCCCTTGGTTGGGTGAGGATGCATGGAGGGGATGGTAACTATGCCAATGAAATGATGGATGATGGAATGAACATAAAGCTGATGTTCTCCCATGTAGACTATCACACAATTCACAATAAAACATAAAAAAATTAACACCTTCAGGGGGTGGGGGGAAAATATATAGTCTGGTGGTAATGTTGCACTTTGAAATGTTCTCTCATTTCTTACTCTTCAAAAAAAAAAAAAAAACCCACAAAATAACTACTATTGTTGTTACAAAACCTCCACTGTTATAGAGTTGCTTCTGACTCAATGACCCAATAGGACAGAATAAAACAGTTCTTACAGGTTTCCTGTAAATCTCTACGGGAGCAGACAGTTTCATCTTTCTTCTGTAGAGTGGATGGTGGGATTACACCTCTGCCTTTTCTGTTAGCAGGCCAGTGCTTACCTCACTGCATCACTAAGGCTCCTTATGTTAGATGCTCTTAGTTTGATTCTGACTCATAGCAATGCTATGTAACTTACAATTACAGAAGCCACCTAGAGATTTAGTTTTAAAGCACTTCTCTTGAGCTCTTTTTCTCAAGGTGATCTAGTAAAGAATAAAGATAAACAGCTTTCCTTTTCAATGGTAAATGCTGAACGGTCTCATCCATACAAACACTATATTTTACAGACACTATATTTTAAGTGGTTGACACAGAATTTCATATTGTATATAACACATAAGTGATAAATTTCATTTTTAAATGCAGTATATATTGTGACTTAGGATGTGATTCTTACACTGGCAGATAAATACTCTAAAACATAGAAAATAAAATGTTAATATAATTGAGTAAAGCATGCCAAATTTATTACCTCTTATGCTTATCAAAACTTATGAACAGGAGAAAAATATACTGTAGTCTATTTCAAGGAACTGTTAAGTTGAAGAGAAGCACACTATGATCCTGCTTTGAAAAGGTAAAATAGCAAAGAGCTAACTGATTGATAATCAGTCTATTAGTAATTTAGTAATAATAGCACACATTGTTTTGTTCACTAGTGCAAATAACAATGCTAATGTTCTATTCTTTCACTTCCACATACCCACTGAATCACAAAATTTTACTTATTCATTAGTTTGAATACTTCCTATAGTATTAAGAAGCAATAATTGTTAATACAAAATATCTGAGCGCTGCTTCTATCTTCTGTCTCTGTTTTCCTTAAACTTAATGCTTCAGAAACAATGAATTAGCTGTGCTTATCCCTAAGTCCTGGTGTGGCACTGTGGGTTAATGCGCCAGAATGCAAAGCCGTTTGAACTACAAGGTCAGC
>NW_006408550.1:16629091-16629945 GCF_000296735.1 Chrysochloris asiatica
ACAGCATAGGGTAGGATATAGACACATCATAGTATCATAAATTGGGTGTTGGGGAAGGTAATACACAAGAAGGAGGAGGTGGAAGGGAGAGCAAGGTAGATAGGAGGACACTTAGGCAGGTTTGCATAGGCTAAATGGAACAGGGGCAAATAGTGATGTATTCTCAACCTTGGAACAACAGACCTCTGTGATACAGGGATTGAGGCCTAGTCTGAATTAGTTGTTGTTGTTAAGTGTCATCAAGTTGGTTCCAATCCATAATGACCTGTATATGGTTTCTGTGGAGCAGCTGATGAATTTGAACTGCCAACCTTGAAGTTCAAATGGATTTTCAGTCTGGTACATTAACCCACAGTGCCACACCAGTCTGAATGAGTAAATGAGGGGAAACTATGTTAATATGCTTGACTGTCTTAAGAATATTGGTTTCCCTTGCCTACTGTTGTAAAATAGATAATTGAGGGGGATAGAAAGGAATATCCATAAACATGATTATAGAAAACTTGTAAGCCTGTCTTCAGCCTATAACTGATTGGAATACCTAAAAGGGGTGCTAGAACTTACCCAGTGAAAGAGGCTTCTTGTGGAGCTTCTGTAGGGTATAAGATTGTAGGTAGAATCCTGATCCCCATCCAGAACATTTTGAGGTGGGACATTCCCACTTGAAAATACAAGCAGATCAGCCTGGAGCAACTAGAGGAACAGAAGATACTTCCTGAAAGAAAGACCAGCAGAAAAAATAAATTGGTAGTCTGAGTCGCTACAAGAACAAGCAAGTTTTTCACTGGGGAGCCATCAAGTAAAGCAATCAAGTCCCTTCAGGAGAAACCCCCTTCCAAGACTGAAACTCAAAG
>NW_006408550.1:16630715-16632783 GCF_000296735.1 Chrysochloris asiatica
AGTTTTGTAACAAAAAGGCAAACGTAGCTAAACTTACAGTCCAGGAACAGAGGACCCTAGGACCATCAAGGGAGAAGAACACTAGTGGAATGTGAGACTATCCAGAGAAGCAGCAACACCAGAGATGGAGGCAGAAATGATGACATGAAGAGACAGAGCAGCTGATAACTCTGGACTCATGGAAAGAGAAAGGCTGTGTGCTGTTAGCCAGGAGACAGGCTTGCAGAATGTGCCTTTTCATTATTTAAATGATTAGGTATTCCTGAGTGTTTTGATGTACATCTAAAAAAGAGAAAAAAAGATAAAGGGAATAGAAGCAAATACTGTTGAATGATGATGCATGGAGGGGATTGTAATTATTGCAATCAAATGAAACACAATAGGGTGAGTGTAAAACTGATGTTCTACCATGTAAACTATCACTCAATTAACAATAAAAATGTAAAAATTAATAAATAATTATAAATTTTAAAAATATATATTGCATTAGGAAAATCTGCTGCACAAGACATCTTTGACATGTTCAAGAGCAAAAATATAATTCTGAGAACTAAGGTATGCCTGACCCAAGCCATGGTATTTTCAGTAGCCTCATATGCATATGAAACTTCAACAATGAATAAGGAAAACTATTTTAAAAATTGATGCATTTGAGTTAAGGTGTTAGAGAAGAATATTCAAAGTACCATGGACTGCCAGAACAAGAAACAAGTGTTTTTTGGAAGAAGTACAGCCAAAATGCCCTTTAGAACCCAAGATGGTAAGACTTTGGATATGTTATCAAAAAGGACAAATACCTAGAGAAGGACATTATGCTAGATAAAATGGAGGCTCAGCAAAAAGAGGACCCCCAACAAGACTGATTGACACAGTGGCAACAACATTGGGCTCAAATGTAGCAACAATTGTGAGGAGGTACACGACACACCAGTATTTTATTCTAGTGTACAGATGGAGTAGAACAGACTTTATGGCATCCAACAACCCCAGCTGCTACCATCAACCCCAGCCACCATCTTCCAACATCTCCCAAAACCACCCCTACTCTTTCCCAGCTACCACCATCATCTCCACCCCTGCCCCCAACTGCCACCCAATTCCTAAGTGGAAGCTGGGGAAGAATAAGAAGAATTTGAAACCTGGGGACATGTCAAAAGCTAGTTTGAAGGATTTCCCAATGACCAAATCTAGTTTCCAAATAAATAATAGTGACTTACTATCCATTGAATAAACTAAGAAACCATTATCTCCTGTTGCCATATGTAGTTATTTTATTGTTTTTGTCAAGTGCCATTGAGTGGTTCTAACTCTTAGAGACCCTGTATATAGTTTCTGAGGCTTTAAATCTTCTCTGGGTCAGAGAACCTTATCTTTCTCTTGTGTAGTGGCTGTAGGGTTTGAACCCTGAACCTTGTGGTTTGCAGTCCAGTGCTTTTGTATGGAGGCACGATGCTCCCCATGTATGTATGAGAGGTCTTCAAAAAGTTTGGATAAAAAATTCCATTATCTTTTATTTCCATTTTTTCATGAAATTTTTGAAGCCCCCTCATACATGATAAGGAACATATATTGCTATAGTACCAAATTATCAATGCTCCAATATATTCATTCCAAAGCAAAAAATAGTAATTTTACATTAGCATAACCTAGCATTGTTCACTCAAATATGTTGTTACCCACTTCTTCCCTCATTCTTTCCTTTATTCTCCCAGTCAGCAAGCTCAAAATCTGAGTTACTTTTTTTTTATTTGTTGTCTTTAATTCAGACAATAATGCACATTAAGATTTTTTTCACACTTTATCTTTTTTTTTTTTTTTTAAAGTTTTTATTGTGAATTATGTGATAGTTTACTTGGGAGAACATTAGCTTTACATTCATCTTATCGTATTCACTTCATTGCAATGTTTACAATTCCTTCCATGCATTATCAAACAACCAAAGGGCACACCCCACAAGCCTGCCTCAGGCTGTCAGCACACAACCCCTCTCCCTCCCTGAGTCCAGAGTCCTCAGCTGCTCCATCTCTCCATGTCATCATCATTGCCTCCATCTTTGTCATCACTGCTT
>NW_006408550.1:16632883-16634489 GCF_000296735.1 Chrysochloris asiatica
GAGCCTAACACATGGTCTATTCTGGAAAATGTTCCATGCCACTGGAAAATAATGTACATTGTGCAGTTGTTGGGTTGAATGCTCTGTACACATCTATGTGGTCCAGTTGACTGATTGTGTTGTTTAGTTCTTCTGTGTTTTTGTCAGCTTCTTTTTGGTTGTTCTATTCTTTTGTGAAAGCAGTGTTTAAATTGCCTACAATTATTGTAGAATGATCTCTTTCTTTCTTCAAATCTATTAGAGTTTACTTTATATATTTTGGAGCTCTTTCATTGGGAGCATAGATATTTATTATGGTTATTTCTTCTTGTTCAATTGTCCTTTTAATCATGAGATAATGTCCATCTTTATCTACTATGCTGGTATTTGCCTTAAAGTTTATTTTATAAGAGATTAGTACTGCCACTCCTGTTCATTTTTTATTGCAATTCCCTTGGTATATTTTTTCCCCATCCTTTGACTTTTAATCTGCTTTTGTCTCTGTATAAGATGTGTCTCTTGCAGACAGCATATTTAAGAATCTTGTTTTCTTATCCATTCTTCTAATTCTTCTAACCTCAGTCTTTTAACTGTTGCATTTAATCCATTTACATTTAGTGTAATTATCAATAGGTATGGATTAATTGCTGCTATTCTTTTTGTGTGTGTGTGGTATTTTTCCTTTCTTTCTTTCTTTGTTCTGTGTGTTTTCCTTTGCTGAGTTCATGCTTTCTGTGTCCTTTCTTGTGAGTTTCTTGATAACTTTAATGTTTCTATGTTTTTCTTGGATTTTCATTTCCTGTTGTGAAGTGTTACTATTATTATTATTATTATTTTGAGGTTACCTTATATTCCATTAACTTTTCCCTGCATTTAGAGCAGTCTATTTTATCCTGTAATCAACCTGACCTTCTCACCATCTGGATCTCAGTTCCTACATGTTTACCTTCTTTTACACTGTAATTGTTTTGATCATAGATTGACCTCCCAGGTTCTCTGAGTTTGTTCTTATAGCTTTGTTCTGTTCTTGACCCTTCCTTCTGTCGACTTAGTTTTGGAAGGTGCTGCCAAGTATGTCAATCTCTGGTTGTTGTCTGTTCTTGTTTGTTTTCAGTCCACAGAACTCCGTCTAGGATATTTTGTAGTGCAGGGTTGGCTTTGAAGAAAATTCTTTAGCTTCTATTTATCCTGGACTGTTTTGATTACACGCTCATATTTGATTGATATCTTTGCTGGATAAAGGATTCTTATTTGACTTTTTTTTTTTCTTTCAGAGTTTTATATATGTCTCCCCATTGCCTTCTTGTTTACATGGTTTCTGATGAGATACAAGCTTAATCTGACTTGCTTGCCTTTGTATGTGACACTTCTGTTTTCCCTGGCTGCTTTCAGAAGTGTCTCTTTATCTTTGATTTTTGGAGAGCTTGATTATGATATGTCTACGTGATTTTCTTTTGGAGTATATCCTTCCTGGCATTCATTGAGCTTCTTGAATGTTTATCTTTTCACTTTTCAGAATGTTAGAGAAATTTTCTTCCAGCAGTTATTCAAGCATTTCCTCTATGGACTTGTGTGATTCTTCCTGTTCTGGAATGCTGATAATTCTTAAGTTATTCCTTTTCATGTT
>NW_006408550.1:16634589-16637291 GCF_000296735.1 Chrysochloris asiatica
CAAGGGGGTGGGAGTGATCCTTGCTGTAAAGATTTGTTCCCTCTTTTGAGCTACTACATCCATAAGTATTGGTTAAGTTCATCAAATTGTAGCAGATTCCTCTTTTTTTTCCTTGTCTTTCTTCTTCTAATTGAGTTCTGATCATCCAGTCATTGAAGCCAGGTCAAGGGGGTACTATCAGCAAGTGTAGGTGTTCTTGTGTGTCTCCCCTCACTTCATATTAGCTGGACACTTCACTCTCTGCTCTAGTCCTCTGTGGTCATGTCACTGTCTCTGAGTCCAGAAGTCTCTAGGTCTTGCCATACTGCTGATCAACCAGGTCTCAACCTGGGTTGACAGTAGTCTGTAGAACATGGTCAGACTTAGCTCACATCTTTATTGCTGTTTTTTTCCACCCCTCCCCTTATCAGTGATCACCAGCAAAACCACATGCCAGCTTGTATATTCCGCTTGAGTCTTAGTCTTAGAAGGGGTTTGTTCTGAGGGGGATCTGACTGCTTGCCTTGATGGCTCCTGAGCAAACAGCTTGCCTGTTCTTATAGTAGTCAATTGGACTGCCTTTTTTTCTTTTTTTTTTTTTTTCCTGCAGGTCTTTCTTTCAAGAAGTATCTACCATTCTTCTAGCCACTCCAGGCTGGTCCGCTTCTCCTTTCAAGTAGAAATTTTCCACCTCAGAAGATTCTGGGTGGGGTTCAGGATTCCATCTATGGTCTTATGCAGTGCAAAGGCTCTTCAGGAAGCCTTTTTCACTGGGTAAGTTCTAGCCCCCTTTTAGGTCATGTAAATAGCATATGCATCACAATCCATGAGCCCATGACCACTGTCTCATGAGGAACATTGAAGTGGTGGCATAAAGGGCAAAATTATTAGATCTAAGTATAAAATTCATTAGCCTTACAGAGGCCCAATCCTATAGTGTGTGATAGCTTCAGGTCAGTATCATAAGGACTTTGATGGGAAAGTCAATTATATGTAATATATTTAAAGTTTTTCTGAATAGAATAATAAAGTCCTTCAAAATATATTGTTTTTAGTAGAAATGTTGTTGTTAAGTGTTATCTAATCAGTGCTGTGTAGTGTTTCTGAGGAGCAGCTGGTGGATTTGAACTCCTGACCTCATGGTTCACAGTCTAGTGCTGATCCTACAGCACCACAACAGGAAGGAGTCCCTAGTAGGGATAGT
The DNA here is from genome assembly GCF_000296735.1 of Chrysochloris asiatica. Lineage (NCBI taxonomy): Eukaryota > Metazoa > Chordata > Mammalia > Afrosoricida > Chrysochloridae > Chrysochloris > Chrysochloris asiatica. Next base: position 16,635,773 of record NW_006408550.1, read on the forward strand.
CAAGGTCTAAAACAGAAAAGGAGATAATATTTTCTAGTGGACTTTGAAAAGGACTTTGGCTGAGTTATTAATGGGGGGAAAAAGTAGATCTCAGGTTGCCAACTTGTCTTTATAATAGTGATTCAAAGAATGCCATGGGGTCATTGCCCTTTACTGGATAATTTTTGGGATCCTGAGGTAGTTGACATCTCAAGTATGATTTATGGATGTAACTAGACTTGTCTATGCCTTCTCCTTTTTCATTGTCTAACTTGTGCATATGAGATGAAAATAAGCAACGAAAAAGGAAGAAGGAAGACATATTGATGCATTCAAATTGTGATATTGTTGAATAATATTAAATGAACAAATCATAATTTCAGAAGAAATACAACCAGAATGTTCCTTTGAAGCAAGGGACATCAACTTGCTTACTTTAGACATGTCATCAGGAAAGAATTGTCACTAGTTACAAGGATCACATTTAGTGAAAATTAAATAAATTGCCAATGTGATTGATTGATAGAAAAGTCATACCAATAGACTGCAACATACCAATAATGATAAAAATGGCACAGGGCAGGGCAATAGTTTGTCTGCTAATACATGAGGTCACTGTGAGTAGAAACCTACTCCAGGACAACATAACAATAACAACTGATGCTGAGACTTTCATATGGCCCTCTCCCCCTACTAGTATGTCAGATTTTATTTTGGGAACAGAAGCATAAAACATTGTCGTAATTTGTATACAACTTTCAATGAGTAAATAACCTAAAACAAAATTGCCTTGGAACAAAGAACTTATTTGACAAGTCAAGAATATCCAAAAGAATATGGAACACAAAATAAAAATAAACTATTTTTTTTTCTACAGAGCCACATTTTTGTGTTCAAATACAAACTATAACCAAGTACTTTAGAATCAAAATTTTGATTTTTTTTTTTTTTTTTTTTGTATTTACCTGCCTAAGCCATGTGATGCTTTAAGAGAAATTTGAAATTGAGGGGAGAAAAAAGTGAAGTCACCAAATCTTAATCTGCCATTTAACTTGAATTACTAGCCAAAGGTTTGCTCAGTTTAAATATTGACTAAATTGTCCTCATTCAGGTGACTGATTGTTTTAAGAAAACTCATACTATGTTGTTGTTGCTGTTAAATGCCATTGAGTCAGTTCTGACCCATAGTGACCCTATATATGGTTTCTGAGGATTGGGCTGGTGAGTTCAAATCGCCTACGTTGCTGTTCAAACTGACTTTGAATTCCAGCACATTAACCCAAGCGCCACACCACGAGTCCTCATATTATATCAAAACAATCTAATAACAGGCACGTAGAAAGTGTCATAGGCATGCAAAATCTGGACAGTGAAAAAGGAAGACCATAGAAGAATTGATGATTTTGAGTTATGGTGTTGGAGGAGAATATTGAAAGTGCCATGGGCTGCCAAAAGAACCAACAGATCTGTGTTGGAATAAGTGCAGCCAGAGTGCTCCTTGGAGGCCAGGATGGCCAAACTTCATCTCTCATATTTTGGA
>NW_006408550.1:16637499-16643697 GCF_000296735.1 Chrysochloris asiatica
CATCAGAAGGGACCAGTCTCTGGAGAAGGATATCATATTTGGTAAGTTGGAGGGTCAGAGAAAAAGAGGAAGACCCCCAGCAAGGTGGATCAGCAATATGGAAGCATCAATGGGTTCAAGCCTGGCAACAATTGTGAGGTTGGCCCAGGATCAGACAGTGTTTTGTTCTTTTGAGCATGGGGTCACGATGAGTCAGTACTAATTCGAAGGCCCCTAACAACAGAAAGTGTCATTTGGGAGGAAATTCTAAGATTATAGTTAGTTATACTAACAATGAGCACAGTGACTCCAGAAGATAAGCAATGGTTGGGGGTTCGAGCCCACCAGTTGCTCTGCAGAAAAAAGATGTTGCTTTCTGTTCCTAATAACATTTATAGCCTTAGAAACCCTATGTAGGATTACTGTGAGCCAGACCTACAGTGGCAATTAACAAAACACTAAATTTGTTTTATGTGAAATGCATTATCTGCATATTAAAATCTGTTTCTTGCTCTGGGCAGTTTGTAAAACTGCTTAAAGTATAACATGAATAGGTGTAGTACCTCCCTGCCTGAGGACCAGGCTGGCCACATGAACAGTGATCTCACAGAGGTGTTCCACATTAGATCAATAAAAGAATATGTATATGCAAATGTATACCAATGTTTGACTTATTTGAGTGGAGTACTAAACACAACAACAAAAAATAAATGGCAAAATTGCACTGCTAACAGACAGTCTTACTTGTCCTTAATGTAATGTAAAGCAGTCTTCATTTTTAAACCACTGAACCCATACCTACTTACAACAAATGCTTCATCACAATTACTTCTCTCATAGCTGTTGCATCATTGATGGGACAATGAGTTTTTTCTTGTACTAAAGTAGGGTGAAGTAAGAACCATATTCCCTGTTTGCAACTCACCTACAAACACCATTAAAGATTTAAAGAAACAGTTAGAAATGGAGCTCATTAGTAACCAAGGGACTACCTGCTTACAGCTAAAAGAATATATGTTCTAGAGTCAGAATAACCTGAGACTGAGTCAGTGTTTGCTACTCAGCTTTGTTGTTAAGTACTGTTGAGTGGGTTGTGACTCTAACTCTGTAACGGGTTTCCAAGGAGCAGCTGGTGAGTTTGAACTACTGGCTTTGTAGTTCAAACCAACCTTGTGATCCAGTGCTTTAACAAAATTTAAGTGGCTGAAAAATCATTCAACCTTCTTAAATTGTGTTCTTTTTTGCATAAAATAAACAAGAATAATGCCTATCCCACAAGGCTTTTGTGAGAATCAGTTGTAACAAGCCCATTAACAATGTACTTTTTCTGAAGCTATAGAAATATGCTAAGGTAATCAGCACCCCCCCCCACACACACACAAACGCTCATCCAATTGTATCTTGATTTATTCATCAGCCTGATTTTTTTTTTAAGTTTTTATTGTGAATAAGTGAAAGTTTACAGGACAGATTATTAGTTTGACATTCAACAAATCATACTTCGTTTCATTGCAATGATTATAATCTCCTCCATGTACCATCAGCTAACAGTATTTACATCTACTTTGATTATTATTATTATTTTTAATGTACAAATAGCAGTTTGATTTTCTTTAAAAATTTTTGGAGAGTGAAAATAATCTACAATGGGAGAATACTGCATATCAATATCTGATTAGTGTATTAATACACTAAATCAACAAGCATTTTCCATAGTTCTACTATGTTCCAAGTGCAATATTAAATATTAAGGATACAAAGATAAAAGGCCAGTATCTCCATTCACAAAAGTTATAAACTAAGGAGAAAACACACAGATTTCATATAAGCTGTTAATGTGTTGGGTGTAGCACATGAACTTGACACCATTTTGAAAAACTAGATACGCGTTCATGGAGAATGTGACCCTTGAGCTGAGTACTTGGTAACTGAGAAAGAGATACACGAATCAAGGTAAAACACATCAAAATCTGCAAACTGAAAATAGATGAGAAACCCTATGAAATTGGCTTATGGAAAGGCAGGAATATGAAATGAGGGATGAATGGTAAAAAAAGCTGAAACCCTACAGTGGTCGATATTCTCTGCTAAGGGCTGGATTCTGAAAAAGATGGAAAATTATTAAAAGGGGCAGTGACATGATTATAAAAGCATTAAAAGTCACTTTAAATAAAAGGTATATAGTTTTCAAAGGAAGCAATAGAACTGAATGATTTATGAATTACATGATTGTATACATAGAAAACCTCCAAAAGTAATAAAAAGGTCAACAAAGTCACAGGATGTAAGATCATTACACAGGAAATACTTGAATCTCTATAAACTAACCATAAACGTAATTGTAAGGATGGCACAGGAAACACCAAGCAGTGTTTCATTCGGTTGTGTGTAGGGTCATTATGTGCTGGAACTAACTCAATGGCATCTAACAACAACAATAACAAAAACATATGGGAACAAAAACAGAACAAAACAATAATCATGATATCACTTACAATTATGCAAAAGGAAATGAATACTTAGACCTAACGAAACATGTACAGGATCTGGATCCTGAAAATGACAAAATGTTGATGAAATAAATCAGATAAGATCTAAATAAGTGGGGAAACAGACCATGTTCTTGTGTTGAAAAATCATCATGTTAATTTCCCCAAAATTGAGTTACAGGTTTAATGAAATTTCTACTAAAATTTCATAGTGTTTTTTTTATGCATAGACAAGTTTTTTTCGCTATATTTCATAATGAAAATAGTCAAAACATTTTATAAAATAATAAAGTAGAAGGAATAACTACTTGATATTAAGGTTTTCAATAAAATGATGAAATGTGGTAGAGAAGGTGTAAATAAATAGATTAATAGAACAAAATAGACAACCTAGAAATAGATGACTCCCAAATACGTCCAACTGATTTTTAAAAAATGTTTTATTGTGAATTATGTGATAGTTTACATTGGAGAACATAAGCTTTACATTCATCCTATCGTATACTGTTTCATTGTATGTTTACAATCGCCGCCATGCATCATCAACCAACCAAAGGTTATACCTTGCAAGCCTGCACCCCGGTTGTCAGCACACAGTCCCTCTCCCTCTCTGGGTCTAGTCTCCCCAGCTGCTCCATCTTTCCACATCATCGAGTCTGCCTCCATCTCAGACATCACTGTTTCTCTGGGTAGGGTCCTGCACTCCACTCTTCTCCCTTGATGATCCCAGGGACCTCCGCTCCTGGATTGCAAAGTCAATCACTCCCCTCCTTTTGCTACAAAATGTCTACCTTTACATTTCCAATGCTAACAATAAGTTCTGATCACAATTATTCACTATTGTACCACAAAAGACCTATCTCCATCTCCTTTCATCAGCCCCGCCTAGACAGATTGGATTCTACTCAGTGGAGATTCTACCTTCCTCCAGGCCCTCTGGATCTAGCCTCCCTCTTGAAAGCTCGTAAACCAGTCACTTCTTGCCTTTGTAGTCCCTGCCCTCCATTTTGGGTAGCCAATGCCAAGTTGCCCATCCCTGTCTACTCTGTGTATGGGGGTGGGGTGGGGTGGGAATGAGCCTTGCTGTAAAGATTTGTTCCCTCTTTTGAGCTACTACATCCATAGGTGTAGGTCAAGTTCATCAAATTATATCAGATTACTCTTTTTTTTCCTCTTCTTCTTCTTCTAGTTGAGCTCTGATCATTCAGTCATTGAATCCAGGTCAAGTGGGTATTATCTGCAAGTGTGGGTGTTCTTAGGCATATGCTCTCTCTCCACTCTAGTCTTCTGTGGCTATGTCACTGACTCTGGGCCCAAGAGTCCCCAGGTCTTGCCACACTTCTGGCCAACCAGGTCTCTACCCGGGTTCACAGGAGTCTATTAAATGTGTAGGGCTTAGCTCACAGCTTCATTGCTGTTTTTCCCTCACTTCCTCTTATCAGTGACGAATGTAGTCACCAATCAGAGCATGTATTCCCATTGAGTTTTACTCTTGGAAGGGGATTTGCCCTGAGGGGACCTCACCACTTGACTTGATGTCTCCTGGGTGAGCAACTTGCTTATTCTTGTAGTAATCAGTTGGACTGCCTTTATTGTTTTGTATTTTTCCTGTTGGTCTTTCTAAATGCATTCCAATTCTGCCAGCTGAATGCTTTCCAGTTCTGCCAGCACCATCTGTTGAAAAGGCTATCACCTCCCCAGGTGATATACTTAGGTACTTTGTAAAAAAAAAAAAAATCAGTTGGCTGTATGTGGATGGGTTAATTATTTCTGGATTCTCGATTCTATTCCATTGATCAATGTATCTTTCATTGTACCAGAACCAAGCTGTTTTACCACTGTAGCTGTGTAATAAATTTTCAAGTTGGTGAATGAGAGGTTTCCAAACTTATTCTTCTTAAGCAGTACTTTACTTTCCATCTCTTTGAAGAATGTAATTGGAATCTGGATTGGGATTGCATTATATGTGTAAATTGCTTTGGGCAGTATTGACATTTTCACAATGTTAAGTCTTCCTATCCAGGAGCATGGTACATTCTTGCATTTTTGCAGGTCGCTTTTGGTTTCTTGTAGTACTGTTTTGTAGTTTTCTTTGTACAGGTTCTTTGTTTCTCTGGTTACATTTATTCCTAGAGATTTCATCCTGTGGGCAGTTATTGTAAATGGTATTGCTTTCCTAATGTCCTTTTCAGCACTGTCATTTTGGGGTATAGAGGAATCCAACTGATTTTTGTACGTTTATCTTATATCCTGTCACTTTGCTGAATCTTCCAATGAGGTCTAGTAACTTTTTTACTGAGTCTTTGGGGTTTTCTATGTAGAGGATCATATTGTTTGCAAAGAGAGAGAGTTTTATTTTCTCTAAGCCAATTTGGATGCTTTTAATTTCTCTGTCTTGCTTTATAGCTGTTGCTAAGCCTTCCAGCACAGTATTGAATAAGAGTGGTAACAAAAGGCATCCTTGTCTGGTTCCTGTTTGCAGAGGGAAGGCTTTCAGTTTCTTTCCATTTAGAGTGATGTAGGCTGTTGGTTTTGTATATATGCTCGTCATTATGATGAGGAATTTCCCTTCAATTCCTACTTTGTTGAGTGCTTTTATCAGGAATGGATGTTAGATTTTGTCATATGACTTTTTTGCATCAATCAATATGATCATGTGGTTCTTTTCTTTTTCTTATTCATATGGTGGGTTATGTTGATCTTTTTTCTAATGTTGAACAATCCTTGCATCCCTGATATGAATTCCATTTGATCTTTTTGATGTGCTGCTGGATTACTTTGGTTAGGATTTTGTTGAGAATTTTTGCATCTATGTTCATGAGGGATAGTGGTCTATAATATTTTTTCTTAGTGATGTCCTTCCCTGGTTTTGGTATGAGGGTTATGCTTGCTTCATAAAATATATTAGGAAGTTTTCTATCCTTCTCTACATTCTGGAATAATTTGAGTCAAATTGGTGACAGCTCTTCCCTGAATGTTTGATAGAACTCACCAATGAAGCCATCTGGCCTGGACTTCTTTTGGTTGGGAGTTTTTTGATGACCTGATCAATTTCTTCTTTGGTTATGGGCCTGTTTAGGCTTTTTATTTCACTCTGTTTAAGTTTATGTAAGTCGTGTTTTTCTAAAAATGTATCCATCTCTTCTAAGTTTTCAAGTTTGTTGGAGTACAACTTTTCATAGTATTCTGTTATTATCCTTTTGATTTCCTTTGGTTCCGTTTTGACATCGCTCAGGTGGTTTCTAATGTGTTATTTGTATCTTCTCCCTATTTTCTTTTGTTAGGTTTGCCAATGATCTGTCAATTTTGTTAAACCTTTCAAAGAACCAGCTTCTTGTCCTGTTGATTCTTTCTATAGTTTTTCTGCTTTCCATCTCATTTATTTCTGCTCTAATCTATATTATTTATTTTCTTTTGGTGGCTCTGTAGGTGCCCTCTGATGGGCTGTTTCTAATTTTTGTAGATGCTGTGTTAATGTGTTAATTTTGGTTCTTTGTTCTTTTTGGATTTGTGCGTTTATTGCAATAAATTGTCCTCTCAGCACCACTTTCACAGTGTCCCAAAGTTTTGGTATGTTGTATTTTCATTCTCATTTGTTTCTAGGAACTTTGTATGCTCACGTTGAATTCTTCTATAACCCAGATAATTTTCAGCAGGGTGTTATTTCAGTTTCCATGTATTTGACTTTATTTCCTTGGTCTTCCTATTGTTGATTTCTAATTTGATAGCA
>NW_006408550.1:16645653-16675857 GCF_000296735.1 Chrysochloris asiatica
ATCTTAGTGGTATTGAGAGATTTGTCTTCCAGGTCACTAGTTCTGCCTTACATCTCTTCTATTCTACCCCTTTGCCCTTTTGTTGTATTGTCTATTTCTGATATTCTATTATTGATCGTTTAGACCTCTTTCTGTAGGTTTTGAATAGTTTCCAATGCTGTATCTATCTTATTTGATTATTTCTATAGCACTTTCCTGACTTCTTCCTTATTTTTCTCAACTCCATTGTAAAGAGTTTTGAAACATTTTATAATCATTTTTCTGAATTCCTTCTTAGGCATTTTAAAGGCCTGCCCTCCTTCCAGAATGGAGTCCAGGTCTGCCTTTAGATTATTTGTCTCAGACATTTTATCTTGTTTCTGGACATGTGCTGATATGGTCATCTGTTTTTGCTTCTTAGACATGTTTAGTGTTTATCTGTGGCCTTAATACTTAATTAAGTGTGAGTTTTGGGTATTTTTTGTTTTCTGATTGCCTCCAGGTAGATGTGATCATGATGTGACTTTCCCTTTTCGCTGTTCTTATTGCTTAACTCAGAGTAATTTCCACAGATCTTGTCTGCCTCCCTGGTGTATGGCAGTTGGTATTGGTTCTTACCTGGATTTTGGTGATTGTAGCTTGACTATATGGCAGCAGTTGTGGTCTCTTCTTGGGTAATATAGGGAGAGAAAGAGTCCCCCAAAGGAAAAAGGGGGGAGCATAAAAGAGCAAAACAGCAACAGCAAAAAAGCAAGGAAAAAAAAGCAACAAAATAACTAGATTGGATACTGTAGTCTATAATCAAAGAAAGGGGAGAGAAGGGAGAGATGAAAAAAAAAAAAAAAATCTGTAACCTAATATGACTTTAATTGCCCTCTTCAGCTTCTTGCCTTCATGGCCGTCTGATAGATTTCAAGACGCCACTGTTGGTTGTTAGGCTATACCTCAGGATTTAATTTAATTTTTGGACTGTTTTGTTTTTAAACTCTCTTTCCTTCTCTATATCACTTGTTCTGGAATTTTCCCTATTAAAAAAAAAAAAAAACAACAGTTCAGATTGGCTCTTGGGCTGAGAGCATATGTGTGCATGCATGGCAGGTAAGCCTACCAGGGATGGGGGTGGGGAGTGTCCACTCTCACAGGCAACCCCTCTAGTCACTAGAATGGAGGTGCACAAAGAGTGGGTGACCAACAAACAGATACCAAATAAAATAAAATAAAATAAAAACAACTAAATCAGAACAAAGCAAACCCGACAAAGTGTGTTGTCCAACTCTGCTCCAAGATTCCCATGGTGTTATTCCATGATGGGTCTGTTCCTCAACTTGGTATTGCCATTTAGTCTTACCCAACTTGTTGGTTCCTGGCCACCAAATCCTGCAGATTCCTAATGTACACGATATCATACTTCTGCTACAAGTTCCATTAGCTACAAGCCTTCAAACTTTTTAAATATTATTACCTATGTGGTTCAGAGTTTTGGTTATCTGCCCTGGACCTCCTTCACCTGGTATTCTGTAGTATTGCTGATGGCAAACTTCACTGCACCTTTACCCTATCCACCATCCCAAACTGATTTTGACAGTGGTAAGAAATAAACCAACAGAGAAATGATAGTCTTTACAACTGGTGTTGGGACAATTGTATATCCAGAGGCAAAAAAGAACCTTTTTTTTCTTATGAATATTAACACACCCTCATAATTCATATAAAAACTAACTTAAAATAGGACATGGACTTAAATTTAAAATGTAAACCTATAAAATTTTAAGAAAAAACAAACCAGAAAATCTTCAGTGTTCACAAATTATTCTTAAACTCGATTTCAAAATTGCTATATATAAAAGTCAATATAAATTGTACCACATTAAAAAAAAAAAAAAATTTTCTGTTTGTTGTTGTGAAGTGCCATTGATTAGGTTCTGACCCCATAGTAAGCCTATATAGTGTTTCCAAGGAGTGGCCTTGAGATACAAAATGGCTTTGTAGTCCAGTGCTTTAACCCACAGTGCCACACCAGGACTATAAAAGACCCCAATCAAAGGACGAAAAGGTAAGCGACAGATTAAGTGAAGATATTTGCAAAGCTAAACACATACAAGGAACATAGTATTCTGACTCGTAGTAACCCTATGTAGGATTTCTGACACTAACTATTTACAGGAGCAGATAGCTTCAATTTTTCCCCAAAGTTTTGCAACTGGATGCCTAACACCTAACCCATGGTGCCACCAGAACCCCTTTAGAGAAATCCTAATTGAAATCACAATACGTTTTCCCTACACACCATCAGAATTACTAAAATAAAAAAAATCATGACAACATCAAATGCTGGTGAGGGTGCTGGGAAACCAAATAGCACACACAGTGCTGATGGGATACAACCTGGTCCAGCCACTCTATAAAAAAGAATAGTGTTTTCTCAACAAGTAAGCATACATTTAACATACTTATTGCACTCTTAAGTATTAGTCCGAAAGAAATAAATTTTTACTTGTGTAAAAACCTTTTACAGCCTTTTATTTTTATAAAAACCTGCACATGCATTTTCATAACAGCTTTAATCACAATATCCTGAAACTGGGACCAGTCCAAATGTTCTTCAATGAATAGTGAGTGGTTATGGAAAACATAATGTAGAACAATGTCCATACTGTCTTAGTTACTTAGTATTGCTACAACAAAAATACTCTAAGTGGATAACTTTAACAAAAAATTATTTTCTTACAGTTTTGTTGTTGTTGTCATTAAGTGCCATCAAGTCAGTTCTGACTCATAATGAACCTGAGGAGGCGCTGGTGGCTTTGATCTTGTGGCTCATAGTCAGTGCAGTGCTGATCCTGTACCAGGAGTCCACTCACAGTTTGTGGTTATGTGCTGTGGAGTTGGTTCTGACTCACAGCAATGCTGTATAGGGTTTCTGAGGCTGTAAATCTTCACGGGAGTAGAAAGCCTCATCTTTCTCCCGTGGAAGAGCTGGTAGTTTTGAACTGCTGACTTTGGGGTTAACAGCTTGCCTCATAACCACTACACTACCAGAGCCTAGAAGTCTGAATTCTGGGCGCCATCTCTAGAGGAAGGCTTTCTCAGTTAACTTTAGAGAAAGTCACCTGTATCTTCTCAGCTTTCTTGCTTGTCCTAATCTGCTCTTTTTATATCTTCCACAGATATAAATAGTGACACTAATTCTGTCACTAATGTGACAAAGACAACCCACTTCCATTAGATTCACTATCCATATTTTGGAGGGACACAACTTAACCCATAACACATACCATAGAAAACTACTCAAACACAAAAAAAGAAGAAACTTTTACTTTTTACATGCAACAACTTGAATAGATTTCCAGGCAACTCAGTTGAGTGAAAAAGGGTAACCCCAAATGTTTCCATACTGTATCATTCTATTTCTGTTGCTATTGATTTTAGGTACTATTCAGGAGGCTTTAACTGATAGTCACCCCATATATAACCAGTCTGGCACTCTTCTCACTATAGTTGCTCTGTTTGAGCCATGGTTGCAGCACTGTGCCATTCCATCTCATATAGGGTCTCCCTGTTTTTCACTGACCCTCTACTTTACCATCATATTCTCTTCCAGTGGTAGAGCCCTCCTGATGATGTGCCTAATGCATGAGAGACAAAGTCTCATTTTTATCATTTTTTAGGAACATTCTGGCTATATGTCTTCTAAGACTTGTTTGTTTTTTTAGGAGTCTAGAATATTTCCAATATTCTTCTGGAACACCATAATTAGAATGGGTCAGTTTTTCTTTTGTCTTCCTTTTTTTCCTTTTTCATTGTCTATTGATATGGCTTCTTAGATTTTTTTAAAAAGAGAGAGAGAGAGAGTAAGCAAGAGAGCTGGGGAACAGACTTAGTAAAGGGAAAGGGAGGGAGCTTGTTGTGGCTATAAAAGGATAACATGAGGTATAAAATGTTTAACTTTACTGTGGTCTTTACTGTGATGGTGCTTACATGAATGTACATGTGTGATAAAACTGAATGGTGGTGGTGGTAGTCCTGTAGCGTGGAGTTGGTTCAGACTCATAGTGATGCCCGTTAGTGTTACTGAGGCTGTAAATCATCAAGGTAGCAGAATGCCTGACCTTTCTCCGGTGACCTTGCAGTTGATAGCCCAGCTTGTAATCCACTATGCTACCAGGGCTTCTAATAAAACTAAATAGAAATAAATATAAACACACAAAAATTAAAGCATGTAAAATTGGTGAAATCTGAAAAACTTTGATGAATTATATCAATGTCAACTTTGAGATTGTGAAATTATGTTAGCATTGTACGTGGTGATTCCTTTGTGGGACACTAGGTAATGGGTATCTCTTTGAATTAAGGGATGTCTTTGTTATTTGGAACAACCTCATGCAAATCTATATCTCAATATATTTATGTATTTTAAACCACTCTAGTTTTAGTGTGAAGGTCGGTGGGTAATGGCAGGTGATTTATTGGCTCTTATGTTCATTGGGAGGTGTAGTGAAGAACAGGACATTTGATAAACACTAGCTTTCTTCTTAGTAATTCATTCATCAAGGGGGGTAGGAAGGCACAGGTGATGGGAAAAGAGAAATAACAAATTGAATTTTGAACTTACTGAGCATGTTTTCCATGTAAATCAACTAAACAGAATATATAAAATGAGATTACAAGAGGAAAGATGAGGAAATCCTAGGCAGGGGAAACATATACAGTGTTCTGCTGGATTTGCATCTATATACTTTCTATACAACATTGAATACATAAATAAATATTTCAGTATCAGAGTCATGTGCATATCACACAAGGAAGTATTTAGACTTAGAGGTTAAGAGTAATTTACAAAAGTATCTGAGAGAGTTTTAAAACAAGGCTGGATAAATTAAATCACATTTCCATTTTGTGTTATTAAATGAAACAGGAATTAATATAAAGGCCAAACCCCAATGACAAAGAGGTAGATTCCCACTCATAGCAATCATATAGTGCACTGATTAACCTACTGTAGAACCAGAGAGCCTTCAATACAAAACGCGATGCATCAAATCCTAAGTTATTGTTGTTAAGCGCATTTGAGTCAGTTCTGACTCAGTGACCCTGTATAGGGTTTCCAAGGAGCGAAAGTGAGCTTGAACTGCTGACCTTGCGGTTCAAATCAACCTTGCAGTGTAGCAGATTCACCTGCAGCACCACACCAGGACTCCTAAATATTAAGTTAATGTCCATAATATTATCCTGTTTTATCCTCACAAAAAACTTGAAAAGCTGAAATTTAATTATTTACAATTACTGATCAGAAGTTAAGAAACTTCAAGAAAGACAAAGGTCTAATAAATAGCCTTGTAGTCTGGAGTTTGAATCTTGATGCTTTTAAATTTTAAGCCTATATACTTTCTACTATATTAAAAAATTTATGATAGGTAGAAGAGGGGGATATTAGAATACTTTTCTGAAAATCGCAAAATTTCTTTTCTTGCTTATTTGGGACTTTTTTTGGTGGAATTAAATTTCTACGTTTACAGTTTTTAAGTATTTAGTCTACTAGAGGGAAGTTTTAAGAACTTTAGTTTGTTTTCCCAGTCTCTACAGGTTGGCTAAGCAGTATTGGCCTCAACTGACAAGTTATGGTTCCATCTCTCCAGATGCCCTACACAGCCTCTGTAAGTGCAGAGTACACAGTGTTTCCTCATATTCTTGGTTAGATAAAGGTTACTTTTCTTAGATTAATTGTTATTGTAATTAACATTTTGTTGTTGTTGTTGCTGTTGTTATTGGGAGTTTTAAGTATGTAGGGTAAATACATTTGTTAACAAATATCTTCACCTCAACAGAATACACAGGAATTAACAGCAAATATCTGCTGTTCAAAGTCCTGAAACTTACATGCTGCATTAGTTCTGACTTCACTGTCCACTAGCATAAACCCAAAATGAAGCCCACTGCCATGAGGACAATGCTGATTCATAGCAACGTTGTAGGAGAGACTAGAACTGCCCCATAATGTTCCCACTGCGACATCTTACTTCAGCACACTGCCTCATCTTTCTGCAGTGACTGATGGGTTCAAATAGCCAACCTTTCCCGGACCTTTCAGTGTTTTATCTACTACACTTCCAGTTCTCTCCAACTCCTAACAGGACTCTGCAAACTTCTATACAGGTAAAGCTTTCAAGAAAACAAAACAAAACAGAAACACAAAACACCACTTTTCCATTTCTACAGAAAATCCTGTGCAGCAACTCTAAGGTTTGTTTTTGCTTTCCCCAGGTAATTTTCTATACACTCTATTCTTTTTAGTTCTTACCTTTGCTTTAGGGTATTCCATTTCAGATTCTGAGTTTGACACATCTTGCCTATGATCTCGAGAGCTTAAAAGTCAATTTCAATATCGCATCTCACAGTACACATACTTTACAAACCAAGGGCAGCCAACCAAATCCTGGAAAAAGTAATTTTCAGGCAGAAATTTGGCTCATCTCCTTAATCAATATGGATGAAGCTTTACTATTTCCTAGGGACTTAAATATTATTACTTTATGACTATTGTTATTCAAACCCACCAGCTGCTCCTTGGAAACCCTATACAAGGTTGCTATGAGTCATAGTAGACTCAATGGCAGTTAACAACAGCATGATTACTACTACCCTTCAGGTGCTTAGTGGCTATGTGGGATAAGCGTGGACTGTGAACCACAAGGTCAGTGGTTGGAACCCACCAGCTGTTCCTAAGGAGAAAGATGAGTCTTTCTGATCCAGCAAAGATATACTGTCTCATGAATCCTATACAGGGTCGCTATGAGTTGGAACTGACTCCAAGGCACGTAACAACAACAACAACCAATTCCGTAATCTAGATTTAATTTTCAAAGGCATTTCAGCAGGGAACTCTATTCCCAATCTCATAATCACCAGAATGCAGTGCAAGTCTGAATATCTCCTATAAACACTAAAAAGGTGGATGGAGAGCAGGGGGTTTGGAGATGTTTTTGTGAGCCAATCAGTTAATGTTGATCCTTCACCTCTAAAGCAGCCAAGCTCTTGTATAGATTTAACTTCTCTCCATTCACGCCATCTAGTGGTTATAGTTGTTGCATGTTTGGTTTTAAGAAAGATTCCTGATGCTTAGGGGGGCGGGGTACGCTGAAAAACAAAACGGTTGGCTGCAACAATTTCCAGGTCTCTTGACAGACAAATCACTTACCCCTCACACAGACACCTTGAACTGTTTTAACCATATTAGAGATGTGCAAAGAAGATAAAGGGACTCGGATTAAAAGACACTCACGCCTCTTGAAGCTGACATTTAGGCAAGGGCTCCATATCGTTCCTGTCATTCGCAAAGGACAGGAAAAGGAGTTGTAGCAAAATCTAGATCAAGGAAACTGCCTGACTTTTCGACAAGTTGGATAGGTTGTTTACTAATCCCTGCACTGTGACCATCTGGTTTTCAAAATAAACGGGAAGGGAAAACACTTAAAAATTCAGCCGCGGAGCTTTGCAGGTCTAGCCACCCAGTCGCCCCCAGAAGACATCCAATTTCTGCGCGTTCCGCTGATCTTAACCTCGTTCACCAGCTTCTCCAGATCTCGCTTGCTTTCTAGCTCTCTCTCACTTATTTATCCTCCCCCCCCCCCATTTTTTTTTTTCCCACGCTCGGCTAGAACCAGGGCTCAGGAGGCAGAAACAAGGTACGAGTCCCCTTCACCCTCTCCACCACCAAACCACCGCAGCCTAGCGCGTGAAGCTTCTTCCCTTTGTTCGTCCGAGGCTCGCTCCCCTCGTCAGACTGATCCACCTGGATGCTCTCCCTCGGTGACATTTTGCGCTGGGGCTGTGGGTGGCTGGGGTGGAGCAAAAAGAGCCCTACAGAGGCGGGGGCAGAGAAAGGTCAAGGCGAGGCAAAGGCAGGCGAGGCAAAGGCAGGAGACGCCTCGGCTAACCTGCGTGGTGGGGCGTGCGCGCCGTTATTTATTTATTTTTGCCTTATTTATTGATCGTACTAGCAGCGCGGCGCTGGGATCCGAGGGAGATGCAGGACCACCCACTGGCGTGGAAGCAGCAAGTCGCCCTCCCGCGCCCCCGCGTTGCCGAGCGCCTCTTGCCTCCGCTCACGGGCACGAGTCCCCGCTGGCCCGGGCCCGGGCCCCGCCGCACCGCCACCACTCGCCTGGCCGCCCCGCAGCCCCGGCGCCCCGCAGCCCTGCACCGCGCCGCCCGGGACCTAGTGACTGCAGCCGCTCAGTAAGTTGGCTGGAGCGGATCCCCTTGGTTTTCGCCTCCCCCGCACCTTTTGAACTTGTTGCTGCTCTGCTCGCCTGCGCCAGGCTTTTGGAAGGTGAAAAGGAGGAGGGCAGCTCAGAGGGTGGGGGAAGGGGAAGAAGAGCTCGCTGGAGCTTTATTTCTGTGCCCTCGGAAGATTGCTTTCGGCGACTCCGGAGCTGCTGTCTTTGCTTTTTCCATTCCGCGTGCAGGGCCAGGAGAAAGTCTCTATGCAACTCAGCCCCAGTACGCACTTGGCCAGGTATGTACCACGGGCGAGGCGCGTTCTGCGCGATGGCAGATGTTGCTGCCGCCTTGGCGGCGGCAGCTGCCAGCTCCCGGGCTCTGTAACTGTCACACCGTACCTGAGCTGAACTTGGAAAGAGTGAAGGGGCGATTGAGCGAACCCTTTTGGCAGACACAGGGGGTGTTTGCTGACGTGGGGGAGCAGGATCTGTATTAACACCCCCCACCAGCGTGCCACAGTGCAGCACCTCCATTTCTACAAATACCGTCCGAAGAGTAGAGGCGGCCACCGGACTCCCCAAGACAGAAGTGGGGTAGCAGCGGTGACCCTGTCTGGGAAGCTACAACAGGTCGCCTTTTGAGACTCCTTTGGCGGGAAGGGGCGCTTAGAAACGGAAGGTTCTAAAGCGCTGAAGGAGAAGAGAGAATGGTTCTCTAATTTGTCAAAAGAGTATCACTGAGTGTCTGGAGTGACTGTCCTTCCTCTTCTTTATTCTACTCCACGCATACTGACCCCTCATTATCCAGACTGTGTGTGGAGGGAAAAGTCACAAACACCTGTTTGAAGAAACTCCTGCATCTGAAGTCACCAGTGTGCTGATTTTTGCCAGGGGGTTGCTGGGTTCAATTGCTGGAAGAGATTTGGAATTATTCTCTTAGGGGTGATTGTTACGACACTGTAATTTTGCTCTTATTACTCCTGAATACTTGTCTTTGAGGGGTACTTGCCCGTCTGAGTATTATAACTTCCCCAGGAGCCCTACCTTGGAGTCAGTGAGCTCTCAGGACCACGTTTCTTGGCAGTATTTTATACACAGAGAGAAAGAGGGTTCCTGTGATTACTTGGACCCACTGCAGAGGCCGGGTGATCCCTCTCCTTGCTTTCACCCAGAAGAACCATGGCGGCTGGGGTGGCAGCATGGCTGCCCTTTGCCAGGGCAGCAGCCATCGGCTGGATGCCTGTGGCCTCAGGGCCAATGCCAGCTCCCCCCAGGCAAGAGAGGAAAAGAACTCAAGATGCTCTAATTGTGCTGAATGTGAGTGGCACCCGTTTCCAGACATGGCAGGACACCCTAGAACGCTACCCAGACACCCTGCTAGGCAGTTCTGAGAGGGACTTTTTCTACCATCCAGAGACTCAGCAGTATTTCTTTGATCGTGACCCAGACATCTTTCGCCACATACTGAATTTCTATCGCACTGGGAAGCTGCACTATCCCCGCCATGAGTGTATCTCTGCTTATGATGAAGAGTTGGCCTTCTTTGGGCTCATCCCAGAAATTATTGGTGACTGCTGTTATGAGGAGTACAAAGATCGCAGGCGGGAGAACGCAGAGCGTCTTCAGGACGATGCTGATACTGACAACACAGGGGAGAGTGCACTGCCCACCATGACCGCTCGGCAGAGGGTCTGGAGGGCCTTTGAGAACCCTCACACCAGTACAATGGCCCTGGTATTCTACTATGTTACAGGGTTCTTCATTGCTGTCTCAGTCATTGCCAATGTGGTAGAAACAGTGCCATGTGGGTCTAGCCCAGGTCACATTAAAGAGCTGCCTTGTGGTGAGCGGTATGCAGTGGCCTTCTTCTGCTTGGATACAGCTTGTGTCATGATCTTCACAGTTGAGTACTTGCTTCGCCTGGCTGCTGCACCCAGTCGTTACCGTTTTGTGCGGAGTGTCATGAGTATCATCGATGTGGTGGCCATCCTGCCTTATTACATTGGGCTGGTGATGACGGACAACGAAGATGTCAGCGGTGCCTTTGTCACTCTGAGAGTCTTCCGAGTCTTCCGAATCTTTAAGTTTTCCCGCCATTCTCAAGGCCTGCGCATCTTGGGATACACACTGAAGAGCTGTGCCTCAGAATTGGGCTTCTTGCTCTTCTCACTCACTATGGCTATCATCATATTTGCTACAGTTATGTTCTATGCAGAGAAAGGTTCTTCTGCCAGCAAGTTCACCAGTATCCCTGCTGCCTTCTGGTATACCATCGTCACCATGACAACACTAGGGTAGGTACCCTTAAGGGGAATGAGATGGAGGTTGGGTATGGGACCAGATGATTATGGAGCAATTAAGGCATCTGAGAATTTAGAGAAGATAATGTTGCCTGTTCTTAAATGCTTTTAGGAAAGTGTTGTTGAAATTGCTTTGAAGGACTCTTCTGATCTCTGAAATGGGTGTGTTGTATATATCGTAGTACTTAAGAAGTTGCTAGCAAATGTTGGGTAGTATTGTTTGATGGTGATTAATCTCAAATACAAATCTGAGATTCCTGAATATAGGAAAAGATTTACTATAGCATATGTATAAATGTATAACATATAGTAACAATGAAAAACAGAAGATGTGTGTCCAAATAAAGATGAACATTTGCACAGTATATGTAGAAATGCAAAGCAAGAGCTTCTGTGTATTCAAAATCTTTCCATTTATGTTTGAAATATTATGTTCATATAAATATGTGCTTGTGGGATTTATTTTTCCACTAAGAACTATAACAGTTTACAATACTATAAAACATATCATTGTAGAGATCATTACCAAAGGACTTTGAAATGTATGTGCATATTAATATATTTGCATTTCATATGGCTGGTAGGTTTAATACTTGATAAACCTTGAGAACCAACACTGTTGAACTCCACAGAATACAGTGGAATGATATTTGCATGTTTAAGACTTTAGGTTCATAGTTGTAAATTAAGAAGCAAATGACTTCCATTACATATTTTTTAGAAACTACAAATCCCATCAGGCAAATGGTCTGTGTTCATTAAATAAAAGCAGAAGGTAGAGTAGTAATGGGTAGAATAGATAGCCACCAAGGACTGGTTGCATTCTAGGATTTTACGTTCAAATTTCATTCTAGAATCTCTGGACATTCTTTTGTTTTTCAGTCATAATGTTTTGTAACCAAAGGGACATACTCTGAATTAGTGTGTTTTTGAAAATAAGAATTTTAGGGCTAGAATTAAGATTTTTTTACTTGGCAGAAAAATGTGAAAAAGAGTAAATGATTAGTAATGGTAATCAAGATGTAGACAAGTACCAATGTTTTACATATTATTTAACCTAATAAAATAAGATGATCACAATCTTTTACTTTTATGAGTTCTTAGATAAACCAGGAAGTAATGTTATTGCCCTTTCTTCAGCTTTTCTGCTACTTTTCTTGCACAAGCAATCAGTTCAATGAGTTTGGTACTGGCTATAAAAAAGTTATTCCCAAGGCTGCTGTTTAAGTTTTGTGTTTCTGACTAATTTAATTGGCTTCTTTAAGGGACACTGTGGTTAAAGTCAACTTAATTTTATTAGTCATATTGTGTTGAATAGAATTTTTCATGCTACCATGCCGTCAATCAATGGATTATTTTATATGTGGAAGCATTTTGACTAATATAAGTCATAATGATAAAGTAAAACACAAAGATTTATGATTTTGATTTATTCTTTCACATACATTTTGGAGACATACTGGTGCATTTTGAAAATTAAATTAATACAAATCCCTTTTCCTTCTGTTTCTTTTTCTCTTTAATTCCTTTGATAAATTTGAAACATTTTGAAGATGCAAAATAACTTAGTTTTGGTGCTTATGAGTTAGCAGAGAGAAGTCTTTTTACTTGTTTTTTGTATCTTTTGTTAAGAAAAATTGTATATAATAGAATGCTATTTAACTTCAAAGTTGAAGTGTACATCAGTAGAATAGGAGGATGTATTCCTGGTGTGATGCTGTAAAATGAACACTGAACTGCTAACCACAAGGTCAGTGGTTCAAATTCACCAGCCCCTCATCTGAAACCATATTCATGGTCTTGATGAGTCAGAACTGACTCAACAGCAGGTAACAACAACAGGTTAAGGGAGAATAAAGAAACAGTGGTAAAAAGAAATATACTTCAAAAATTGTGGTATATATGCAGTTGTTTTTTTTTGTTTGTTTGTTTGTTTTGTTTTGTTTTTTCTAAAGGTATCAATGGGTCCTTTTAATGGTGTATACTTCCTGTATGGTTTACTACAGGTATTATTATTATAATGAATGCTGATGAGATTCTAATTACACTGCCTAGAAATTCTACTCTAGACATGAGAATCTAGTATTCTTTTTTCCCTGCTATGACATTCAAATCTTGTTTTATTTTAAAACTTATTTTTGCTTTCAGAAACAGAATGAAGAAATTTTAAAACTACTGATAATTTTTTAACTATATAAGTAAAATGATTACCAGAATTCAATTGTTGAAATAATTTAAGAGTCTGAATCATAATGTCTGAGAAAAAATATTTAATTTAATTCATATGTTCCATATTTAAGTGGATTAGAATGATTGAATACACACTTTCTGAGAACTTGGAAGCAAAGAGCAGTTACTTTTAAGATGTATTATTTCACAGAAGTTAAGAAATTACAATGTTAACACATTAAACTAATTAAGAATTATGATAGCAGTAATGCTTCCAAGATCCACATCTCATCTGTCAGTTTGTCCGACTTTGGTAGCTGGTTTATGTTGTGTGTTCTTGCAATGCTGGAAGCTATGTTACCTGTATTCCACATAGCAGCAGGGCCACCCATGGTAGACATGTTTCAGTGAAGCTTCTAGACTCAGACAGACTATTAAGAAACACCTGGTGTTCTTGGGAAAAAAATGGCCAGTGAATGAAATCTTATGGATATCAGTGAATGTTGTCTGTTGTGACTTTGCAAGGTGAGTCCTTCGGGTTTGAAAGCACTCAAAAGATGCCTAGGATAGAGCTGCTTCTTTAAAGGAGATATGACCTTAATGAAGGGAATAGAGCTTTCCGGACTTTGGTGTGCTGATGTGGCATAACTCAAAGCGAGAAGAAACAGCTGCAAGCTTCCATTAATAAGCAGGAAATGGAATGTACAAAATATGAATCTAGGAAAACTGGAAATTGTCAATTATGAAATGTAATGCTTAAGAGTAGATATCCTATGCATTAGTAAGCTGAAATGGACTGATGTTGAACATTCTGAAACAGACAAACATATGCTGTACTCTGCAGGCAATGACAAATTCAAGAGGAATAGTATCACACTCATTGTCCAAAAGAATATTTCAAAAACTATCTTGAAATACAACACTATCAGTGATGAGATACTATTCACATGCCAACAAGGAAAACCTTGTTAATATGACAATTGTTCAAATTTATACACCAACCACTACCACAAAAAAGGTATTACCAACTTCTGCAGTCTGAAATTGATCAAACATGCAATTAAGAAGTATTGATGATTACTGGTGATTGGAATGTACAATTGAAAATAAGGAAGAAGGATCAGTAGTTGGAAAACATGAATTTAGTGAAAGAATGATGAGATACTAATTACACTGCCTAGAAATTCTACTCTAGACATGAGAATAATTTTCCCTGCTATGACTTACAAATTTTTATTTGATTTTGAAAGAGCATGATAGAAATTTGTACTGGTGTGGTGGAATGGCACTGTAGGATGAACACTGTACTGCTAACCACAAGGTTGGTGGCTCAAACCCACCAGCTGCTCCTCAGATACCCAAGCAAGGTCACTGTGAGTTGAAACCCACTTAACAGCAGTTAACAACAAAGGTATAGAAATGCTGATGCAATTAAAAAACAATCCCTTTATAAGAGAATTAAACTGACATTTAACAAGGCATAAGCTTTATAATATGTCAAGGGTCTTAGGAAACATCATCATCAAGCATATTTATAATATATTTTAATTTCCTGAGTAAATATATATTGTTGTTAAGTACCATTGAGTCTTTCCAACTCATAGCAACCCTGTATAGGGTTTCCGAAGAGCGGCTGGTGATTTTGAACTGCCAACCTTAAGATTCAAACCGACCTTGTTGTCCAGTGCTTGTACTACAGTGCCACACCAGGCCTCTACATACAAATATATATTACGTTGTTGTTGTTGTTGCTACGTGCCATAAAGTCAGTTCCAACCCATAGCAGTATAGTGTTTCTGAGGAGCAGCTGATGGGTTTGAACCACAGACCTTGCAATTAACAATCCAGTGCTTATCCTATAACACCTCACCAGGACTCCATACATGTGTGTGTGTATATTTGTTATGTATATGTATATGTTCTGATGTGGCACTATGGGTTAATGCGTTGGACTGCTAAGTCGGTTTGAACCTCAGGGTTGGCAGTTCAATCTCACCAGCTGCTCCTCAGAAACTCTACACAGGATTGCTATGAGTCAGAATAAACTCAACGGCACTTAACAACAACAACATGCATATATATATATATATGTGTGTGTGTGTGTGTGTGTGTCTATGTACACATTTGTATGCCTATGTGGATAGATAGATAGATAGATTTGCTGTGTTATGTGCTGTCTAATCAGTTCTAAGTCATAGCAATGCTATGCATAACAGAAGGAAACACTGCCCAGTGCTAAGCCATCCTCAGTTGTTGTATTTGAGACCACTGCTGCCGATACGCTGTCATTCCATCTCATTGGAGGTCTTCCTCTTTTTTGCTGATCGACAGCATTACCAAGTATGTTATCCTTCTAAAAATATGTCTAAAGTATGAGAGACGAAGTCTTGCCGTCCTAACTTCTAAGGAGCATTGCAGCCATATTTCTTTCAACACAGATTTGTTTGTTCTTCTGGGTTTTGTTGTTGTTGTTGTTTTAATTTTAAAATATATTCAGCATAGCCCAACTTTAGCTTACCCAATGTATCTCAGACTCTGATTTATGAGGTAGTAGTGCCCATGGGAGGAGCTCTGGTAGCGTAGTGGTTACGAATCGGGCTGCAAACTGTTAAGGTCAGCAGTTCGAAACTGCCAGCTGTTCTGCTGGAGAAAGATGAGGCTTTCTGCTCCCGTAAAGATTTACAGCCTCAGAAACCCTGCACAGGGTCACTTTGAGTCGGAACCGACTCCATGGCACATAACAATAACAACACCAACAGTGCCCATGGGAGTCCTGGTGTGGCGCTGCGGATTAATGAGCTGGACTTCAAAGTCGTTTGAACTGCAAGGTCGGCAGTTCAAGCTTACTAGATTCTCCTTGGAAACCCTATACAGGGTCGCTATGTGTCAGAATTGACTCAAAGGCACTTAACAACAACAGCAACAACAGTGGTCTCATGTGGTGCTGTGCGATGAAGTACTGGACTAAAAGGTGGGCTTGAACCCTAAGGCAGGGGCTGAAACTCACTAGCTGCGCCTTAGAGACTGTATACAGGGTTGCTATGAGTACGAATTGACTCATTGGTACTTCACCACCACAACAACAATAATAACAAGTGGTCTCGTGTTTTGCTGGAGGGTAAGCCCTGAACTGGTAGCCACAAGGTCAGTTATTGAAACCCACCAATGGCTTCATGGACACCCTCTACAGAGTCACTATAAATAGAAACTGGCTTGATTTGGAAATGAAACAAAATATTATTAAACAACACAATGGTAGAAAATTAGTGACTTGCTCTCTGTTTAGCCATGTTACACTCTACAATCATCTGAAAAGGAAAGACAAAAATTCTCCAAATTGTTAAAAACATGGATTCCACTAGCAGCCTCTGTGCTAACAAAAACAAAAGAAAGTCTTAGGCCAGATTAAATGTGAATCCTTCTCAGTACTTGCTAAGGCATGAAGTTTATGCAAGATACTTAAAGAAAAAGCAAGACCAGATTGCACTATGATGTTTGCACAATTGCCAAATCATATTATAGATGTTAAATGATGCATGAGTATAATTGTCTCTTTATAAGACCCTGAGAAACCAGCTCTATAATATTTCAATTTTAATAGGTTTGGTGAACACCTGTTTGGTTGAGAAGCAAAAGGCAAACTAATTTTTCAGTGCAATTTCCTTATCAATGTATCAGAGATATTCATTCTTTAGAATGGCATAATTAAAGAGAAACTTATCGTAAACAGAGATAAGTAAATAGATCCATGTAGTTGGCTAAAAAGAAGGATAAACTTTTAAATAACATCTACCTACTATTTGTCACTGCTCTGATTACATAGCTTTGGCGAATGTTGGTAATCTATCATTCAGAATCTTTATGTAGAGAATTTTGGCTTAACTATTACTGAAAATGGATGAAATTATTTTCCCCTACACTAGCACCTGTACATAAATATTATTAAAGGGTTTATCTAACACATCTTTAAAAGGTGGAAAGGACCACATTTATCTCTCTGAGGAAGAGCTCTACTATGGTTAACATCCATTTTGACTTTGGCACACCGCAACATATTTTTATATTGATTTTTTATAGATCATGTTAACTGATGAAATTTGAAAATGAGTTTTTAAAGAAATGTAGATTTTCTTTTTTCACTTTTAGTTTTATTGTGGCTAACTGCCGTTGAGTCGATCCCAACTCATACTAACCCTGTATATCTTTGTGGGACCAGAAAGCCTCATCTTTCGCCTACGGAGCATTTGGTGTGCTTGAACCACTGACTTTGTGATTTGAAGCCCAGTGCTTATTCTACAGAGCCACTGTGCTCCCCCTTTTAGCATTACAGGAGCCAAATTTAAATAAGCTTGTATTTGGCATGGTATAAGTATTTGGCACGGTATTTGGCATGGTATGTTGTTAATTGCCTTCCAGTCAGTTCTGACCCATAGCGACCCTGTATGGGGTTTCCAAGGAGCAGCTGGTGAGCTTGAACCACCGACCTTGTAGTTCAAAGGGCTTTGCAATCTGATGCATTCGCCCACAGCGCCACACCAGGACACATGGTATAAGTTGTCTTAAACTGGGTTCTCTGTAAAAGCAAAACCAATAAAGTGAGTATATATGCAGTTGACCCTTTAACAATGTGGGTTTGAATTGTACAGGCCCACTTATGCACAAATTACTTTCCTGTTGCTATTGCTGTTAGTTCAAGTGTTATGAGAACCTCCTTAAAATACCAGGTGACATTCATCATCGTTGCATGAGCAATTCACCCTTGTGGTCTTCAAGGGTGCCAAAAATAGTGGAGGAGCCATGTCTGACCTCCTCCAGCTTCACAAGAGGGAAGGAGGAGACTCACCAGGCAGGGACAGATTCAGATTAAATGGAGGTCAGATGTGCCTCCAACCTTCTTTATCCTATTCGGATATCAACCATCCCTCCCAGGACACTCTACTTCAGCTGGGTCACATCCTCTGTTGCAAGCGGTCACACAGAATTTACAGACAATGCTTAAGATTATGGGAATTATTCCGGAAGTGAACAAGGTGAAATTCAGAAACAACTCAGGTTCTAAAAGTTCTCCATTCAGGACCCCCTGTCTTCTCAGCCATACTACAGGTGTGTCTCTCTCTCATCCTCAGACTCTCAGCATCATGACCCCTTGGTATCTACCATGCTCAGTCAAGTGTTACAAGCTTCTTTAATCTTGTGGGTAACTATGGAAAGGGCATCCCATTCTGCAAACCAGCCTTCTGCCCACAAAGGCAGTCATCCTCCCTCATTTGGGTGGGTGGGAAAGCTTGCCACTCTGTCTCTCCAAGCCTGTGCCTCAGCTGACATGCCTTTTTCTGAGCACAGATCTCAGACTCATCTTTCTTGATAGTATTGGGATCTTCTGTCTCTGTTTCTCAGATAGCTCCTTTTAAATTTGGCACAATGGACAAATTAACCAGTCCCTCCTTAGAGTGTCATACACCCTGTTTGCATGGTTCCAAACAGTTTGGAGTCCTGTGGTGATGCAATAGGATTAGTACTGAATTGTTAGCTGCAAGTTCAGTGGTTGAAACCCACCAGCCATTCCTCAGAAGGAATATACAAGGTGACTATGAATCAGAAGTGACTCAATGACACTTAACAAAAACAACAATCCAATTACTAGGAGGCAGTTACAAAAGCTGTGGTAGAGGAGCTATAATTCACTGTATCACGAAGGGTCAACTGTATGTGTGTATATATATGTGTGTGTGTGTATTAAAGAGAGAGAGAAAAAGGCATACACAGAAAGAAGTTTTAGGAAATGGTTTACTAGGTTGTAAAGGTTGGCAAGTACCAAGTTCGTGGATCAGACACCAGTCAGGCTTCTGCTGATTCACATAGCTTCACTGGCTGACAAACACTAGGTCAGCAGGTACAACAGCAGGCTGCTTGCTCACAGGCCAAGGAGGCCAAAAAAATCTTAAGATTGCCATGCAATCCAACAAGCTTCTAGCTCAGGTCTCAAGAATTAGAGATGAAATGATAATGAACAAAATGTAGGTTCAGTAGGAAAGGTCTGCAACTTTTGTCCGAACATTCTCCAGATATATGGGATGCAGGCCCAACTCTGTCATAAATCTTACAATTGATTAGCTGATCATGTCAGATCCCCTCATGGAGGGTGACCACATTAGTACATAACCACTACTGAGAATCATGGTGTAGTCAAGTTGACCCACAACCTTAACCAGTGCAAATTATAAGCATTTAATGTTTATAGATACAACATCTATAGCTGTTGTTGCTGTTGTTAAGTGTTATCAAGTCAGTTCTGACTCATAGCAACCTTGTACAAGGTTTCTTAGGAGTGGCTAGTAAGCTTGAACCACTGATCTTACAGTTCAAACCGACACTACAGCCTAGCACATTAACCCTCAGCACCATACCAAGATTTTAGCATTTAACAAATTGGCATATAGAAATATAGCAGGAAAGATAATATATGTCATTTCAACCCGCTACCCTAGAGAAGGGGCCAGTTTTTTGTTTCACTTGCTTTGTTATGCATTTTATTTATTTCAAAGATTTATTTTTAGACTAGTGATTGGCTTTCTATTATTTGATTTGCATCCTTACATCTTTTCATTTTGATGTTACCCATTTTGTATTCACGTAGATATTTTTCCTAACAAATTATTTATTAGCTCAACTGAATTCCTGGTGGAGGCAAATTTAGCTGTGATATATTTAAAATTCATCGTTTTACACATACAAGATTCTTGTGGTTTGTCCATAGTTCCATAGGTAAGTAATAAGAAACTTTGGTGAAGTTTCATGTTTTATAATCATTTTCTTCTGATGATCTTACAATAACTCTTTGGGAGTAGCTAGGAGTCCTGGTGTGGTGCTGCAGGATAATGCTCTGGACTGCAAGGTCAGTTTGAGCCACAAGGTCAGCAATTCAAACCTTATACAGGCTCCTTATGGGTCGGACTGACTCTACGGCACATAACAACATGCATGAGTACAGTGCATTTCTTACCTATTTCTATTCTCTATGGCTTTTTATCTCCATATTCCTAAATTTCACTTCTGGCTCTGCATTTGTTCACACAGCACTGGAACCCTGATAGAACATAAACCTGTACTCTCATCCAATGTCTTGTAAAGCCATTTGTGGACAAAATTCTTGATGGAAAGTATTTTACTGGGCCAGATGGAGAAAAAGTAAAATAAAATTATTTTGCCTGAATTATGCATCTAGTCAGAGCTATCTAAAAAGAGTTAGCCTGCCGTTGCTTGAAGCTGTGCACTTGAACTCTCTTTCATTGAAGGCACATAATGAAAAGAGTATTTACTAAAGTAGAAGTCTTACTATCTTTCAGAGTTGTAATGATAACTTTATACTCTTTATTGTTCCCCACTCGCCATATGTCTCATAGATTTCTGAACACAAATATATATACAGAGATAAGGATTTTTCCCCACAGGCTTTGGTATCTTGTTTTGATGGTGTAAGATATGTTGGTATTGAGAAGAAATCCAGGGCTGAAACACCATCTCTATATTTCTGCTTACATTTCAGCATTCTTTGCTTTGGTAGATTCCATTTCAAAGCTCTGCCCTTTAGCTTACTCTTTTGAGAGCCAGCCTATACACTGACCTTCACCCTGAAGCCTTCTCAACCGCCTACAACTATATCATCTATAGCTCAAATCACTTTTGATATTATATAAGTTTTATTTTATATATGATTGATGGTTCTACATCTTGCCCTTCTAACTAGATTGAAAGAGTTTTGAGGTTGGTGATGTATACCTTTTGGGGCCTTGTTGCCTAATTCTGTGCTCTAAATTTAGAAGCATAGATATTATTGTGCTACTAAACATGATGTGGAATGGCATCTGTGGACACCATGAAGTAATCCTTAGTCATGGAGCAATACCATACCAGAGCTCTCAGTAATGTATCAATCAAAGCAAAATTATGTTTCTTAATTCAATGTTAATTTTTTTCATTTATTATTTAATATTTTTGTTTAAATGAATTATAATCTACCTTTTTATTGTTCTCTTTTAGATGGGGAGGTCTATGACACGTTTTTAGTCTTTCATCAACAGTTAATTCTTTCTATAAAGACAATCAATAGCTGTCACTGGCTGTTTTCTTAATAAGTGTGCTTGCTGGTGATAGTTGGGTAAATTTCAAATCTCTCTGGAAAGCATATGGAAATATCTTATAGTTTTGGGTCAGTATAGACATACACTGACTTTTCTTTGAAGCTTAGTTCTCCATCTTAAAAAGAGGAGTCCAAGGAGCCCACAAGCCAAATGGATACTTTGATAGTATTCATGGCTGGAAAGTTGTACTTATATCTTTTCCCAGTGAACAACAGCACTTTTTCCCCTTTCATTCTGGACCCTCTATAGAGTTTCCAAGATTGGCTTATGGGATTGAACTGACATCCTTGCATATATATGGTATGGTTATTTATATATATATATATTTCTTTACCATGTATACATTTTAATCTTTATGATAGTCATTACATTTTCTTTAGCTTATGTTTTATATCCAATTATTCATTAGATTTTTCATGTATTTTATAATACATGATTTATTCCTGTATTTTGAAGCTAACTGAATTGAAATGAGTTTCGATTTTAAAAATTCTCCATTTAGTTGAAAAGATTAATGCAGGTGTTCAATAGATAAGAAATCAATTGTAAAAGACAGAGGATAATTATTTAATTCAGATATGTGGTGCTTTAGAATATCACACTTAAGATTCTATTTAAAGGATTTTAGTTCCTTTTTTAACTCTGTAGTAGGTGTATATATATATTTATATATTCTCTCCAGGTGTCTTGTTATTTTTGTGAGTTTTAAAATAAAATGGTTTATACATCTTGAAATCTGTGAAGGTTGCCACCAGATATGTATTTTTCAACCCAAATTAAACTTGGGCCTGGTGTGGCACTGTAGGATAAGTACTTAATGCAGTGCTAACTGAAAGGTTGATTGTTCGTTGTTAAGTGCCGTCAAGTCGATTCCGACCCATAGCAACCCTGTATAGGGTTTCCAATAAGCAGCTGGTGAGCTTGAACCACCGACCTTGCAGTTCAAATGACTTTGCAGTCTGACGTATTAGCCCACAGCATCACACCAGGGCACCTTGGAAGGTTGATGGTTCAGTTAAAATAGAGATCCTGGTGTGGCACTATAGGAGAAGTACTGAGTGAACTGTTAACTGAAAGGTTGATGGTTTAAACCCACCAGCTGCTCCTTGGAAACAGGGTCTTTATGAGTTGAAACCGACTCAATGGCACTCAGCAATGACATGCATATGTTGATGCTCAACAACAGCATGCATAAGTTGTTGTTAGGTGTCAAGGAGTCATTTCCGATTCAGAGCAATCTAATGCACAACAGAATGAAACACTCCCAAGTTCTGTGCCATCCTCACTATTGTTGTGAAGTTTGTGATCATTGCTGTTATGACTGTGCAAGTGTATCTTGTTGAATATCTTCCTCTCTTTTGCTGATGTCCTTGTCCAGGGACTGGTCCCTCCCAAAAATATGTCCAAAGTGTAAGAGATAAAGTCTCACTGTCCTGACTTCTAAGGAGCTTTCTGGGTGTACTTCTAGCACAGATTTGTTTGTTCTTCTAGCAGTCCCTGGGACTTTTAATATTCTTCTCCAACACCATAACTTATATACATCGGTTCTTCTATGGTATCCCTTATTTAATGTGCAACTTTCATGTGCGTAGGAAGTTACTGAAAATGCCATGGCTGGGTCAAGCTCAACTTAGTCCTCAGAATGACTTCTTTCCTCTTGAATGTGTTAAAGAAGTCTTATGTAGCCAATAAATATGTCATTTGATTTCTTGATTCTTGCTTTTATGAGTGTTGATAGTGGATACAGGCAAAATCAAGTCTTTGACAACTTCAAACTTTTCTCCATTTATCATGATGTTATTTTTTGGTCTAGTGATGAAGACATCTGTTTTCTTTACATTGAGGTACAACCCACATGCGTATAGCAGATACATGATGAAAAACTTTACAGAAACAGTACTTTGGTACATATTACTATGCTGGATAGTCACACAGATTTGTCAGTGCATAACCAGAGAGATTGGTTATGTGCTTTGGAGTCGGTTCTGACTCATGGCGACCCTGTATAGGGTTTCCGAGGCTATATATCTTTATGGGAGCAGAAAGCCTTATCTTTCTCCTTTGGAACAGCTGGTAGTTTCAAACTGCTGACCTTGCGGTTCAAAGCCCGATTCGTAACCACTACTCTACCATAGCTCAAGCGTGGCAACAGTAGTGAGGTTGGCCCAGGATCGGGCAGTGTTTCAGTGTGCTGTGCATAAGGTCGCTGTTAGTCTATACAAACTCGATGGCACCTAACAACAACAACAACAACAACAACAACAACAACAATCAGAGAGAAGTCTGGGTTGGAAGAACAAGAAGTAAATTAGCATCATAAAATTTGAAGAACAAAATGTATATGCTTCCCAAGTAAGTAAGTGGGGCAAACAGTTCCTGAATTTAAAGAAATTTAGGATGGCACCTCACTTAGACATGCTGTTTTCATTAACACTTATGGCCTCCATATATATAATTCTGTATCCAAACCAGAAGTTCTAGTCAAAGATAATGCAGGCTAGGATTCATGAAGGCTCACAGAAAGGAAAACGTTCTAGTTTTCTCAGTTCCTTTTATATACTTAAGTTGACAATGACAGTTACACTGTCATAACTACTCTGCATTCTCTATCTTGAACAGGAAACTAAGTTCCTTTCATGATGCTACAAAAACGAAGTCAGAATTATCTGAATTATCTGACTCCATATCATTTTAATGTATTGAAATAAGTAAGTTCCTTAGCCATGTTTTTTTTTTTTTTGAAGTTTTTATTGTAAATTGAGTCATAGTTTACATGGAAGAACATTGGTTTTACACTTATCGTTTCTCATTTCATTGCAATGATTCCAATCTCCTCCATGCATCATCATTCAACAGTATCTGCTTCTATTCCCCCCTCTTATTTGATGAAAACAAAAACACTCAGGAACATATAATCATTTAAACCACCCAAGAACACATTCTGTAAGCTTGCCTCCTGGCTGCCAGGACACAGCCTTTCTCTTTCCATGAGTCTGGAGTCCTCGGCTGCTCTATCTCTCCATGTCCTTATCTCTGTCTCCATCTCTGGTGTCACTACTTCTCTGGATAAGATCCCACATTCCACTTATGCTTTTCTCCCATGATGATCCTAGGGTCCTCTGTTCCTGGACTGTATGATTAGTGACCCCCCCCCCCTTTTTGTTACAAAACTTCTACCTTTACAATTGCGAGAATAGCAATTAGTCATGATAACAATTACTCACTATTGAATCATAAGAATCTTATCTCCATCTCCTTTGACCTGACCGGTCTAGACAAGATGAAAACTACTCAGTGAGGACTCTACCTTTCCCCGCACACTTTTAAACTAAACTCCCTTTTGAAAACTTGTAAGCCAGTCATTTCATGCCTTTATATACCCCCTACCCTATTTTAGGTAGCCAGTGTCTAAGTTGCCCACCCCTGTCACCCCTGTATACAGAGGGGGTAGGATTGATATGAGCATACTGTTTTGAAGACTAATTTGGCATTTATGAAAATGTATCTAGTACATATCTGTTATTTAGTGAAGAGTAAGTATGTGTATTTGTATCATTCTTAAATTAGATCAGCCCAATAATCTACTTTAGATGTCTTATTGAATTAGAAAATATGTCCTTGATGGACTTTCCCTAACTTTTTATTTTATATTCAGTTTGACGATCTTAGAATCATGGAATTTTACTTTGAAGGGTTCTTTAGAAATCATCCTGTAAGAATTTCTAAATTTATATTCAAAGAAGCTTAGGTGGAATATCGCTGTGAAGTTTACATAAAATCCTAGAACTAGTTAGTGAAAGAGCCTAATGGAAATTTCCTGGAGATCTTGTGAAGTCTAATGCTATTTATAACACAATATACTAGAAGCCTGTTTTGTTTTAGATTTCTTTCTTCACTGTATATCTATCTGTAGGATTAAACAAAATATAAACAAAACAGAATAACAAAACCAAGTATTATAAATGAAAGTCTAAAAGGACTTGTAGAAGATTGTAGCATTTCTTCATAATATAATTATATATGTATAAATAATAGAAATATATGTGAGTTTACATATTTATATATATGTTGTTGTTAAGTGCCATCGAGACTGTTCCGATTCATAGCAACCCTATGTAAGGTTTCAAAGAAGTGGCTGGTGGCTTTGAACTGCCAACCTTGTGATTAGAAGTCGAGAGCTTATCCTACAGCACCACACCATCCTGAGGATTAAACAAAATATTACAATTAAAACATAATAACAGCAGCAAGTATTATATATGAAGGTCTATAAAGGAGCTCTGGTAGTGTAGTGGTTACGAATCGGGCTGCGAACCTTAAGGTCAGCAGTTCGAAACTACCAGCCGCTCCGCGGGAGAAAGATGAGGCTTTCTACTCCCGTAAAGATTTACACCCTCGGAAACCCTGTACAAGATCGCTATGAGTCGGAACCAACTCCACGGCACATAACAACAACAACATAAAAGACTTTTAGAAAATAGTAGCATTTACTCATAATATACATATATATATATATATACATTTACTCATAATATACATATATAGATAGATATGTTGTTGTTGTTAAATGCCGTCGAGTCGGTTCCGACCCATAGCGACCCTGTACAGGGTTTCCGAGGGTGTAAATCTTTACGGGAGTAGAAAGCCTCATCTTTCTCCCGTGGAGCGGCTGGTAGTTTCGAACCGCTGACCTTAAGGTTCGCAGCCTGATTCGTAACCACTACGCTACCAGAGCTCTCTCTATATATAATAGAAATATATGTGTATGAGTATATGTATATATACATACATACATGTTGTTAAGTGCTGTCAAGTTGGTTACAACTGATAACAACCCTGTTTAGGGTTTCCAAGGAGTAGCTGGTGAACTTGAACTTCCAATCTTGCGGTTCAAATGACTTTGCAGTACAGTGCAGTAACTCACAGCGCCACACCAGGACTTGATATAAACATATACACATACATATGTTGATAAGTATTTATATCCATATCACTGTTGCCATATTTGTTGTTGTTAAGTGCTGTCGAGTTGATTCCGATCCATAGCGACCCTGTATAGGGTTTCCAAGGAGCAGCTGGTGAACTTGAACCACTGACCTTGCAGTTCAAACGACTTTGCATTAGTCCACAGTGCCACACCAGGACTCCATTGTTGTCATTAGTTGCTATTTAATTGAATCTGACTGTGATAACCTCGTGTGCAGGGTGGAGCTGCTCCATAGGGCTTTCAAGACTGTAACTTTTCTTTAGCAGATCAATGCAACAGCAATAATGTGCATTTAATTCAACTCTTGATTTGCCATCTGATTCATGTTTAATTTTTCAGTGTGGAACTATTTACTCTGATAGTCCCTATTGATAAGAGGGTAAGTAAAAAATGATTGCTACAAAATCATTGTTGTGTGCTGTTCAGTGGGTTCCAACTCATATTAAGATCCTACATAAAGTGTCTAGTGGGTTTGAAGTGCTGACCTTGCAGTTTCCAATCCAGTACTTATCCAACAGTGGCACACCATGGCTCAACAAAAACCAAAGAATCCTTCATCTAAAAATATCAAAATACGAAGCTATTATTTCTCTACATATTGTCCATTTACGTCTATACACTTCTGAAGGTTGTGTTTTCCCCAAAGAATTCTGCACTCCTCAATTTACACTTTGTCAAAATGGTAGTTTGGGCATCTTTGAGGGACTCAAATCATGTTCATTTTCAATGTTTTTTGAGTTGTGAGAACATAAAGAAGTCTGAATGGGCAAGAGCAGTAGGGATGTAGAGTAGATGGAGTAAAGTTTCCCTACGAAATTCTCAGAAGACAGCCCAGGCTACGCTGAAAGAATGAGCAGCTGGATTTCTGGGATGGAAAAAGTTCCTGGGTGCCAGTTTTCTGCACTTTTCCTCACCAACACAGTTTTTTCTTTGTCATTTTTGTGAATTTTCTCAAAAGTTTTAATAAGTCTCTGTAATTGTGCTGTGTTCTACAAAATCTATTAGTAATATTCATTTCAAATTTCAATAAATAGTCACCAAACCTTCTGATGTGACTACTGTGCCTTGAATATTTTTTGAAGGTACTCTAATCAGAATGCTATTATGTGTTGTTGACTTGGTTCTTGCTCATAGTGACCATGTATAGGGTTTCCAAAAGCAGCTGGTGGGTTTGAACAACCTTGCAATTAGTAGTCCAGTGTTTATCCTAAAGCGCTAAGATAAGTGCATTCCTGTGCAAACTTTTCTGCAGTCATCCATTGACCACAGAGACATGATTAAACATGTTTTGTTTGGAATTGTTGTTGGTGTTGTTACGTGCCATGGGGTCGGTTCTGACTCATAACAACCCTGTATTGGGTTTCCAAGGAGTGTCTGGTGAGTTTGAACCACTGCCCTTGCATTTAAAAACGGCCCTATGTTCGAGTGCTTATCCTACAGTGTCATGCCAGGAGTCCTTGTTTTGGAATACACCTTTGCATATATGAACTTGGATCCTAGTCACAACACCTTTTTATTTACCTTGAATGTACATAATGTGCATTTTTAAAAACTGCAGTGATATATTTGGATGTCAATAACTCAATCTAAGCCAATAATATAAAAAATAACAAAAGTCAAAATATCTCCTAAAGCTTTGATTTACTTACTCTTATGAAATTAAAGCATATTAATATTGATATCCAATTGGTTGATAGTCAATAAAACAGTATTTTTATGAAAGTATTTATAACTTTTTGCAAAAAAGTACATCAAAGAGTATTTACATTCTCTGCATTCATATTTTCAAACTTATCAGGATATTGCTATAGCAAGGGGGAAAAAGTGCTAATTTGAAAGCATCTTGTAGACATTCAGAAAGGGATACATCATTGTGAAATAGGATATATGAATAATTGTGAAAAGGAAATTACTTCCATTTCTGGAAATTCTTAATTATAGAAATTAAGATGAATATTATTGCCAACATTTCATAGCTAGCTTTGCAGTTTTTTTTTTTTTTCATGTTTGATATAAAAGGCAGTTGTTTTGAAAAGCATAATTAACTTGGAGTGTATACATGTTAACCTACTATCTTTTTTTAAATGTAGCATTTCTGCCTTTGACTATAAATATATGAATTTGGTACAACCAAATGAAGTGATAACACAGTAAATATTCTCATAAAAATAATTCATTTCAAAATAGCTTTGAAACGCTTCTCTGCGGAATAGGGTACTTTTTTTATTTATGGTTTGCAAGGTCCTAGAGTATAGAAAAGAAAGATCCTATGGAATTCACAAAGGACTCGTTTATTTCATGTAAAGAGTCTACATATCTTTATAATTATCTTAATGAAAGATAAGTTTATTTTTTAAAAAGCAAAGGCAGGCATTTTTTGTCAAGTAGCAAATGTTGGCAATGTGTTCTGAAACATACTATTTTAAGCCAAACTCTGAATAAATTAAGAACTCACTTCCCAGACTATTCATTTCTTTTACTTCTGTCACTTCATGACTTCCGGCATTATCTTGTGCCCAGTTTCTGGCTTTGCACATGTTGTTTCAAATATTACTAAAATCTGTGTGAACGTATAATGTATACTCAAATATACTTTTATGAAATACACATGCGTACGTAAATATAAAATAAATATGTAGAAGCATGCCGACAAATATATGCATCTGTATATGCTAGTGCATACATGTTGTGCCCACAAGTTGATTCTGACTTATAACAATGCTATAAGATAGAATGGGATTCCCTCTCTTTTTGAGGTGTTTACCCTCATGGGACAGGCTGGTGTGCTCAAGCCAACTTTTCTGTTGCATTACCAGGACTTAACGTTGTTAAGTGCCATCAGGCTGGTTCCGACTCATAATGACCCTGTACAGGATCTCTGTGGAGTGCGTGGTGGGTTTGAAGAACTCACCTTGTAGCTAGTAGTCCAGTGCTACCCCAGGACCCCTGTATACACACAACCACCTTATTTTTCTAGGAGGAAGTGAACTATCGATGGTAATACAGCTATGAACAGAACTTGTGGGAGATGAAAAGGACAATTTTATATTTAATTTTGTATCTTTTATATTAAAATATTAATTAGCCTTTGAAACTTCTGTTAATAGATTTCTGAAACCTGTTTCCTGTGTTTTTCCATATAAAAACCTTATCAGATGCTTTTTGAAAATAGATACCTTCAGTATCAACCTATAGTAACCCCTTAATGATTCACTTGAAAATATCTAAAAGATACAGGAGAAGAGAAAACAGATAGCTGGAATGGAAATACCAGCTCCCCAAAACGGCAACTCAGTGAAATCGGTCAAGTTGCTTGGTCTCTTATTGTCTGCATTTTGTTTTGAGGAAAACTGGATTCATACCTACCTCATTGCAAATATGTAAATTCCCTATATATAGGAGTTATGTGAAGGATATATAATGTTATTAAATGTAGTATTAGCTACAGTACATCTTCCCTCTACATAAGACCAAATAAGTCACACCAATAGGCAATTAGGCAGGAAAAGATTACTGAAGGATTATTAATTGAAGACACACCTTAAATCAGGAGGCACTTGCTATTTGAAAACTGGAATTTTGAGTTGTCTTAAAAATTATTTTATGTCACTGGTTTTAAAATTTCAAGTCAGTGAATTTAGGTTACCAAAATATAAATCGCTATGTGTGGAAAATGTATTTTGAAATTATGCATCTCATCTATTCCTTTATTACTTTTGTTGTGGCTATAAAGTTCTTTCAACTTGGTTCTGACTCATAGCGACCCAGTGTACAACGGAGCCAACATTGCCCAGCTGTGTGGATCCTCGTCATCATTGCTACTTCTGAGCCCACTGCTCTAGCACTCTGCGAATCCATGTCACCGAGGGTCTTCTTCCTCTTTTTTTGCTGACCCTCTACTTGACCAAGCACAATGTCCTTCTCCAGGGACTGTTCCCTCCTGACAACATGTCCAAAATACATGAGACAAAGTCTTAACCATACTCATTTTCAAAGAGTATTCTGAGTGTATTCATTCCAAGACAGATATGTTTGTTCTTCTACCAGTCCAAGATATACTCAATATTCTTTTCCTGTACTGTATTTCAAATGCACCAATTCTTTGGTTTTCTTTATTCGCTGTCTAGATTTAATGTGCATATCAAGTGATTGAAAATAACATTGTTTGGGTCACGTATACTTTAGTGTGATTTTGGCTTTTCAACACTTTAAAGAGGTTTTTACAGCAGATTTTCCCCAGTGTAATAGACCATTTGATTTCTTGACTGTTGCTACCATGGAGAGTAATTTTGAGTCCAAGTAAAATAAATCCTTGACATCTCTAGTCTTTTCACTATTTATCATGATGGTGCATATTAATCCACTTTAAAGATTTTTGTGTTCTTGATGTAGAATTATAATCTCTATTT
>NW_006408550.1:16675957-16682113 GCF_000296735.1 Chrysochloris asiatica
AGTAAAGCTGTGCCGTGTACCTATCACAGATTGTTACTGAGTCTTCCTCAAATTATGATGTCTTATTCCTCTTCCTATAGTCCAGTTTCTCTATTAGTCCTTTGGACTCACAGATTTTGTTACCTCTTTTTTTTTTTTTTTTTCACTTTTAGCAAGTAAAGCTGTGCCGTGTACCTATCACAGATTGTTACTGAGTCTTCCTCAAATTATGATGTCTTATTCCTCTTCCTATAGTCCAGTTTCTCTATTTGCTCAGTGTACGATTCTAAAAGTATGGTGAAAGGGCACAAACCTGACATACACTGTTCTTAGTCTTAAGACATAGAGTATTTCCTTGCTTTGTCTGAATGCCTGGCCCGTCCGTTTATGGACACATTCTGCATGAACACATTTGAGTGCTATGAAATTTCCAACCTTTGCTTTGCTGTCTGTAATTTCTTGTGATCCACACAACACAGTAAAGCACAAGTAAACATCATTCTGGTTGTCTCTGCTTTCAGTCAAGATGCATCTGGTGTCAGCAATGATATCCCTCATTCCATGTAGTCTTCTGAATCTGGCTTGAGTTTCTGACAGTTCCTTGTCAATGGACTGTTTCAGAAGTTTGGGGAATTGTCTTCAGCAAAGTTTTACTTGCATGTGATATTAATTTAAAAACACCCTTTAAACTGGATCAATATGCACCACCATTACAAATAGAGATAAGATTGAAGTTGTCAAGGATTTCATTTTACTTGGACATACAATTACTGTCCATGGTAATTTCATCATTCTGTTGGGTCACCTTTCTATAGAATGTACACAATTATAGATCGCTTCCAATTGGTTGATCAGATAGGTGTCTTCCAAATTTCTTGGCATAGATGAGCATTATAATGTTTGTTAAACTATCTTAATAGGTATTTTGTCAATTCTTGGACCCTTGTTTTTTGCCAATGCCTTCAGTGCAGCTTGGATTTCATTCTTCACTACCACGTGTCTTGAATATATGCTGCCCATTGAAATGGTTGAATATGGACAGGTTTTTGGTTTTGTGTTTGGTGTGACTACTCTGTGTATTCCTTCTATCTTCTTTTGATATTCAATACTTTGCCCATATTATGTGTCAGTGTTTCAACTTGAGATTTGGCTTTTTTCGTCCATTTGTTTGTTTGTTTTCAGCTTGAGAAATACTGAGCATTTTCTTCTCATTTGGTTTTCTAACTCCAGGTATTTGCACATTTCATTATAATACTTTATTTTCTCTCACCCTTCTTTGAAATCTGTTCAACTCTTTTACTTCATCATTTCTTCCTTTCACTTTTGCTTCTCAATATTCACAAACACATTTCAGTCTTTTATGATATCTTTGTTGGTCTTTTTATTCTGTCTGGTCTTTTTAATGGCCTTTACCTTTCTTCACAGGACTTCACCAGGGAGTCCTGGTGTGGCACTCTGGGTTAATGTACTGGACTGCAAAGTCAATTTGTACTTCAAAGTGGGCAGCTCAAGCTCACCAGCAGCTCCTCAAAAACCTTGTACAGAGTCACTATGAGTTGGAACCAACTTCACGGGACTTAACAGCAACAAGAACTTTTTTTATGTATTATATCCTGATATCATCTCATATTTCATTTAGTTTTCA
The DNA here is from genome assembly GCF_000296735.1 of Chrysochloris asiatica. NCBI lineage: Eukaryota > Metazoa > Chordata > Mammalia > Afrosoricida > Chrysochloridae > Chrysochloris > Chrysochloris asiatica. The sequence continues at coordinate 16,677,582 of NW_006408550.1, forward strand.
GTCGTTAATGTTCAGTGGAGTCTTGGTGTGGCACTGTGAGTTAATGCACCATACCGCAAAGCCATTTGAACTGCAAGGTCGGCGGTTCAAGCTCCCCAGCAGCTCCTCGGAAACCCTATACAGGGTCGCTATGGGTCGGAACTAACTCGATGGCAATTAACAACAACAATGTTCAATGAGTCAAGTCTATTCTTGGGATGATCTTTAAATTCAAGTGAGATATACTTAAATTCCTATTTTGGCTCTTGTGAATTTGTTTTTATTTCCTTTAGCTTTAGGTTGAACCAACATTATCAGCAACTGATGCTGTATTCTTCAGTTGTTGATCCCTGGCCTTATTCTGACTGATGATATTGACCTCCATCACCTTCTGTAGTCATTTTGATTCCTGTGTATACTATATAGACAGTTCCACATATGTAGTCATTGTTTATGCTATTGAAAAGGGTATTTGAAGGAATAAGTTGTTGGTTTTACAAAATAGTATTATGTTATCTCCAGAGCTGTTTCCATTACCAAGGTTATCTTTCCCAATCCTTCTTTGTTTCTAACCTATGCATTATAATCATCAGTAATTATTAATGCATCTTGATTATATGTTTGATCAATTTTAAACTACAGAAAAAGTTTTTTTTAAATATTGAATTTCTTCATCTTTGGCATTTGTGGTTGTTACCCAAATATGAATAACAGTTGTGTTGTCTTCCTTGTATATGAATGGATTTTATCCTATCATCAACAGCATTGCACTTTGGAAAAGATCTTGAAATTATCTTCTTGACAGTAAAAATGATGCTATTGCCTTTCAATTTTCCAGTCCCAGAATAATTTGTTATATGATTGTTCAGTACTAGCCCATTTAAGGAGTTCTCATGTGGTGCTGTAAGATAAGCACTGCTAACTGTAAGGTCAATGGTTCAAGGCTACTAGCCTCTCCCTGGAAACCCTACATAGGGTCACTATGAATCAGAACTGACTTGACAGTGCTTAACAACAATGCCAGTCTGTTTAAGCTCACTGATGTCTAGGATATCAATCTTTATGCATCCCATTTCATCTCCAATGACTTCCAGTTTTCCTGGATTCACACTTGGTACATTCTATGCTCTTATAGATAATGGATGTTTCCAGATGTTTCTTCTCATTTTGCACATTACCACATTAGCAACTGAAAATCCAGAAAGCTTTAGTCCATCCATTTTATTAAGGTGAATTCTCCTTTGAGGAGGCCTTCAAACCTGAAGGGTACATTGTCTAGCACTAAATCCAATAATGTTCTGTTACCATTCATAAAAATTTTTGTAACTAGTTTTTTTTAGATGTAAATTGCCAGACTCTTCTTTCTAACTTATTTTAGCTGGAACCTCCACTGAAATATTTCGAATGTGGGTAACCCTGCTGGTGGTTGAAATACCAGTGGCTTAGTTTCTAGTATCACAGTAACAAGTGAGCCACCACAACACAACAAAATGACAGATGGCTGGTGGTTAACATTTGGATGATGCTTTGTAATTATCTGGGGCTGCAGGATTTTTTAGACATCAGCTTTGGTTTTTAAAAAAAGTAAAATGTAGTCAACACAATCACCAATCATGCAAGTCCTGATAAGTAATATTTCATGCAAACTCAAGTGCTTCTTAGTGTTTGGCTCCAAAAGAAAGCCTGATGAGAAAGTTTTAAGATTTTGATGTAAAGTGAGGTTTACATTTGATGGAAAGTGAGGTTTGTCACTGAGACAAATTTATTCTAGACTCAGATAAATATGAAAGAGAGATTTATAAATCCTTTACACTCTTACTTCTTGAACAGAACACGTATGTACAGAGAGAAAGAGAGCGGTGTATAGTGGCAATGTAATCTTGTGTGTGTGTGTGTGCATTGTGGGGGAACATTAGTTTTACATTCATTCCATCATACATCATCTCATTGCCATAGTTGCATGCCGTCCATGCATCATCACCCAACCAAAGAGTATACCCTGTAATCCCACCCACCCTCCCCTCACGGTCCTCAGCACACAGCCCCTCTCCCTCTCTGGATCCCTAGTTCCCAGCAACTCCATCTCTTCACATCATGCTCTCTGTCTCAGACTCAGGCCTCACTGCTCCTCTGGGTGGGGTCCCGCTCTCCTCTCTTCTCCATTGATGGTTCCAGGGCCCTCTGCTCCTAGACTAAAATGTTAATCACTCCCCTCCTTGCTATAAAATGTCCACCTTTACATTTCCAGTCTTCACAATCAGTCCTGGTAACAATTATTCACCCTTGCATTCCAAGGGACCCATCTGCATTTCTTTTCATCCGCCCTACCTAGACAGGTTGGATACTACTCACTGGAGACTCTATCATCCTCCCTGCCCTGTGGATCTAGGTTCCCTCTTGAAAGCTTGTAAGCCAGTCACTTCTTACCTTTGTATCCCTTCTGCCATTTTTGGTTAGTCAATGTTCAAGTTGTCCATCTCTGTCTACTCTTTGTGTGGAGGGGGTGGGAATAATTCTTGGAGCAGGGCTTTGTTTCCTCTTTTGAGCTACTGCATTTATAGATGGATGTCCAGTTTATCAAATTGTATCAGATGACACTTTTTTCCTCTTCTTTATTCTTCTGGTTGAGCTTTGTTCATCCCATCATTGGAGCCATGGCAAGTGGCTATCATCTGCAAGTGTGGGTGTTCCTGTGTCTGTCCGCCCTCTTCTTATCAGTTGGTTGCTTCGGTCTCCACTCTAGTCCTCTGTGGATGTGTCACTGACTCTGAGCCCATGAGTTCCCAGGTCTTGCCTCACTGCTGGCCAACCAGGTTTCCACCCGGGCTCACCATAGTCTGCTGAACAATGCACGGCTTAGCCCGCTGCTGCTTTGATGTTCTTCGGGCGGCAATGTAATCTTATGATGAGATAAAGAAAAAGTGTGCAGTTATTGTGTCACTACTGATCTTTGGCAGGTACCACTCCACACATATTAACAGTTTTATTTTGCTTTTGTACAGTGTACAGGCTGTCCCTCTTGCTTTTTTTTTTTTTTTCCTGTTGAAATCAGAGAGAAATGAAAGAAGCTAAATAATTACTCAGGAAAACAGAAGAGATGAAATCAGAAGACTACTCCAGTACTCCATGTTTAAGTTCAAATAGCTAGGACTAAGAAAAACAAGTCAAGCAGATTCTTTTAGTTTGGGAAAAAAAGGTTGGAATCATAAGCAACAGAATATGTTCCAACTAGCAAGTCACATCAACCAAACACCACACTCACCATGCTTGAAAGTACTGACCAGCCATTTAAACTGGAAATATTTAGAACAAATGACTTTCAATTATTTAATCTAAAATATATTTTGTTTGAATTTTGGTTCTGGTTCACATTTATTTTAGTTGATTTTGAGGGATTAGTTTGATTGAAGTGGTACATAGATAATTTTTCTTTAATAAGTTGTTTCTAAGCTCACATTATGCTTGTGTTTATTCGTAGTATCCTGAAGAAGCAAGTAAGAAGAAAAAATCCTATAATTCTATAACACTGTACCTGGAATTTTCTATTTAAGGGGTTCCTAATGCCTGCGGACAAAATTCCTGTCTTCAAAGAACTTCAGACCTTAGCTGAAATCTTCCCCACAGGTTTTCTAACAATGCCTAGAATAGAGCTTTGTAGGCCATAGGTGCTGAATAAAGATTTTATTTTTCTCTTCATTGTAAAATTAAAGGCCCATTCAATTTTAGGAGCTCTTGTCCTCACAGTACCTTCTAGCTATTTCTTTCTCACCCACACATCCTTTCACACACAAACATCTACATACAAAACAAAATTTCCATAGATGCAGAGTCTTCAACACCTTCAGTTCTAAATAGAAAAGAAAAAGACAAATTAGACAGAAAGAGAACTCCTAGAGGGAGTTTTACACTCTTTTTGATACCCTGATTAAAGCCTCTTATAAAATGATTTTTCAAATCCATATTCATTTTCCTTTACCTTGTAAAGAATTCCTCTCCATATCTGTGTTATTTTTCTCATTTCAGTGCTGTCGGCTCAGGAGCACGGTAACTTCGTAAAATAAGCATTGAACTGTGAACCATAAGGTCTGCTGTTGGAGTCCACCAGCTGCTTTGTGGGAGGCTTTCTGTTTCCTTAACAATTTAAAGCCTCAGAAATGCTATGATGGTGGTACTGTGCCATGGAGTCAGTTCCGACTCATAGCAACTCTGCGTAGGATGTCCGAGGGTGTACATCTTTACAGGAGCAGAAAGCTTCATCTTTCTTCCATGGAACAGCTAGTAGATTCGAACTGCTGACCTTGAAGTTAGCAACCCAACTTGAGCAGCTGGTGAGCTTGAACCACTGACCTTGCAGTTCAACCTGACTTTGCAGTATACCACATTAACCCATGCCAACATCATGTTGTTGTTCTTAAGTGCTATCCAGTCGGTTCTGACCCATAGGGTGTCTGTGTAGAGTTTCCAAGGAGTGGCTGGTAGTTTGAACTGTTGATCTTGCAGTTCAAATGGACGGACCTTGTGGTCCACCTCAGTAGCCCACATTGCCACACCAG
>NW_006408550.1:16682853-16694014 GCF_000296735.1 Chrysochloris asiatica
TACCAGAGCTGAGTACATAAGTAGATTCCTTTGACACTCAAGTATCTGTTGAATGTAAACCAAATTTCTGGAATCGCTTCTCACTTTCATGAAACTTAAATTCTGAAATCAATTGATTTGACAGTAATTATTAAAGGACAGACAAGTCCTATACTTAAAGAGTTTTATTGGTTCTCATATTTGTATTTTTAATACATGTTTTGTCTCTCATAAGTGCTCAAATAACTATTCATGGAATTAATTAAGTAATAAATGAAAATGTTTCTTTCATAGGCATTAACATTTTACTCAGATTGACAAAGATGGAGAATTAATGCTAGCAGTAGCAAGGAATAGAGATGGAATTAGATTATCTAATAGTCTTCACCTTTGAGCCTCATGCTTCACCACCACCACCACCACCACCACCATCACCGGGTAATCTGTACTATGTGAGTTAGTATTTCACCTCTCTGTAATCCAAGTCTCCATTCTACTCTGCAATGCATGGTATCACCATGTATCAGGATTGACGGCACCGGTTTTTTAAAATTTATCAATAGCATGTAAACTTGATGTTTATTCAAGTGTTACAGACCTGAGCATGTATGATCACTGCTGTTTAAGAGAAGCAAATCTGACCCGAAACATAGAGTCATATGTAAAACTTGGCACAAACCAAATTTCATTTAATTCAATTTATTGACTGTTTCTATGTGCTGGCAAAATACTTGGCACTATGAACAGAAGATGTAAGTGTGAGAGGTTAAATGCTGTACAGAGCTGGAATTTTAAACCAAAAGATTGAGAGGTTAGCTCCTGCCTTTTCCACTGGCTGACTGCAGAGATGGGATGCAGTTACAAAATATAATTTGTTTGTATGATAAAATGTATGAGGAACATTTTTATGCACTGCAATGAATGATTACCTGCTTGAGTTAGAAAGAACCAAAGTCAGACATCAATTCTTCTTAGTTAAATTAGAAACTGTGGAGCTTATGCAATGGAAAGGACATGTGAAAATGGGTTTCCTTCTGCCAGTGCCTCCTAGTTGTGTTTTAGAACTTGGCCTTCTGCGAATGGGAAAGTATGGCAAGGATAATTGTTTGGAACCTACCTTTTGATCTGACTTCTCTCTATGCCTGTTGCCTCTTACTCTTTGTTTAAATATAATCAGACTTTCCCCCCTAAATTATTTAGGGTTCTTCATTTACTTTGTGGTTTACATTGTATAATAATGGATAAATAATTAAATACAACCATTCAAGTATGTAATATTTGCTTAAATATAGATTGGTAATTTTATGTAGATAGTTACATTGAAATATTTTCATGAGTCTTTAATAACTTCAGATGTTCTAGGCATATTTTGATACATAGAAAAGATTGATACATTTCTATGGAAGCAATCAATTGAATTAAACATTTCTTCCAAATTCTCTTAATATTCCTGTACCTTTGTCCTAGTTAACTTTCATTGATTTGCAGTGGTAACCAATTCTCCTCAATTTAATCATGGATGTTTAAATCCATCACATACCAAAATGTTTACATTAGTCAGTGATGTTTCAGCCCTCTATATTTAGATGGTTTTCTTCAAATAGTAAAGAAAATATTAAAAAATTCTGATAGAATTGTCTGAGAACCATGGGCTACTTCTGTTCTGTTTGAACACAGGCTAATGTTTATTTGGATCTCTGATGTTTTCTTCACTCTATGCAGGGTCACTATGAGTTGGACCCAGCTCCAAGGCATACCACCACCACCACTCTCTAGGTAAATTCTCTATGATGTGCCTGTCAAGACGACTGAGATGGACAGAGGAAAAGGGTCAGGTATAGGCAATTTCCATGCACCTCTTTATTTAATCAAAGTAATTCTAAGGAATGAAATAACATTCATCATCTTCTCAGCTTGATGAAAGACGCTTTCACTCAGCTCTGATTTGCATATGTTGCCTCTGATCCAATATGAATCCGAATCCGAACTGTTAGCTTTTGTTTGACAGGTAAAGCAGTGTGTCTCAGAAAGAATCTTTCTGTCTCTAAAGAATATGCATTATTAACAGGAACACAAACTTTCTGAAAGTTTCTATATTGGCCAAATAATTAGTACTGGTTATGTGAACTATCAGTCTGAAGGGAAAAATGCTGAGGAAAATACTTGGTCCAAAGTGTTTCATGAGCTGTTGTTGCTGTTGTTAGGTGCCATTGAGTTAGTACCGACTCTTAGGAACCTTATGCACAGCAAAATGAAACGCTACCCGATCCTGGGCCAATCTCACTATTGTTGCCACGCTTGAGCCCATTGATGCTGCCATTTTGCCAATCCATATTGCTGGGGGTCTTCCTTTTTTTCCTCTGACCATACACCTTACCAAACATGATATCCTTCTCATGAGCAGCAATGGTAAAACTAAAGTTAATGCTCTTGATGTGCATTTGTAAAACTTATTATAATAAAGTATTCTAGTCTTATGTTGGTTTTCAATTTTTGAAGTTTAAGGTTCTTAATTGGAGCCACTCAAAATGAAAAACAATCCTCAACACAACCTTTCTTAAATAGTGTAGAGAAAAGTTGGGAAGATAGTGAAGTCTTCTTTGTTTTATCTGAAAGTAAAAATTGATAATCCTCTAGAATGTTTTCTAACCTTTTGTTTTTGAAGTTATCATTCCAAGGATAAAATATACATTCATTATAGCAGGGAAGATGAATTGTTTTACAACTGCAGAAATAGTTTATATTGAATACAATGAAAAGTTTGTTGTAGACACTAATCTGATTTGCTTATTGGTATATCATGTTAGCAAGAATGGATTTATATTAAGCCTGAAAATGATCTCAGCTTACCCTTGATCCATGGGCAAGAATATTTTTAACAATCCTGTCTTATTTTACCTTCAAATGAAAGAAACTGTATTTATTATTAAATCTTTATTTATGAAATTAGAAGATTTATTTTATAATTCTTGTCTCTATCATTAAGTGCCCTGGAGTGGGTTCCACACATAACTACCGTGTATTGAATTTCCAAGGAGTGATATTGGATGTAGGTGGGTTTGAACTTCTGACCTTGTGGTTAGCTGTCCAGTGCTTATCCTACATTGCCTTACCTAGACTCTCTGATAATAATAAAGAAAAAAAGAGTTATATTACAAAATGTATATATATATATATATATATATATATATATATATAAAACAAGTTTTACCAACTTAAATTTTCAATAGAACATATATGCAGATTACAGTAGTCAGAATGGCTGAAAGTTTATGAAACATTAATTCAGACTTGATTAAAAGTCAGTCTTGTAAGACATGCATTTTCTTTTTTTGCTTTTTATTGTGAATGAGGTGAAGGTTTACAGACAAAATCCTCAGCTCTACACTTAGCAAACCACCCCTACACCTTCTTCCATCTCAACAATTACAATCTCTTTCCTGCAACAGCATTTATCCCACTTCCTTCCTGTGACTCCCAATTGACATCTTATAGTTCATGAATGAACAAGGAAAAAATGTTTGATGTAAACTTATAAAACAAAACAATACCAAAAAAAATATGTTCATTTAAATAGCCAAAGGCCACAAAGGGCACATTCTGCAAGCTAGCCTCCTGCCCACAGACACACAACCACCATCTTTGATGTCGCTGCTTCTCTAGGTAGAGATCTCATGCTCTACTCTTAATGATCCTGGGATCATCTATTCATGAAATTAAAGATTACCTACTCCTTCCTTTTAGTAGCACATCTTCTACAATTACAGTTGTGATAATCACAATTTATCTTGCTAACAACTACTCACAACCGAGTCATAAAATCCTATCACCATCACCCCCCATCTGCTTTCACCAGATCATTCAGGGAAAGAGGTTGACTTCAGCGGGGATTCTAAGGGAATGCATTTTTTAAAATCATTTATGTGAGGAAGATTTGTAAGAAAAATACAGTTGTTAGGTAAATACTTTAGTCTGTTATTACACATTTAACTTTTGATATTTCTATGCTATATGTGTATATATGTATATATGTGTGTATTGACCTATACACCCCCTCGTTAGTTATTGACATGGTTAGATTCCAAATGCCAGATCATTATGTGAAATCGAGATTATATGAGATTGAATGATGCTCCTCGGGGTGCAGCAGCTCCCCTTGCCTACCACGCCTTCCTCACCATCTCAGAGATCACGGGATAGGGGGTGGTAGTTGTGGTGGGGGTGTTGTCTTCCTCCCACCACTTCTGCTGCCCACACTGAGCAGTTGCGGCCTACCTGCTGCCAACTACCACTTTCTCTGAGTGAAATCCACCTGTCCTTTGTCTGCTATGACTTCATATCCCCATAGGATTCTCTTCTCTTTCCACCACTTCCTGTCCCCCTCAACTGACCTTCCTGATACCTTCAGATCCTCATATAGTCTTCCCCTCTACACCTGTGGCTTTGCATTTTTCTACCTTCATTCCATGCCCTTTATGGCCAGACTGAGCTATGCCAGGCTAATGGGAGCCAGCATCCCATGGCTGGTCAGAAATCAATATTTGTGTGGTCTGGTTGTTGTCAAGTGCTCTGGAACATCATTTGAGACAATTCAAAACCATCAGAAGCTCCACCTGAGAATTTATTCAAAGTTGACATGAATGCAAAATGTTGGCTAAATGCAAAATATTGAATAATAAGAGTTGGTAACTGAGGAGTAAGTTCATGTACACATGCACACATATACACAAAACTATTTGTAAGGTATCTGCATTTATTTACCTTGTACTTTCCCCTATATTGTAAGCCTTTGAGGGTCAGGACCAGTATCTATTTTTTTTTTTATACTCTGAACATTAAACACAATATTTTTTTGCTAGTTTTTATGTTAGGTTTGTTGATAATATGCAGTATTCTATTCATAAAGGGAGATTAACTTGACTTGCAGATAATAATTTTCAATATGTAGCACTAAGAATTCATATTGATGCCAAGGATGCAAACTCAAGAAAACATCGGTTCAATTCAGCTTTGGCTGCAAGAATATTATAATGTTCTATCTCAATAGCTATTAGAAAATATCAGGATTCTGTTATTTCATTCATTCAGCAAATATTTGAATGCCTAATCTGGGCCATGCTCTTGCAAAGTGTTGAGGATACAAAGATTAATGAGGCATAGTTTCTGCCCTGAAGGAATACACCATAGAGTAGTCTGACACACACACAAACAATAATTCTATAGCTAAATGAAGAAATTACAGTCATAAAATTTGGCTAAGAAATGATGGGAGCCCCCGGGAGGGGCACTGAATCTAGCTGAGAGTGTCTTGGAAGACATGCTGCTGGTAGGTCTGAAACTAAATGGGAAAAAAAAAAAAAAAAGTGTGCAAGATATCAAGATGAATGGGATAGGAGAGCAAAAAGAACATTCTAGATGGAGGGAATGCTAAAATCAAAGGGGTGAGTAAGATACTGTGACAGTAATACAAACACTAGATATTATGTTTATTTACCATTTTGCAGATTGTTGTTAAGTACCTCTAGTCAGCTCCAATCTGTAGCTACCCTGTAGGGGGTGTCCAAAGAGTCGCTGGTGGAGTTGAATTACTAATCTTGTGGTTTGCATTTCAGTCCTTATGCTATAGCACCACACATGATTGCAAATTAATAGTTCAAATGTAGGAAAGCTACAATTTAAAAAGCAAGCAGTTTGACTTCAATTTTCCTACTCTTAAATCCATAAAATACTGTCCCTTTGGGTCAAGATACTCCTAAAAATTCAGAGCAACTATGAACTAGACAGGAAGGAAGGGGGCTGGCATAATTTGGCTGAAGTTCCATAGAAAGTGTGTGTGAGAATTTTTGAGGTAAACACTGAATACTCAAGTATAACCTGGAAAACCTTGGAGACTTTTCTAACATAAAATACTAAAGATTTCATTCTGTTTTTCACACATTGAAAAGGTTAGCATGCCTGTTCTGTTTCTAGATCTGGACTATTTATATATCATCATCCAGTCTCCTTTTGGCAGGGTCAGGATTATATTCATGCACACTGTATTAGAAATTGAAGTGCTGCAGTTGAGGTTGACATTTCTTCCAACAATGGGAAACTTGTCTTTTCCATGCCATGTTCTTCAACTGAAGTGTTTGAGGTCATATTTCTAATTGTAACTTTTGCCCCACAAATTTTCAGAAAGGCAGATTTCAAGTGCTGGAGCTCATTAATTTTAATTCTAAGGACCACGGAGAGAAGAAATATCTATTTCAATTTATTCTCTTAAGAATGAATTTCCTATTTCATATAAATCTCATGAGAAAGATTTAGTTGTAATAATTAGCTTTACAGTATCCTCCATTTAAAAAGAACAGAATTCAATATGTACCTGTAGGGTGATCATATGGGAATACTAATTGTTTATTTGAAGAAGCCTCTTTTAACCCATAGTGAAATGATCAAAGAATAAATTCTTTAAAGCTGTTCTAACTATCTGGGTGGTGCTCATTATATAAATTAACAAAAATGCAATGTTGTGCTATACAGATTACTTTGAGAAGCAGTTTTTTAATACTTAGAGAACTGAAGGATCAAACATTTGAAATAGTTTTGGCTAGGGTGCAGAAAACCAGAGACAGACTTGGAAATGAGACATCAATTAAATGAGCCAAGAATGAACAATTGAAATACCCAAACACTAAGCTTTTGATCTATTTAGCAATTATTTTCTAAGAATTTTTAAGCTATTGGTTTTTAAGAATTTCAATTTGGATATGATAAGAAAATTGGATTCCCTTGCTCTTTTTATGAGTTATAAGTTCTGACTCAACATTTGTATTTCCATAATAGCTCTGAAGTCAGGTTAGTTTTTAGATAACTTCTTTGTGTCAACATTATTTTTCAGAAATTCTCTTTTGTAACTATCCCTACTCATAACTGTTTAAGAATAGTTATCATTTCCATTTGCCTGTACCTGATTTATTACTGAAATATATGGAGGAAAATACATTTTATGTTTGTTCTGTTCAGTAAAGGCTATTTTAGATATTAACTTTACATTTTTAAATAAGTACACTTAGAAATGTGCTGATGCATTAAAGTCTAATTAAACACAATTCTAGAAAGTCCAGTAGAACTTTCTGTAGCGATAGATTTTTATCTCTTTTGTTCCATTACAGTAGTTGTTGTTATTGTTAAGTGCCATTGAGTTGGTTCTGACTCAGCGACTTTGTATAGGTTTTTTTATTTTTTATGTTTTATTGTGAGTTATGTGAAAGTTTACATGGCAGAATACTAGTTTTATATTCATCCTATCGTATATCATTTCATTGCCATGGTTACAGTCCCCTCCTTGCATCATCAACCAACCAAAGGTATACACTACAAGCCTGTCCCCAGGTCATCAGCACACAGCCCCTCTCCCTCTCTGTGTCTAAAGTCCCCAACTGCTTCATCTCTCCAGGCCATCTTCTCTGCCTCCATCTCAGGCATCACTGCTTCTCTGGGTAGGGTCCCGCTCTCCACTCTTCTCCCTTGATGGTCCCAGGGACCTCCACTCCTAGACTGAAAAGTTAATCACTCCCCTCCTTGCTACAAAACATCTACCTTTACATTTCCAACCCTCACAAGCAGTCCTGATAACAGTTATTCCCTATTGTATAATACCCAAACACTAAGCTTTTGATCTATTTAGCAATGAGACCATCCACATTTCATTTCATCAGCCCCACCTACACAGATTGGATAATACTCGGTAGAGATACTACCTTCCTTCATGCCCTCTGAATCTAGGTTCCCTCTTGAAAGCTTGTAGGCCAACTGTATGGGGTTTTCAAGGATCAGTAAGATGAGTTTGAATTGCCGACCTTGCAGTTCAAACTGACCTTGAGTTTGAGTGCTTATCCCACAGTGCCACAGACACTAACATATGTGACTCTTGAACACTTGAAATTTGGCTAGTGTGACTGAGGAACTGAATCTTTAAATTATCTAAATATTAACTATCTTAAATTTAAATGGCCATATGTGATAAAGCAGTAGTAGTTATTATGCTAACAGTGGCTAGTAAAGTACTGTATTCCTAATTGTGCATAATTGAAATAACTTAGCCTTTAGCTCAAAAGAAAGTTATGAACACGGAACATCCTTTCCCGATGGACCAACAGCCATAAAGAAAAGTAATCTAAGTAGAATATTCCAACCATGTTATTATTCTAGGATGGCATTAAAAATAAAATATTTTTCTCTTTGAGAACAACCAGCAATAAGAAATATTTTAACCAAGTGACTTAAGTTTTCCAACCACTTGAACTTTTCAGTGTAGCATTTTACTTACTGATTACTTGTTGATGTTGTTGTAAAGTACCATCAAGTGGGTTCTGACTCATAGTGACTCTGTATACAGTTTCCAAGGAGCAGCTAGAGGACTTGAATTTTTGACCTGGTGATTAGCAGTTCATTACTTATCCTAAAGTGCCATATCAGTGATTATAAATGGATTATGCAGTGTGATTTGGATGATAGGTGATTGTAGCCATAGGTTTTTTATATTTCTTCATTAGTAAATGTTTTAATTTCTCTTCACTTTCAGCAAGCAAGGTTGTATCATCTGCATATTGCAGGTTGTTAATGAGTCTTCCTCCAATCCTGATGGCATGTTTTTCTTCATAGAACCCAGCTTCTCAGATTTTTTGTTCAGCATACAGGTTGAATAAGTATGGTGAAAGAATACAACCTTGTCGCACACCTTTTTTAAATTTTAAAACATTCAGTGTCAGTTGCTAAAAATAAGAAACATGAATTTATGACATAAGGGATGAAACAAATTCCAATAGTAAGGTTTCCTTTAGAAGACTGGTGTTGAGCTGGGATGCATTTTTAGCTTTATTATAGAAACAGACTATTATTTTGGCACATATTAGAACTATTTCTGAGATAAAGAGAGACTTGCAGATAAAAATTCAAAATAGACTCGGGATACAGGCCTGTTTTGTAGCAATGTCAGTATTAAGATCCACAGTATAAGGGGCTGGTCCCATTGAGTGTGACAGTGAGTCAGACTCCCACAAAAATATACTTTGTAAGAGACAAAATCTTCTTTTAGAACAATTTGGAAATGATTCATTTCGTTAGTCTGACAACTTCAAATGGGCTAACTCTTGTTAATATATTTCCATTACGCTATTGTGTTATATCTTGGAAAGGTGGGGCAGGTGGCAGAAAAAAAATAAAAGTGATGCAATGCTTAAGGTGAATATTCATCACAGAAAATAAACAAAAGAACTAAAAGCTGTGTCCACAAGAATGGATCATAAATCCTCATGATATTCTTGAGTACTGGATTTGTAACTAATTGTTGATTTGGCAGAAGATTTAGAGACGACACTAACAGCTTTTGAACTCCTATTTAAGGATACTGGTATGTGTTTTCATTTCAAAATCATCTAAAGCATATTGTTTTCTTTATGAAATATATATTGAGCATGAATATTACTCAGAGGAGAAAAAACAACATTGAGTGGTGAACATATGTTAATTTTTTTTGGATCAAATTAATTTTAGAGTAACTAATATGTTTTAAAATATGCTCATCAACTAAACAAAACATAAAACACTTACAGTCATAATTAAAGTCTATAAATTTAACTAATTTTCCCCTTAAACTCCAGCTATAAATTTAACAATGAGTCTCTCTGATTTACCACAAGTTCACAAAGATTCTGATCAAATTCTTTATTAGGTAGATGAAGCAAGAGCCTAAGGCTACCTACTCTCCTTCATGATAAGAAGAAAAGCAAGATCTCTAGGTTGGAAGATATTTCAATATTAATTTGTTAGTATTTATTCCAATGCAATTATAAAATAGTATTTTATTTTTTTAATGGATGAAGAGGGTTCATCAAAGTCATGAAGATGAACCTGAAGACTTCCATTTGACATATATAGTGAACAAAAACATAACAAACTGTAGCTACAAATTCTATAAGTTTAAATATGAACCAGATGTTCGTTAAGTGTATTATATAAATTAACTCTTTTAACCCTCACAATGAGCCTGTGAAGTAGATGTTATTATTAAAGTCATTCTCATTTAATGTGGTCCATGACATACTTTTCACTTTTAAGAAAGTTCTGATGATTCCCGCTAGCAGAGATTAACATTTGCTTCTGAGTAGCAAACACCAAAATGCTACAATTATTTGTTGCACATGACCTTTTTAAAGTGTTGAAAAGCAAAGATGTCAGCTTGCGGACTAAGGTGCGCCTGACACAAGCCGTGGTATTTCCAGTAACCTCATATGCATGTGAAAGCTGGACAGTGAATAAGGAAGACCATAGAAGGATTGATGCTTTTGAGTTATGATGTTGGAGGAGAATATTGAAAGTGCCATGGGCTGCTAAAAGAACAAACAGATCTGTGTTGGATAAAGTACAGCCAGAGTGCTTCTTGGAGGCCAGGATGGGCAAACTTTGTCTCTCATACTTCGGACATATTGTCACGAGGGACCAGTCACTGGATCAAGATATCACGTTTGGTAAGGTGAAGGGTCAGAGAAAAAGAGGAAGACCCCAGTGAGATGGATTGTCAAAGTGGCAGCATCAATGGGTTCAAGCGTGGCAACAATTGTGAGGTTGGCCCAGGACCAGCCAATGTTTCATTCTGTTGTGCATAGGGTCGCTATGTGTCCATACCAACTCGATGGCACCTAACAACAACAACAATATTCAAATCTAGAATGTAAATGGAATATAATCTAAAAAGTATTAGTAAAATGATGAAAATGTAAACGTATTCATTGCCATCAATATCTGCCTAACCATTATAAAGCCTGCTGTTTTTCAGTATCATCGAGTTGGTTCCAACTGATAATGACCTAGTATTGAGTTTCCAAAGACTGGTTGGTGACCTTTGATTCAAACTGATCTTGAGGTCCAGTGCTTATCCTACAGCACCTACTTAAGAGAAATGTGGAGAACTGAAGCCGTTTACCAGATAATTACTATTGACCAAAAGACATGCTCGCTGGATTATATGCATAAATTTAATATTTCCAAATCTAATTATAGCTTTAGTTTACTTGTTATAAGTTGCAACACCAAGTTATAAACCAGTCAGTGTTTTGATGTTCGTTTAAGAATATACATGATTAAGAATATATATAATATGAATTTATTATATATATATATATATGGTAGCGTAGTG
>NW_006408550.1:16702844-16706385 GCF_000296735.1 Chrysochloris asiatica
AAATTATGAAAATATATATGTATTTCCAGTAAATGTGTCTCTTGTTTTATTAGTCTGCATTCTCTGGTAGCGTAGTGGTTACAAATTGGGCTGCAAACCTTAAGGCTAGCAGTTCGAAACTACCAGCTGCTCTGCAGGAGAAAGATGAGGCATTCTGCTCCCGTAAAGATTTACAGCCTCGGAAAGCCTATACAGGGTCGCTATGAGTCGGAACCGACTTGACGGCACTTAACAACAATAACAATTCTCCCTCAATTATAATTACCAGATAATACAAAACACATTATATAACTCCATGATTATGTGCATGTATATGGAAACTCCATGTTTATGTGCATGCATATGTGTGGAGCTTTATAAAATATCGATTACTACACCTTCTTCATTTCCTCAGGCCTTCAATCCAAATATTTTTTCCCCAGGAATGTAGAAACTCTTTCTGCTATCTAGAGACGGGGGAAAGTAGACAAGAGATGCATGTTGTTGGTGGTAGGTGCTATTGAGTCAGTTTGAAGTACAAACAACAAAATTCTGGCCCTGTGCCATCTGCACAGGAAGCCATGTTGTTGAGCCCATGGTTGCAGCCGCTATGTCAATCAAAGTCCTTGCGTGTCTTCTTCGTTTTTATGTCTTCTTCTACTTTAACAAGTACAAAGTCCTTCTCCAGGGACTGTTCCCAATGACATATCCAATGTATGTAAGATGAAATCTTGCCATCCTTGACTGGAGGGAGCATGCTGGGTGTATTTCTTACACCATACATTTGTTCATTCTTCTAGAAGTCCATGGTATATTTAATATTCTTCACCAATGCAAAATTAAAGGCATCAGTTATTTTTCGGTCTTCCTCATTCATCGTGCAGGTTTTATATGAATATGAGGTAAATAAAAGCACCATGACTTGAGCCATGCACACCTTAGCCCTCAAGTGACATATTTACTTTTGATCACTTTAAAGGGATCTCTTGCAGCAGATTATTCAGCTACACTGTGTCGCTGTATCTATTAACTTGTGTATCCATGAGTATTGATTGGAGATTTAATTAAAATGAAATCCTTGACAGTTTCTATCATTTCTCCATTTATCATGATGTTGTTTATTATTAGGAGGATTTATGTTTTGTTTACATCAAGGTGTAAATCCACATTGAAAGCTGTAGTCTTGGATCTTCATCTATATGTGCTTCAGGTCCTCTTTGCTTTCAACAAGCATGTATAAAACAGAACATGAACCAGAGTTACAATATGTTTTGATTGGTAGATTAGCATTGTAGCTTCTAGGACATTGAATAGCCATGGAGCTTTCAAATGAACAGATGTTAATAAAAAGTGAAAATTGCACAAATAGGAATAACATGCTAAGACACAAGTTATATATTCATAAAATGTTAAAATTGAGGTATATATATTTATTTATCCACAAGGTCAGCAGTTCTAGACTACCAACTGTTCCGCGGGAGAAAGATGAAGCTTTCTGCTCCCGTAAAGAGCTACAGCCTCAGAAATCCTGTACAGGGTTGCTATGAGTCAGAACCGACTCACTCCACGGCACATAGGAACAACTAAAACCCTAAACATATGACATCAAAACTTCTGTGCCTAGGGATCCATCAATCTATGTTTTAACACATGCTCCAGCTAATTGTGATATAAATTAAATCTAAGCTCCTCCAAGAAATTATTTTTCAACCTATTATCTTTCTTCTCCCCCCAATCTTTTATCCATCTACTCTTTCTTCCCTCCACTGTAATCTGGTGATTGAAGTTAGCTATTATATCATTGTCAAACTGGAGAAATTAACTAGAATGACTGAAGTTATGGAGCTAATTGTGAAGAGCTTAGATAGGAACGCAAGCTCCTTGTGTTCAGCCCAGCATTCTTTTCACTGTACCACAGTCTTCTAATAGGTTGAAACACTCTTGAAGAAACCTCCTTCTATTGTCAATATTATTGTCCTTGGAGACATTGTCTCTCTGAATATGATAGAATTTCAAAGCTTACTGATTTAATCTTTTATGCTTCAAATCCAGACACTGTATTATGTTCTAGGTGAAAGATTGCGATTTCTTTATTATTAAAGGAGCAATTGTGGCTTCCTAGCTATAATTAGTTACATCAGCCTTCACATCAAAAGGGTAGTAATTTTCTGAACCAGGGCTTTGAAAAGTAGCAAGAAAATAATTTTCCAAATGTCTGTTTCAAGAGCATGAAATCATGAGGCTGTAGGTTCACACTATTCAGTTGAAAATGTGCCCAAGTTAAACCCGACATAAATTCATATTTGTTCTATCTTTTTCATTCTTGTAACTCTTACGATGTTGCTGTGACTCATTTTATCTCATCTTGAAAGCATCATGAGGAGATGTCTAAATGGAAGTTTAAGTAAAAAAAATAGACAACCAACAATAAAAGGATTTAATTAAGGAATATATCTTCAAATAAGAGACATTGATGGATTTTTTTTTTTAATCCTTATGAAGCAGTGTAAAAAAACTTGCCAATTTTTTTTTTTTTTTTTATTTCCCATTTCAGTTTCCTTTTTACTCAACCTGGAGCTCCTTTTTGTAAAAGCACAGTTCCATTTGTATTTTCCTATTCAAAATTCTCCGTGGCTTTCCAGAATTTATATATTCCTCATCATGAAATCCACAACCTTCCAAAGGATCTCTTCTCCCACTTTCTATTCTTGAATACTCTTCTTCTTAATGTAGTCAAACTGTTAAACTATTCTTCCCCCAGATCTATATAGCCCAGATCTCTTCAGAGGCATCTTGAAGATGCCTGAAAAATTACAGGATGTATAAACTCTTCGTACTAAATCTTATTATTGTTAATGGAGCCTTAAGCCTTGAATATTTTACAATTCTGAATTTGAATGATTCTTAGGATCTGATCAGTCTGATCCTTGCTGTAGTGTAGTTTGTTAGACTGTTGAAACTTACTTGTGTTTGACCCTGGCAAGGTTCTTAAAAAGAATTGTACTAATATTAAAATGTACATCAAAAATGATTTTGTGATAGGGTTGTTTTGGGATTTGTCGATGTGATATAGGTAAAGTAATTCGCATATAGTTAGCACACAGGAGTTCTGATGTGGTGCTGCGGGTTAGTGCGCTGGACTGCAAAGTCAGCTTGAACCATAAGGTCAGCAGTTCATGCTTACCAGCTGCTCCTCACTAACTTTATACATGGTTGCTATGGTTGGAAGTGACCCGAGGGTACTTAACATTAATAACAAGCACACAGTAAGTGATTATTTTTTGTTTTCATTATTTACTACTGAGCCAGCCCTACTTATCTAGCCTAGTCCATTGTGAGCCCGTGTACAACTGAAGGGTAAAGTTCTTCATTATTATGGTTTTTTTAAATTATGAAAATATATATGTATTTCCAGTAAATGTGTCTCTTGTTTTATTAGGTTGTATTCTCTGGTAGCGTAGTGGTTCTGTAAAGTTTTTAATTGGTAATTTTTCAAGAAATGGAAAGTCATGTTGGCATCTCTGGGTGGATGGAAACTTCCAACATTCCAATTAACAACCAG
>NW_006408550.1:16706485-16711381 GCF_000296735.1 Chrysochloris asiatica
ATGCAGGTAACTTTGCCTACTCAAGTCATGTACACTAATCAGTATTGAAGATTCACTCCCTAAATGTTCAAAATAGTTTTGTGACCACATAGCTAGCAATATTATCATTGTATTAGAGAGTGTATTATTGTGTATATTATGCAGTAATGTTGTTGTTAAACACCTGAAAGTCAATTCTGATTGATATCGACCCTGTATAGGATCTCCAAGGACCTGCTGGTGGGTTTGAACCACCAATCTTGTGGTTTGCCATCCAGTGTTTATGTTGCAGTGCCATCCATTAAACATAATAATAGTAAGTTTATATATGGTTGTAATGTTTGAATCTAAATGAGTGGCATCAAGGCTTCTTATTAATTCTATTTCTACCGTAGAATACAGCTTTCTCCTTGTTAGGGCTCATGTGCAAACTATATTAAAAAGCCTATTTGTGAAGTAGGAACTTTATCAGGGATCTTACCTGGAATACTTTTTAACTTGCATCTAGCATGGGACTAAAGCCAGTTCATTAGACTGCTTTAATTTTGCGAGATTGAGTGCATTTCAGAAGTGATTGAGTCTAACATCTACATTTTATATATGAAGAAAGTGAGATTCTTAAAGGTGAAATTATCTTTGCAAGATTCCATAGCTGTTTGTTGTTATTGTTGTGTGCCGAACAGTCAGGGTTTTCAAGGAGTGACTAGTGAGTTTGAATCACCAGTCTAGTGCATTAATCCACAGCGTCATACCAGGACTCCCACATAGTTGTTAAGAGGGTAGCAATGGAATTCAAAACAAGGCATTATAATGTAAGTCTCCTCACCTCCATCTTTCATAATCGTATTTTGTTACCTTGTAATCCGTTATAGAATTCAAGGCTGTACTCTTATAAAATTTTACTTTCTCTCTCATAGGCAGTGGTTATAATGACAATATGGGAGATGAATATGACAAGTAAAAAGGACTTTGCAAGCTGATTTTAGGCAATAGTGTTGATGTCTTGGTGTGATGTTCTAGGATGGGCACTGGATCAAAAGGTCAGTTTGAACTCCAAGGTTGGCAGTTCAAATCTAGCAGCCTTTTAGAAAACCCTATGCAGGGTCACTATGAGTCAGAACCAAGTATATGGTACTAAACAACACTAAATTTCATAGATTGTAACATCTATAGATGAGATTTCTTGAAGGAGATACTTCAGTATTCTAGAAAGAGTAGATTATAAAGTTTGTTCCTGTAGATCTGTTCTCTCAAAGGAGCCTTGGTGAAGCAAATGGTAAGCACTCAGTTTCTGCTTTCCAAAGGATTGGCTGTTTGAACCTACCAGTGACTCTACAGGAGAAAGAACTGGGGATCTGCTGCAGTAAAGGTTATGCACTGTTTGCTGTAAATTCCGTTCTGACTCACAGTGACCTTCCCTTGAAAACCCTGTGTGCCAGTATGACTCTGTCACATGGGTCACCATGAGTGAGAATGGAGTTGGTGGCAGCCAACAGTAATAACATGCTCAAACCCATACCGGCTGGTAAAGTACAGCATGACAGTGTTAGTCTTTATAAAAAAAAAAATAAAAAAAAAAACAGAGACCCGCTTTTCCTGTCAGAGTTACTATTTTCTTAATCATTTTGTTTTAAAAAATAAGATGTTAACCATAAAATCATTAAATGCCTCTTTTCGAAAACTCTGAAAAGAGTCATTATATAGCATGTGTGCTTTTTTTTTTTTTTTTATCCTCTTGAGTAATTTTAATCCTGGTGTAACTCTATAATATAAGAACTAGACTTCTAACCACAAGGCTGGCAGTCAAACCTACTAGGCACTCCTCAGAAACCCTATACAGGGTCACTAAGAGTCAGAACCAACTTGACACCACTTAACAACAAAGAAAAATTTGGAAATAAGTTTGAGCATGACTTTTTAGTATATTGCCAAGGAAAGACTTGATTTCAACAGAATTAGACAAAATATTTTTGACAACCTCAGCATTTCTTTGGCCACCTAAGATTGAGAATTATTTTCAACAACGTTGACACAGAGCAACAGAAAGTTTGTTTACTCTGCAACCCCTTGATCACCCTTAGATGGGTGAAAGAGGGTGGTTTTCCCTAGTCTTATTCAGAATGTATAGTAAGTAACACGTTTCTCTTGTTTGTCATTGTTTCTTTTAAAATAATGATGGCACCAGTGAATTAAAGTGCATAATTGATCTGACCAACAAGAAAGCACAGTGGAATCCATTTCTTGCTCTTATGGCTGTTGGGAGAACTAAATATCGTAACACATATTGAACACTTAGCTAGGTCCTGGGACAGAGTAAGTGTTCAATGATTGTTGTTGTCAATTGTGGTTGCAATGGTACCAGGAGCTGTTGTGTTATTAGATTTTTACCTTCAGAGCCAAAATATATTCTGAAACAATTAGACTAAAATTACACTTGAACTAGTAGTAAGCAACAGTGCCCATTTGATCTTACAGGAGTTCCAACTGTCACTAATCCAGCTGCACAAATATAAGGCTTTTATGCTTCATTAGGTGTTTTTATTTTTTAATGTTTGATATGTGTTTGATTACAGCACAAACATAAGTAATAATGTTTTACAAACATATAGCTATAAGCTCGTTGATTTCAGATAAAAAATACAGCATATAGAAAGGGTAATTGTTGTTGTTGTTAAGTTCCATCAATTCAGTACCAACCAATAGCAACCTTATGCACAGCAGAACGAAACACTACCCTAGCCTGGGCCAACCTCACTACTGTTGCCATGCTTGAGTCCATCGATGCTGCCACTTGGTCAGTCCATCTCGCTGGCTGTCTTCCTCTTTTTCTCTGACCCTTCACCTTAACAAACATGATATCCTTCTCCAGTGACTGGTCCCTCCTGACAATATGTCTGAAGTATGAGAGACGAAGTTTGGCCATCTTGGCCTCCAAGGAGCACTCTCGCTGTATTTTTCCAAAATGGATCTATTGGTTCTTTTGGCAGCCCTTGGCACTTTCAATATTCTCCTCCAACACCATAACTCAAAAGCATCAAATCTTCTAACGGTCTTCCTTAATCACTGTCCTGCTTTTGCATGCATATGAGGTTATTGAAAATACCATGGCTTGGGTCAGGCTCATCTTAGTCCTCAAGGTGACATCATCTTTGCTCTTCAACACTTTAAAAAGGTCTTGTACAACAGATTTGCCTGATGCAATACGTCATTTGATTTCTTGGCTGCTACTTCCGTGAGTGTTGATAGTTGATCCAAGAAGAATGAAGTCCTTGACAACTTCATTCTTTTCTCCGTTGATAAGAATGTTGTTTATTGGTCCAGTGGTGAGGATTTTTGCTTTCTTGACATTGAGATGTAATCCATATCGAAGGCTGTGTTCTTTGATCTTCATCAGTAAATGTTTTAATTCCTCTTCACTTTCAGTAAGCAAGGTTGTATCATCTGCACATCGCAGGTTGTTAATGAGTCTTCCTCCAATCCTGATGCCACGTTTTTCTTCATAGATTATTTTCTTCTCAGATTATTTGCTCAGCATACAGATTGAATAAGTATGATGAAAGAATACAACCTTATAACACACCTTTTTAAATTTTAAACCATTCAGTTTCCCTCTGTTCTGTTCGAACAACTGCTTCTTGGCCCAGGTACAGATTCCTCATGAGCACAATTAAGTGTTCAGGAATACTCATACTCCTCAATATTGTCCATACCTTGTCTTGATCCACACAATCAAAAGCCTTTCCATAGTCAATAAAGTACAGGTAAAAATCTCTCTGACACTCTCTGCTTTCAGCCAAGATCCATCAGACATCAGCAATGATATCCCTCATTCCATGGCCTCTTTTGAATTTGGCTGGAACATCTGGAAGTTCTGTGTCAATGTATGCTTGCAACAGTTTCTGTATTACCTTTAGCAAAACTTTACTCGCTTGAGATATTAAAGTGATTGTCTGATGATTTCCACGTTCCATTGGGTCACCTCTCTTTGGAATGGACACAAATATGGATCTCTTCCAATTAGTTGGCCAGATAGTTGTCTTCCAAATTTCTTGGCAGAGATGAGTGAGTGCCTCCTGTGCCACTTCGCTTTCTTGAAAGATTTCAATTTTTTATTGCAGCAATTCCTGGTGCTTTGTTCTTTGCCAATTCCTTCAATGTGCCTTGGACTTACTCCTTCAGTATCGTTGGCTTTTTATCATATTCTACCTCTTGAAATGGTTGAAGATTAACCATTTCCTTTTGGCACAGTGACTCTGTGTATTCCTTCCATCTTCTCTTGATGCTTTCTGCATCATTCAGTAATTTGTCCAGATAATCTTTCAATAACAAAAGTCAAGGCTTGAATTTTTTCTTCAGTTCCCCCAGCTTCAGAAATGCTGAGCACTTTCTTCCTTTTTGTTTTTCTGATTCCAGATCTTTGTACATTTTATTCTAATATTTGGCTTAATCTTCTCAAGCTGATCTTTGAAATTTTCTGTTCAGCTCTTGGACCTCCTCACATCTTCCATTTGCTTTAATATCTCTACACTGGAGAGCAAGTTTCAGAGTCTCTTCTGACATCCATTTTGACCTTTCCCTTCTTTCTTGTCTTCTCAATGACTTTTTGCTTTCTTCATGTGTGAAGAATATTTAGTCACTGAAAACCTTATGAATAACAGAAAGGGTGATAGCTTTTAGAAAGCTAGATATTGAGATAGTCAATAACATAAGTAATAAGCATTGAAAATCAGGAAAATTATGCACCAGGGCTGCATCCCTTCATCATATTTGTTCAGTTTTTATGCTGAGCACATAATCTGTGATGGATTATATGAAGGAAGAGCATGGTATCAGGACTGGAAGAAGACTCAGTAACAACCTGCAATTTGCAGATGATACAACCATACCTGCTGAAAGCAAAGAGGAATTAAATTCCTT
>NW_006408550.1:16716471-16755378 GCF_000296735.1 Chrysochloris asiatica
TGTAAAGTTTTTAATTGGTAATTTTTCAAGAAATGGAAAGTCATGTTGGCATCTCTGGGTGGATGGAAACTTCCAACATTCCAATTAACAACCAGACTCTTAAACCATTGATCCCATCGAGGGACTCCTCAGCACTGTAAGATAAGGATAAGACTGCTAAGTGCAAGGTCAGCAGCTCAAACTCACAGACTGGTGTCAGAAACCCTGTAAGGGTCACTATAAGTAGGAGCCTACACAACAGCACGCAACAACTACAGATACTCACCAAAACATTATGACTCCTGGGATTTCTAGACATCTGAGATAGATAGTAAGTGAGAACCTTGGAAAACAATCATTGTTTGGAAAGACAACTGTCACAATAGTCAAGTAGGGAACATGTGTCATGCTTAACTGTCAATGATCTCAATTTAAATTAGAGACTCTCTGAAGAACATAAATTAATATGCTTTAATATATTCATTCTGTACAAAATTATTAGGATTATTTTGGGCTGAATTTCAAAATTAGGTAAAATGTGACTAACCATTTCTATGCAAGAAACAATTATACCAAAATATTAATTATGTCTCATGTTGAAAGTCTTAGTCAAAACAATCTTTAAGTCAATGACTATTGTTGTATTCATTGATAAGAAATACATATTTTCACAACCGCATAAATATACTGTTAATGATAAGTGGTAAGTATACATATCTTACGTAATTGACTATAAATTATTTTAGTGATTTAAACTAAGGACTGGACCATAAAGTTAGTTTGAACTGAAAGGTCGGTGATCCAAACCCACCAGCCACTCCTCAGCAACCCTGCACAGGGTCGCTATGAGTCAGACCTGATTCGATGACATTTAACAACTTAAGCAACTACAGATTAAAACAATTGGATAATAAACCACAAAAGACCAAGGGAATATCATTAGTTAACAAATAGTATTCAGATTCAAAATTAGTAAAACATGTTTGCAATGAATATCTCCAGAGTCTTGCATTAATGACTTTCATACAGATTGCAAGTGCACATTATTAACTCGTAAAGAATAGTCAAACCTAATGTCAGACAGTTCTACTATATGTCCTATAGGGTCATTGTAACTTAGTATTGGTACAAAGGCTACCAGGAGCAATAGCAACATGGAGTCACAATAAAGTTTCTATTTAAGTCAAAGTTTAATCACAGTTCTGCTTTCAAAAAATCCATGCTTTGCCCACGGTTAGACCACCCGGAACTTCTAAAATATCCATGCTGTGTTTATGATTAGAAATAGGATGTTTATGTTTTACTTTAGAATTTTTCTTTCATCAACTAGACTTTTTTAAAAACCTAATTTAACTAATAAAAGGGTATATTTCACTTTGGGTAGATTATTATCACAGGAGAAATAAAACCTTAACAGCAAATAAGGGAAGTGTACTATGTTGTTGTTGTTTTCATTGTTTGTCGTCGAGTTGATTCTAACTCAGCGACCCTATATAAGGTTTCCAAGGAGCAGCTGGTGAGCTTGTACCGCTGACCTTGCATTAACCCGCAGTGCCAAACCAAGACTCCAAAACTACTATAATTCGTTTTTATTTAACATTCATTTCTTTCTTCAACAATGAAATTTATTAGTATAAGGTAAGTCTTTTTAGACAATGATATGTTGTTGTCTATAGATAGAATTCTCCAAGACCAATGACTTCTTCATTTGTAAATACTTTTTATCTACAATAAACATGGTGACAATACACATAGACAGCTGCAGCTGGAATACACAGGATTCAAAATGACTACATTTTTGGGACAATATAATAAATAAGCTCAATATTATCAATCAGATTAAGGTTTGGGCAAGGCTGTGCTTCCTATGGAAGCTCAGATTGAAATGGAAGAAAATTAAAACAAGTCCACAAGTGCCAAAATATAATCGTGAGTATATCCCATCTGAATTTAGAATCCCAGGCAGGAACAGATTTGATGTATTACCAATGACCAGAAGAGTTGTGGATTGACTCAAGAGCATCATGCAGGAAGAAAGTAAAAGGTCATTAAAAAGACAAGAAAGAACAAAAAGACCAAAATAGATGTCAGAAGAGACTCTTGAGTCTTGCTGTTGATTATCATTGGACGAAATGAAGAATTGAAAGCGCTGACCAGACAGTTTCAAAGGGCAACTAGAGAAGACAGTCAGACATTTTAAAAATGTGCAAAGACCTGGAGATAGAAAACCAAAAGGGAAGAACTAACTATGCATTAATAAAAGTCTTGGGTTGTAGTATTGAAGATTTCTATGGGCAAACTATTGAATTATGTAGGAAGCATCAAAGAAAGATGGAAGGAATACACAGAATTTTTGCAACAGAAAGATTTGGTTGATTTTCAGTTATTTCCAAAGGTAGCACATGATTAAGAAGTGATGGGAATGAAGGAAGAAGTTCAAGCTGCCCTGAAGGCATTGGCTATACACAAGTCTCCGGGAATTGATGCAATTCAAATTGAAATGCTTCAACAAATGGTTGCAGCACAGGAAGCACTCAATAATCTGTGCCAAGAAATTTAGAACACATTTACCTGGCCAACCGATTGGAAAAGACTCACATTTATGCCCCTTCTAAAGAAAGATGACCCAACTGAATGCAAGAATCATTATAGAACATCAGTATCACAAGCAAGCAAATTTTTTGCTGAACATAATTCAAAAACAATTGCAGCATTACACTTAACAGGCAACTGACAGAAATTCAAGTCAGATTCAGAAAAGAACATGAAATGGGAAAATCATTGTTGATGTAAGATGGATCTTGACTGAAAGCAGAGAATACCAGAAATATGTTAACTTGTGCTTTATTATATGCAAAGGCTTTTGACTATGTGAATCATAACAAACTGTGGATAACATTGCTAAGAATGAGAATTCCAGAACATATAATTGTGCTTATGAGGAACCTGCACATAAACCAAGATGCAGTCATTGGAACAGAACAAGGGGACACAGAATGGTTTAAAATTAGGAAAGTTTTGTGCCAGAGTTGCATCCTTTCATCAAATCTTTTGAATCTGTATGCTGAACAAATAATCCAAGAAACTGGATTTTATGAAGAAGAAGATTGCATCAGTACTGGAGGAAATCTACTCTGTAATATTCAGATGACCAGCCTTGCTTCCTGAAAACAAAAAGAATTTTGAATACTAACTCGTGAAAATAAAAAAAAAAACTTCATCCTTCCATATGGATTGCACCTCAGTGTAAAGAATACAAAAATCCTCAAAACTGGGCCAATAAATATCACCAGGATAAATGAAGAAAAGGTTGAAGATGTCATAGACTTCATTCTGCTTGGATTCACAATCAATACTCATGGAATTAGGAGCACTTAGGAAATCAAATGAATCTTGAAAAATGCCTCTTTGAATTGTTAAAGAGTAAAGTTGTCACATTGAGGACTAAGATGCACCAGACCCAAACCAGGATATTTTCAATGAGTCAAAGAGAGCTTTGAAGTGTAAATGCATTTGAATTGTGGTGTTGAGTAAGAATATTGAAAGTACTGTGGACTGTAAGAAGAACAGACAGATCTTGGAAGAAGTGCAGCCAGATTACTCCTTAAAAGCAGGATGCTGAGATGTTGTCAGGGGGATCCAATCCCTGGAGTAGGACATCTTGCCTGTTAAAGAAAGGGCCATTGAAAAAGAGGAAGACCCTCAATGAGAAGGATGGACACAGTGGAGCAACAATGGGTTTAAACATAGCAGTTGTGTGGATGAGACCAGGACAGGGCACTGGTTCATTCTGTTTTGCATGAGTCAGAACTAACCTTCTGACACCTAACAACAATAATGCTGTTGTTTCACAAGGTAATGAAGGTATAAAAAATATATATGGAAGTAGTGATGAACCTACCTACCTTCTGCCTAGCTTTTTAAATTCTTTGTAACTTTGATAGCATAGTAGCATCGTATACTCATAGTGCTGTGAAATTTTGTAAGAATAGCACCAAGCAATATATATATATTTTCTCTCAGAGTTCCAAGAACTGAAATTCTACCTCTACCATTTCTAAAATGAGACAATCTTCACAGTAATAGAAAAAATGTTGTACAAGAAAAGGAAAGTGTTTAGACCGTGCCCGTGTGGTCAGATATACGTTGCATCTCAGCATGCATTACTCATGTGGCATAATCTCCTCAGAAAGCATGCCTCAGCCGCCCGAGTGGAACACATCAATGCACCAAAATTGCAGTTACTCTTTAGAACTGAAGCAAGCTTTAATAGATGCTGCGCAAGCTTCTGAGACTAGACACCGTGAAGATTCTCTGGGCTATTTCATTAACAAATTGTATCTCTGCAGCATGCATTCCTCTACTTATTTATTGAACAGATAATAGGAAATAACTACGTTCTTTGTGAAGTCGTAAATAATATGGCAAAAAGATATTAAGCGCACTGAGATGTGACAGAAGAGCTAAAAGTTGTGGGTTTTAGAATTTTATGATGCAGGCCTCTTTTTTTTCATGGGTACATGCAAAGTAAACAGATACATTTGAGTTGTTTATGTCCACAATGATAAATTTAACATTGCAGCTGCTGAAGTGTGGCATTCTTAAATTCTGTGATGAACTGTTTTGTGTATTTCTCCAGCAACACGACTTGCTGAAGGACTTTACTAAAGGGGAACAAAAAACAAAACAAAAATGTTCTCCCTTAGCCTTATCCATAGTACAGTTTCAAATGATGCAAAGCCTTTGATGATTATAAAGGTAGTTTTCTGCCCATGCTTCTCATAACCACTGTATGACTCCCGGAAAGGTGAGAGGAGGGCACCTGCTCTCTGAGTCCAACATGGCGCTATCCTGTTTACTGAAATTATTCTGAGCTGCCCATGCTGAGATGACCCATTACCATTCTTATTGCTATCAGCAAGAGAGCTCTTCTGCCTTGTCTTGAAGGCTTAACAGGATTTTACAATTATTTCTCAACAGTAAGTGAACAAAAACTCTCTCATCAAGATAAAATTACAGAATTAAAGTTTCAGTGGGCATCAGCATTGTGTGTGTTTTTTAGCATCACAAAGACCTGAAATCATACTAGTCCATGTTAGGTGCTGATTCAAGTGTTGCACTTTCAGTTGTTATATTGCTTGCAGAGCTGTGTTGTCGATTGGATTGATTTGGTTTCCTCATCCTGAATTGAGATTTGTATTGTTCAAAGAATGAAAGATTGGAGAAAACAGCCTGAGAGAAAGGCCCATCTGGATCTAATTCATTAGTTCTGTGTTTGCCCACTTATCAGCTATGTAAATGACAACCTACTGAAATCTCTAAGACTCAGTTTGCTTATGTAGTTCAAAAGATATCTTGACCATATTTATCTCTGTTCCTACCTGAGACCTCATTAAAAATGAAAACAAATCATTTTTGAAATGGACAGTTCTACGAGCTAAAAGAGAATAGAAGAAATGACAGCAGATGAATGATATTAAAAAGCTCTTAAACAGATGGGAAATCAATACGCTCTAAAGAGATGGGTGTGGCCTCAATGTCTTTTACGGGTAACGGCATCATTAAGTTAGCCAATGTGTAGTACAGAAAACCAGAAAGGTTCAAAAAGTAAAGACACTTCGCATTGGGAGACATAAGTGGGAAACAGTTAAAACTCTTCAGTGAACTCCTCGTAACCGTGGCAAAAGATATTTATTCTTTTGTGAAATCAAGACAGTAAACCTGGAAGAAAGAGAGGCTTAGTAGTGCAAAAACCATATTAAAAATAAGAGTGTTTAGAGAGCTACATCTATGTACTGTTTTATATGTAACTGGATATATCTCTAGAAGAAAATAAGTAACTTGAAAAACTCTTTTTCTCGTGAGTGACTAAAATTCAATATGAACTATTTATTCAATTCTTAGACAGCTTATTATGTGCTAGACTCTGTTTTTTTTTTTTAATTTTATTGTTAATTGAGTGATAGTTTATATGGGAGAATATCGGCTTTACATTCATCCTATTGTATTTCATTTCATTGCAATGATTGTAATCCATCTATCATCATTCAATAGCATTTGCTTCCATTTCCTCTGTTTTTTTGTTTTTTTCTTTGATGTTCACTGAAGCATTCAGGAATATATAACCATTCAAACAACCAAAGCGTATACCCTGCCAGCCTGCCCCCCGGCCGCTAACACAGAGCCCCTCTCCCTCCTTGAGTTTAGATTCCCCTGCTGCTCCATCTCTCCATGTCATCTTCTTTGCCTCCATCTCTGGCGTCACTGCTTCTCTGGGTAGGGTCCCAGGCTCTGCTCTTCTCCCTTGATGGTCGCAGGGTCCTCTGCTCCTGGACTGCAACATCCACCATTCCCCTCCTTTTGTTACAAAACATCTACCTTAACATTTGCAACATTCACAAGCAGTCCTGATAGCAATTATTCAATATGAAACCAAATAAGTGTCTTATCCCCATGTCCTTTCACCAGCCATCAATGATGTCACCTGGCTGATCCATCTCGTTGGGGGTCTTCCTCTTTTTCTCTGACCCTTTGATCTTCATCAGTAAATGTTTTAAGTCTTCTTCACTTTCAGCAAGCAAGGTTGTATCATCTGCATATCTCAGGTGGTTAATAATGTGGTAAACCAACAAAACACCAAATCCACTTCCAGTGAGTTGATTCTGATTCAGCAACTCTATAGGATAGTATAGAGTCGCTTTATAGGATTTTCAAGATTGTAAATCTTAAAAGAAGCAGATTGCCACATGTTTTATCCATGAAGAAACTGGTGGGTTTGAACCACTGACATTTTGGTCACAGCTGAGTGCTTTGACCACTGCACCACCAAGAATCCCTGTGGTGGTGGTTGGTGGTTATGTGACTCACAGCGACCCTGTATAGGGTTTCCTAGGCTGTAAACCTTATAGGAGCATAAAGCCTCATCTTTCTCTCATAGAAGAGCTGGTAGTTTCGAACTGCTTACCTTGCTGTTAGCAGCTGGACTCGTAACCGCTATGCTACCAGAGCTCCTTATAGTGTGATGCAATTAAGTTTAAGTAGTATTATTAAATAGATGCTAATGTACTATGTTATGTGTATTGCTTCTTTTGTGTGTATATAATTTGTTTGTATATATAATGCAGGAAAATATATACTGCATGCTACATTTTAATTGATTGGCAGATATCTTAGGCCTATTGCGTTTTCAGCTTCATATCATGTAAAGTTTCCTCTTATTTATTTATTTGTCAGATATATAGAGCATAGAAGCATGTCATTTCTTCTTTTTGGCAAAAAATGTGCTCTTTGGGAAATTCTGTTGACTTATCCCGAATTCTTGATGGAAATCTCAGGACGCCACCCTGAGTCTTGATAACAATGCTTATTTTGTGGAAAGTCTTTTGCAAGTTTCTAAGGTAATTGTTTAGGGGGCTTTGGTAATAACCAAGACGTGAGAGAAGCACAACAATATAAATACCTTTAACATTTGCTCGCTTTTTCCTTGGCAGTATGGTAAAGGTTTTAATTGATTATAGAGACAACTAGGAGAAGATTAAGGAGCTCTGGTAGCGTAGTGGTTACGAATCGCGCTGCTAACCTCAAGGTCGACAGTTTGAAACTACCAGCCGATCTGAGGGAGAAAGATGGGACTTTCTGCTCCCATAAAGATTTACAGCTTTGGAAACTCTGTGCAGGGTCACTATGAGTCAGAACCGACTCCACGGTACACAACAACAACAACAAAGGACAGGATTGGACATTGAAGAAATGGTATTAGTTTGAGGAAGGAAAGACTTGGGGATGAGTCCAATGTTTCTAAACTGCTGTACTGTAGCGATAGAAAAAGCTAGTGTTTCTTGGGCACTAACAACATTCCAGTAACTATTCTGAATGCATTATCACTTTAAATTCTTAGAGTAAGATACAACGGACTGTTTTTAATTCACATCTTTTACATTAAGAAAGTGGCCCATTGTTGTAAAAACCACACTAAATTCATGCAGCTTGAAAGTCATTGTGGAGAAATACTTGGAAGATCTATTTGATTCCGTTTTAGACATTTGTTTTTACAGTTTATTTGTAAGTGCCGCCAAGTTGGTTCCAACTCCTGTATAAGGTCCCTGTATAAGCTTTCCAAAGAGCGGCTGGCGGGTTTGAACCATCAGCCCTTATGCTTAGCAATTCGGTGATTATTCTACAATCTTCAATTTTTCCAAAATTTGGTCAATGCCTAACATTGTTAAGGGTTGTGCTAATTTAGTCCTGTGTAGGTAAATATGAAGAAGAATTATGACCATTTTAATTACATAAAATAAATTCTTAAACCTATAGATACTGAAAGGAATCCTGGTTACACAGTGGCTAAGCAATAGTCTGCTAACCAAAAGGTCAATGGTTTGAACCCACCAGCCACTCTTTCTGTAAGCAGAAAGATGCAGCAGTTTGCTTACATAGATGCTGTTAGTTGCTGTTGAGTTGGTCCTGTTTCCAACAGAATGAAACCCAGCCCCATCCTGTGTCATCATCTCAACTGTTGCTGTGTGAGCCCATGGTTTCAACCATCGTGCTAATTTGTCTCATTGAGCACACTGACCCTCTACTTTACGGAGCATGATACCATTCTTTGGGAACACTCCCTCCTGATAACACATCCAAAGTGCCTGGTATGAAATATTGCTGATCTCATTTTTAGCATTCTGTCTGTACTTCATCTAAGACATAGCTAATCCTTTCTTCTGGAAGTCCATGGTAATTTCAATATTCTTCATCGCACCATAATTCAAAAGAATCAGTTTTTCTTTGGTCTTACTTTTTAATTATCCAGCTTTCAGATGTATATGAGGGGACTGAAAATGTCATGGCTTGGGTCAGGTGCACCTTAGTCCTCAGATTACATCTTTGCTTTTTAAAACTTTAAAGAAGTCTTTTGCAGCAGATTTGCCCAATACAATGTGTCATTTTAATTCTTGACTGCTAATTTTAAACCACGTAGTATTTCCTCGTTCTGTTCAAACAACTGCTTTTGGCCTATGTGCAGATTCAATAAGAGCACAATTAAGTGTTTTGGATCCCCATTTTCCCCAATGTTATTCATAATTTATTGGGATCCATATAGCTGAATGTCTTTCCACAGTCATTAAGACACAGGTAGACATCTTTCTGGTATTAATCTGTTTTTCAGCCAAGATCTATCTGACATTAGCAATGATATCATCCCGTAGTATGACAAGCAGACTGAATGATTGATGGCAGTTCTATTTTGTCTTATAGGAGTCAATATTGACTCAATGACAATGGGAGCTTTAACAAACAGAAAATAAACTTGGATAAGTGTATGTATAGGTGGCTAAATGGATGCATGAAGAGTCCTCATTAGATATTTTTAAGAGATCAGAGAGGTCATCCTTTGGTATTTAAAAGCAAAGGATGCTAAGAGCCTTCCCAGTATTTTCCACAAATCTCAGGCTTCCAGCGATGATCAATATTACGTGGTCTAGAAGATAATTTCATTTGACTTAGATCCACAGTCAAAGCTCATGGAAGCAGCAGTTAAGAAGTCAAGTGATGTATTATTGCATTGGGAAAATCTGCTGCACAAGAACTCTTCAAAGTGTTAACAAGAAAAGCTGTCACTTCAAAGACAAAGGTGTGCCTGACTAAAGCCATGGTATTTTCAATTAACTCATATTCATAGGAAAGCTGGATCATGAATAAGAAAGACCACAGAAAAAAATTGATACATTTGGATTATGATGTTAACAAAAATATTGAATATAATAACATGGACTGCTGGAAGAAAGCATATTTATTTTGGAAACATAACTGCTAGATTGCTCCTTAAAAGTGAGGATGGGGAGACTTCATCTCTCATACATTGGACATGTTATCAGGAGGGACAAATCCCTGGAGAAGGACGTCATGGTTGGCTAAGTAGAGGATCAGTGAAAAAGAGGAAGCCCCTCAAGGATTTACAAAATGGCAGCCACATTGGGCTTAAGCATAACAATTGTTGCTGTAAGAAATAACTGACTAGAAAAAAACCTAAAAACAACAGAAGAGTTTCTAATATGATGCAATGAAGTTGGCAACATTCTGAGGGTGGGTCTATTGCAGAAATTTGAAAAAGTGTTAGCACAATGGTTAAAGCTCTTGACTAACCTAAAGTTTGACAATTCTAATCCACCCAATGAGTCTATGGGAGAAAGGCCTGGAGATCGGTTAGTGTAAAGATTGCAGCCCAGGAAACCCTATGGGTTATCTCTACTTTGTCACATGGACTTGATCCAAGCTGAAAATCTACTGACTGGATGACATGTAACAACCAACAAATCAAGATGTTTGCTGAGCAACAACTTTGTTGAGCCATTTGAAACTTAATCAACTAAGTCAGGGGGCCAACCTCTGATTAATTCCACACATCCAGTTTTCTTTGCAATCATTTAAAAATGCCACTGTGAATTTTCTATATTTGATCCAACACAAGAGTTGAAATGAAACATCTAGATTGAGATGATTATGGGATATAAAGATAACTTCTATTCTACTGAGTAGGAAAATTATCCTAAAAAAATACACTGATAAAGACCAGATATTTATATTATTTCTTAATAGATACAAATTTCTATTGAATGTATATGTAAATGTACACATGAAATTCCTATTGTAGGTATATATAAACATACATGTGAAATTACATAGATAATGAACTGCTCATGCCATTACTAAAATAAAGGTTTTCGGGAAGGCAAAATATTTGGCGGTCAAGGTTTTCTTGGGAAAAGAAATGATATTACTAAAGATTTAATTATTATAAATACAGAAATCAAAATTATAGTTGAGGTAAGTCCAGTCATGTCTTCTGTCTTTTCTTCATTGCCTTTCAGTAGACATTATAAGACCTCAGTGGCAGGAGGAGAGGACTTCCTGAAGTGGTAGCAACTGGGTCTTTGAATGTCATTGGTGGTGGCTTCCAAATTGCTTCTAGATGTGCCACTGCTTTTTCTGCTAGTGGCATCCCTCTGCTTTGTTGTTCTTTAGAAAACTCTGCACAGATGTCTCTAGGGGTTCTTTTTGTAAATTTAAAAGGCAGTGCCCTGCTTTGGAAACATGCGAGATTTTTAGAATGTTGTAATAGTCTACTCTTATATATAAGCTGACAGTTTATACATCCTTGTCCAGGAAGTTGAATACTAAATGATCTTGGAAACTTATGCCTTTATCTTAGGATTCTATAGGGGTACTTTTTTTTTTTTTTTTTAATAGGAATACTTTTGTTTATTACTGTATAAAAATAGTCTGTGCTTCATCTCACTTCAAAAAGGGCACTATACTAGCAAAAGTCAACAAGATTTAGAATCAAAAGAGAACTCTTCAGATTCCATGAAATTCTTTTTAAAAATTATTCTACAGGAATCCATATATGAGTACCATGGATACTATGTTGGCATATTTTTCAATTATAAAAATTTGGATCGGTTAAAATCAACCAAATATGAGCAAAGAACATATGGACTGTTTCTTTGTTCATAACTAACTCTTGTGCGTAGGTCTATGAGCAAAGTAGATATTTATGGACAATGTTGTTGCTGTTGTTATTAAATGCTGTTGAGTCCATTCCGATTCATAGTGATCCTGTTTAGGGTTTCCAAGGAGCAGCTGTTGGATTTGAATCACCGACCTTGTGGTTCAAACCGAAATTGCAGTCGAGTGCTTATCCTACAGTACCATACCAGGGTATACGAGAGATTAGAACAGAAATAAAATTAGGATTAAAAAAGAATCAAATTCATAGGTATTTCATGTATTTAATTTTGAGTGCTTTTTAAAGGACCATAATGAGGCACTTATACATTGCATTGTATTCATAAGGAAGTAGAGTCATAGAAACTTGACTGGTAGTTTATACCACTAATGTGTGTCAGACCTAGGGTTAGACATAGGTCTGGAGGCTATATAATCAGCACAAAAAATGCCTGAATAATTACAGATTTATTTTTTATATACATTACAATGCTAAACAGTAAATTGCCAATAAATGGGTTATATGACTTGTCATATATAATAGCTTCTATATAGAACACAAGTAGAGAAAATCACACTAAATATGAAAATATTAAACTAGTATTTTCAAAAGTCAAGTGTATTAAAAATACATATTCTCGTTCTTATTGTTTTAAGTGCCATTGAGTCAGCTCCGACTCATAGCAACCCTGTATAGGGTTTCTGAGGAATGGCTGGTAAACTTGAACTGCCGACCTTGAGGTTCAAACTGATTTCGCAGTCAGCACATTAACCAGCAGTGTAACATATGCTCATTAGCTATATTGAAACCTTTCATCATTAGAGTGGCTTCCTATATTTGCTTAAAATTCAGAACTAGTGAATACATTACAATCACTGAAATATTGTTTAGTTTCTCATATATATATGCACAGAGTCCTGGTGTGGCGCTGTGGGTTAATGCGCTGGACTGCATGAACAGTTTGAACTGCAAGGTCAGCGGTTCAAGCTCACCAGCCACTCCTCGGAAACCCTATGCAGGGTCACTTTGAGTTGGAACTGACTTGACAGCACTTAACAACAACAACATATATATGCGCACACACAATCTATAGAGGATATGGTAACTACAATTATTGAAAGATATTGAAGCAAATTATTAATTCACCAATTGATTAAAGCTTAGCCCAACTTGATTTGCTTTGTAAACGAAAGAAAAAAACATGTTAATATGATTTATTCAAGACCCATGCAAGCTTGAAAGACCTGGCCCTCACTTAGCGTTTTTTCTGGATGTCTGCTGCTTCCTACCTTTCTCTATAGCACCACCACTTACGTGGGCTTGAACTTGGGCCAAGCACACTTTTTGTGTGTGGAAATGGGTACATTGTCAGGAACAATTGTTGTGTTCATTATTATTACACTTTGATCTGAAAATTCCATGTGATACATAGAATGAGATGCTTTTCAGAGTCTTTAGGAGCTTAAGCAATCACAGGGCTTTTTTAGGGTGATATAGTGAAACCAGAAGCAATGCAATCCTATGACTCTGGAAATTTCCACAACAAAGTGGAAGCCTTGGAATCTTCATATTGGTTTTGACTCTTCGCCCTTGTAAGACATAGTAGAACTGACCTCCTTAAGTTTCCGAGGGTGTAGTGCTGCGGGTTAATGCGCTGCACTGCAAGTTCACTTTGAGCCCCAAGGTTGGCAGTTCAGATTCACCAGCTGCTCCTTGTAAACCTTAAACAGGGTCACTATGGGTCAGAACCGATTCGATGGCATATAACAGCAACAACAATCTTTATACAAACAGAAAGCCACATCTTCTTTCCAGTGGAATTATTGTGGGTTCGAACCACTGGCTTTTTGGCTAGCAGAGTGACTATTGTCTATTTCTTCAACAAATTTAGGGATAGATTAGTTTGATAGCCAAAGACAAACCATGCTTACTGCCTTTGAAATATCTGACAAGTGCTGATGTCAACTTCTGGGATAGTCCCTGTAGCCCCTAGACTGTCAAAGTCTATCTGAAATCTGCCCTGGGATCAGCAGAGTAAAAATGTCAAAGGCGTGTCCATTGTGCAGAACTCTGGTGTGGTGTTGTATGATAACCACTGGACTGTCTATTGCTAGGTCAGTGGTTCAAACTCACCAGCCGATCTTCAGAAACTATACAGAATCGCAATGAATCAGAACCAACTCAACAGCACACAACAACAACAAATCATTGTTGAACATATAGAGGAAACAATGTAATGAAACATATAGTACTTCATTACTTTTCATAAATGTTGTTGTGGTTATGTGCCGTGGAGTCGGTTCCAACTCATAGCGACCCTGTACAGGGTTTCCGAGGCTGTAAATCTTTATGGGAGCAGAAAGCCTCATCTTTCTCCCGAGGAACAGCTGGTAGTTTCAAACTGCTGACCTTGTGTGCAGCCCAATTTGTAACCACTACGCTACCAGAGCTCCTTTATAAATACTTAAAAAAAAAAAAAAAAAAGATATATGAGTTTTAAGAAACTGTAGTAGTGTAATGGTTATGAGTGGGGCTGCTAACCTCAAGGTCAGCAGTTCGAATCTACCAGTCATTCTGTGGGAGAATGATGAAGCTTTTTGCTCCCATAAAGATTTACAGCCTTGGAAACCCTATGCAGGGTCTCTGAGTGGTAACCAACTCTGCAGCATACTACCATCAACAACACCAAGATTTTTAAGATTTAGTGTTTTCATTGGGTTGTTTTTTTGTTTTTGTTTTCCATTGTTAAGAGCTGTTCCAACCCATGACAACCCTGTAAGCATATTGCTAAATCCAATCATGATATATCTTTTAGAGCCCATACATCTTTAAATCAAAGGGAAACACATGTTATACATTGTGGGACATTTGATAACTGTTTTGTTCTTTCGTTTGTTTTTAATTGAGCCAATGGTTTTGGTATATTATTTATATTTTTACACATAATGTATATAGCTATTTAAAAAAGTATTTCTAGACTTGTTGCTACGTGCTGTCAAGTTGATGCTGACTCATAGCAACCCTGTATAGGGTTTCCAAGGAGCAGCTGGTGAGCTAGAACCAACAACTTTGCAGTCTGACGCATTAGCCCACAGCACCGCACCAAGACTTTTATTTCTAGACTTGATTACCCAATAAGTTATCATTTTAATATATTTTAAATGGCCAATATTATGTTGTTTAAATGGCCGTCGAGTCATTTCTGACTCATAGATCCCCTGTATAGGGTTTCAAAGGAGCAACAGGTGGGTTTGAACTGCCCTCCTTGTGTTTCAAAGTCCAGTGCTGATCCTATACCACTGCACCACCAATATCCCAAACCAAATAAAGATGAAGACTCACAGACAAGTTGTTTGTATATATTAGTACCCCTTCAGACCAAATGACTCTGAAGTGCTGACTTTTATATCACTCTCTTCCCAAGTAATTGAGCAAAAAATACTCTCCAAGTAATTAATTTAGATGTTGTATATCAAAGAAGCATGATGGAGAGAGATAATGCTGATACATGTCCCTAAATAAACACACTATTATCCTTAAAAGTAAAAATCAAACACCAATTATAAGGATATCTACAATCTCAGAAACATGACTTTTCACAATTTATCTTCTCATGGATGTCACATTATACTTTTTTTATAGTAGCTATTCTTTTAATCTGATTTTTTACTTTGATGTTAGGAGAAGTGGTTTGGATGGGATTACAGAAAGTATGACAGAACGCTAGACATTAATTTACTATTTGTTACCAACTAGCAATACATTACTGAAAGGTGACTACAGTATAGAGGAGAAAATGCAATACGTGCATTGAAGATACAAATTGCATATAGCAATAGGTTTTGTTTTGTTTTTCTGAAAGCAACTTTGCATTATTATACTAGGCTCTATGTGTTATTGCAGAGTTCTGGAAAGATGATAGATTAGCAAATGTTGGCATTTTAACGTAAATCTATGTTTTTTTCAGTATGTTGGGAATTAGATGGATTAAAAAACAACTGAAAAGAAAAAATAAATGTGGGACTACCACAGCATTCATTTATGAGATCAGGAAAACCAACTAGCGAATCTATTAAAATACTAGATAATAAAAGATTAGAAAGTACATTAAGGCGAGAACATATCTCGTGATCAATAGGGCCTCCTGGCAAAATACTAATAAGAAGATAATGTTGGACACTCACCAACACCATAACCAACACATTTTAGGTAAGCATATCCTAAGAGGTATTACAGACATCCTATATAGTACACAATTTTCTAAACTTGTCTCCTGGAACAGTCGTGAAGAAAGTATAGCAACATGTTTTGTTTTGTTTTTTAAGTCCTATCTAGAATTCTGACCTCTACCTGAACCATCACAGACTGTTATTCTTTGACTGGCTTATTGATGTATGATGGATGTTGTCTTCATTACATACTCTTTGCCCATTTCTGCAATCAACTATTTTCTGTGATTGCTCTTGAATGCTTTCCATCTAATTCTTATGACATTATTTAATGTTTGTATTAGATTCTTTAGACCTAGAAAAGCCTAGGAAATATCACATAGCCTGCTGATATTTTTAGTATCACCTCTTGTTTTTTATTGTTCTCACAGTTGTCATAGTTCATAGAGCTGCTTTTCCTATCAATTGCAAGCATCAGACTAAGAAATGTATCCCCTATAAGATGAGGAAATTGAAGGTGATTGAAGCAGTAGGTGGCCCTGCCAAAGCAGGGTTTTCACAGATGTATCACAATTCTAGACCTCTACACCTGAAAGACAAAAAAAAAAAAAAAAAGGACAGAATGGAAAAATGAATGCTTGACTATATCAAAATTGGTTTATGGTGTTATATTGTGTATTTAATTTTTTTTATTTCAAGGTTGATAGTCGACTTAGGCTGGATTATCTAGAGATAATTAAAGCAGATAAAGCAAAACCAGTGAAACATATATGTGTGAAGAGATGTTTGTATCAAGGAAATGGCTCACAATTGTAGAGTCCTAGGTAGCCAGCAGAAAAGACAGTGAGTCTTTCTTCAATGTCCATTCTATTGGAAGAAGTCTATACCCCCAAGGAAAAAATAATTTCAGTTGTTTGGCAGTTCATAGACAATCATTATAGAGTTAACTGCCTGTATTGCAGGATAACCACATTTCAACTGCCAAAATACTTGGAATCCTGGCCAAGTCAAATTGCCACAAAATCCTATCAAAGTTTACCCCCTGTCAACTTGGCACCTATGAACCATATGCATAAACAATAAAGAAAATTTTAAAGTCATATTTGTATCTAACATGGTATACAACCTCAAATGCACTGGCCTCATTTACATCTTGTATTTCACAAGTGAACAAAACAAAAATATCTGATGCACATATATAAAACAAAACAAAAACTATATATTCGTTTGAATGTCCAAAGGGTACATCCTGGAAGCCAGCTTCCTGCCTATTGTAGATGCATAGCCTTGCTCAGCCTAGAGTTCACAGCTACTCTGTCTCTCCAAACCACCACCTCTGCCACACTGTCTCCTGTCTTCACTTTTCTAGGTAGAGATTTCATGCTCAATTATGCTCTTCCTTTGTGGGTCCTGGGATCTTCTGTTTCTGAAATGAAAAATTAACTGCTGCTCACTTTAATTTTAAGTCCTTGAAGGGGTTTTTCTCAGATGGGCAGAGTTTTCTTGCCCTTGATGTCTCCAAGACAAACAGCTTTCTTGAAACTCAAAAATCCAAACAGTCTGATTGTTTTTCTGTATGAGTCTCCAGTTCTCCAAGAAGTTGGATTGTAGTTTCAATGCCAATTTAAACTTATTCTTCTGGACAAATTCTAACTCCCCTTTTAGCAAATCCAACCAATTATAGACTGAAGACAGGCTTATAAACTCACTGTAGTCATAGTGCCCAATATTCATTTCCATCACACATGCATGTCTATGTGACAATAATAGGCAGGGAAAACCAATATTCAAAAGGCAATCAGACACATAAACATCTTAAAAACATTAAAATTCAATCTTTTCTTCACTACTGGACTAACTCCATCCATATGAATACAGCCTCGGACCTCTGGCAGGGTGCACCTAGTAGACCCTGGTCCCCTATCAAATATAGGGGTTTAACCATCTGTTAAACCAGCTTGACATCTGCTTTAGACATCTCTCAAAGCTGTATCTTTTTCTCCCATCAGCTGAAGCATTTTATCTATTACATTCGTTTCAGTCATTATAAGCAACAAAATCCAAAATACCTATCTAAACATCAAAAGTTTCACTTCCCATACCCCTTCATTCATTCATTCTCTTATAAAACCCCATGCTTCCATGAGTCTGGAGTCAATGCAATAAATATGACTCCTGATATCAACTGCAAAAACCATGAGTGGCCCGTGTCTAAGTTCCCCTGGCTTTACAAGGGGGAAGAGAACCAAGCTCAAAATCAGCCCCAGAGCAATTTCAGTGAAGCAGAGGTCAGACATGCCTCCATGCTACAACCTCCTTTTTCAGTTAAAGCAGAGTTATCAGTGCCTTTAAAATGTGTCAGACTTGAGAACCAATTTATAAAACTCATCCTTGTGATTTTGTTCCTCTAGAATCCCACTCTCTCAATACCACATGTCTTAGGCTGGGTTTTCTAGAGAAGCAAAACCAGGGAAACTTATATAAGTAGGCATATAAAGAGAAGTTTCTATCATGGAAAAGGCTCACAATTGTAGAACCCCAGGATCCCCAGTGGAAAAGAGAGTGAGCCATTTGTGCATGTCCATTATGTTGGGAGAAAGGCACACCCACAAGGAAACATCATTTCAATTGATTGGCTTCTCATAGCCAATCATAATAGAGTTAATTATGCCTTTATTAGAGATAACTGTATCTCAATTGCCAAACCACTGTGAATCCTGACCCAGTCAAGTTGGCACAAAATGCTAACTGTTACAATAGTCATAATAGATTATTTAAAGGAAACTAGTATTTAGCATTTGCTTTCAGTTTTGAAACCTCAGATGGAAAACCAGATTATTTTACATCTGTTTTGATGTGTCCTTAAAAGAGATTGAAATCCAGGTACTTTGGGCTTTTTACCAGTTTTCTTTGCACCTATTAAAATTCCAATTTTACTTGGAGAGAAAGAGAAATGAACCCACTTGTAGGACTATTTAGCTAGCTATGTAGTGCAGAGACAATTTTCAGATTTACATTCTGTAAGCTGAATTATTTTAAAAAGGTCTTTCCAATTTCCTCATGTTTTCCCATAACGACCTCTAATTTAACATTTTAAAATCAAAACTCAATTTTGAGATAATTCACTTTTCCTAAACTTTTGAATCTGATTGTACCCTGCCTGTATGAAGTTCTTATTTCTACACATAAAGTTTAGTGTAAAGATTTTCCTCCCGATGTGTTTATTAATTTTTAGTAAATATTCTAAGACTAAACTTTAGTCTGCATTATTATCAGAATATTTTCAGTTCATGTTGAATTAGCTTTTTTTTTTTTTTTTTTTTCTGGTTACTGTGATGAAGAACTAACCCTTTAAATGAGTTTTATAAGAGATGCCTATTGGTAAAACTTTTCATTAAGCAAAGAACTAGTATAGCTTTGGTTGTACTGAATTGTTATGCTTGATGTTCAGGGTTTAAAACTCAAATTATGACATCCTAATTGCAGCTTTCTTACATAAGTAATTTATAGATTTAGTGGTT
This sequence comes from Chrysochloris asiatica, assembly GCF_000296735.1. Taxonomy (NCBI): domain Eukaryota; kingdom Metazoa; phylum Chordata; class Mammalia; order Afrosoricida; family Chrysochloridae; genus Chrysochloris; species Chrysochloris asiatica. The sequence goes on from NW_006408550.1 coordinate 16,735,644, forward strand.
TATTAAGTGGCAATATAATATGTCTCACATGTTTGCAAGAAATGCTTTAGAATATACTTCTACTTCTATTTTTATGATAAATGACAACAGAAAGTTGTATCAAAATATTGGGATCAAATCCTTTAGCACATGCATTAATTATAAACTAGGTAATGTTTATAATGTTCAATATTTAATTAAACTTCAAGATATTTCAACCAAATGATATATATAACAAGTTAATACCTCCAAACTAGAATTCCTTAATTTTTCAAGAAAGGATTATATATTTTTTTGCAGGTGTGCTTTCTTTGAATTATGTGTCATTTACCAAGAATCACGCTTTAATTAAAAATGCCTATTTAAACTATTTGGTTCTAATATGCCATAGATTACACATTCTAATATGCCATAGATTACACATTCCCAACGATTTAAAGAAGTTTATTGTACTGCAAGGTAAAACAAATTGCTTTTCTTCCTTAAACTTCTTCCCAACTTGATTTGTGTGAAACTCTGATATGGCTAAGATTACAGTACATGGCTTCAGAAATTAAATTGTCTTTAGGGATTATTGCTACCGTGTATGTGTAATTAAGTGTACTCATTATTGTCTATAAAGCTGTAAAAACCCACAGTTTTATGAGGAGAACATAAAGCCAAGCCACTGATTTCAAATCAGTCAGTTGGAGAGAGCTCTGAGATGTTCCAACCATTAGTTTTGTGAAAAAACTTTAAGATAGGCAATCTTCTTCAGCTGGACTAGATGTGGTAATGTAGCAAAAGTCACGCCACAGAAATTAAACAAGCATACATGGATCACCTGCTGTGTAGTTACCACCTGTACACTGAGGAGTGAAGGCTGCAGAAAGGGATGTAAGAAAGTTAGGGGATATTAGAGTTGGGAAAAAATTAGAGAAACGTAGTTCAGTTTACTTATTTTATTGTTAAGACCTAGAAAATACAAATGACTGAATCAAGCTCACACATGTAAAATTTGAAGCAGAACAAGAACTGAAATCTACAAAAGAAAACAAAATGAAAATGAGTGAAATTTATGGGTCAGATTAAGTGTTGGATTGACTAAAGATAGTAAAGTATCGTCTGTACACTTTACAAAACAGTGTCATAAGAAGGAAAGTCAAGAAATGATTAAATATAAAGTTTGATTGATGATCCCTAAAATTCTCTGAGATGATGTCAAGCAGTTTCAAAGCTATCGTAAGAAAGACCAATAGAATTATTTGTTGATTAAGGCTCTTAGTTGGAGTCCTGGTAATGTAGTAGTGAAAGCACTCAGCTGCTAACAGAGAGCTTGGTAATTCAAATCCACCAGGAGAAAGATGAGGCAGTCTGTTTTGATTACAATTGTTATTGTTGTTGCTAGGTCCTGTCATGTTGATTCCAACTCATATCGTGACCCCATGTACAACAGAAAGTAAAGATTACCCCCCTGGACAGTCTGTAGGGCAGCTCTACTCTGATCTGTAGGGTGACTATAATCATACCGACTATATAACAACAGGTTTGTGGGTTTTGTTTATGTTTTGGGTGTTTTGTTTTTTATAAGACCGTTCATATTAATCCAAACATATGCTGAATTAATTAATATAACATTTTATAATAATTTGAAGTTTTATAATTAATAATAATATCAATAACAACTCATGTTTAGTAGTATATTTAATTGTTTAAAGAAAATGCTTACAGTTTTTTTAGCTTTGAGAATGCTATGAAATTGCTGGTCTGACTCATAGTTTGGAAATTAATTGCTGATAAGAAAGTGCCTTAGTCATTGGTAGATATAATGCCCTGGTATGGCACTATAGGATAAGCACTGGAATGCTAACTGCAAATTTACTCGTTCAAACCCATAAGCTACTCCTCAGAAGCCCTATACAGAGTCACTATGAGTCAGAATGAACTCAAGGGCAAATAACAACACCAACAACATATTGTCTTACTTGTCTAGTTATACTGTAACAGAAATAGCACAATAGTATAAATCAATTTCCTCTGGTTTTAGGAGGTTAGGTATCTGGGTTCAGGGTACTAGCGTTGCAGAAAGGCTTGTTCTGTGCCAGTTCTGGAAGATTCTTGTTTCTTTTAGCTTCTTCAGGCCCAGTGTTCCTGTGGCCTTTGGGAATCTTATATGACTTCTCTATCCCTGTCCCCTTATTATGCTTGCTTCCATGTCTAATCTGCTATTTTTATATCAAGCAGAAAATATGCATACATTCATACTTAGAGCTTTCTTTTTATTTCATGATTTTTCATTTTCTTCTTTAAAAGCTTTCCTTCACATGTGTAATATTCTAATTATGGTCAATATGCTTGTTCCTTCATATTTCATCAATAAGATATTGAGGGATGAAACCAATCTCTAGCATAATTAATAATGCATACAACAAGAAATTAATACATACCCAGAGTATAGCATTCAGGAGGTGCTGTTGCTAGGTGACATCCAGTCAGTTCCTATTCGCATTGGCAGTATGCACAGTAGGATGAAACACTGCCTGCTCCCACACCATCCTAACAGTCATTGCCATGTTTGAGTCTACTGTTGCAGGCTCTACGTCAGTCCAACGTCTTCCTCTTTTTTACTGACTCTACACTATACCCAAGAGCCCTGGCAGCATAGTGGGTTATGTGTTGGGCTGCTAACCATAAGATCAGCAGTTTGAATCTACCAGCTGCTCCATGGGAAAAAGATGAGGCTTTCTGCTCCCATAAAAATGTACAGCTTTGGAACCCCTTTAAAGGATAGTTATGAGTTGGAACCAACTTGATGGTATATAGCAGTAGCAGCAGCAATAGCTCCACTTTGCCAAACACAATTTCCTTCTCTAGGAAGGTAACATGATAACATGCCCAAAGTGCTCGAGACAAAATCTCACCATGTACACTTTGAGGAGCATTCTGACGGAACGTCTTCCAAGACAAATTTGCTCATTCTTCTGACAATCTAAAGTATATTCAATGTTCTTTGCCAACACCAAGATTTAATTGCATTAGATACTCACCCTGAGGAGTAAAATGTGCCTGACCCAAGTCATGATTTTTCAATGGCCTCATAAACATGTGAAAACCAGTCAAATAAGACTGAATGAATCAATGCAGGAGATGCTGAGATGCATAAAATATGTTCTTAGCACTTTGTAGAAGCTCAAAGAGGTGGCATTTATAGTAATGAAAAAAATATATGAATAGGAAATTGGTACTAAAATACCAACAAACAGTGCATAACGCTTTTGCAATTAGAAAAGCAAATGCAAGGATTCAAAGGTACTAAATGATAAGTCAATTTGGGAGAAGACGAATGGTGCTGCATGGCTTGACAGCTTCACACAACGAAGAGTGATACAGAATGGAAAGGGAGACTTCAGGCAATCGCTTGTGAAGGGTTGACTGGGCCTGACTAAGAAATGTAATGGGTCCTGGTGACATGCTGGTTAAGCAACTGGCTATTAAGTGGAAGGTCAGAAGTTTGAGTCCACCATGTGACAGTCTCCATCTGTAAGGACGACAGCCTCATAAGCCCTGTGGGGAAGTCCTGCGCTGGCCTATAGGTTGCTATGAGCTGGAATCAACTTGACAGCAATGTGAGTAAGATATTTACGTGTTTTAATTTGTTGGGTTAGATTCTAGGAGACCTCAATGGTTTTAATCAGGAAACTTGATACAATTTAAAATTTTCAAAGGAGCTTCTTTTCTAAGAAAAGCTAATGAATTTAAGAGGAGAGATACTGAACCTATGCTAGATTGAGGGATTAAAGTGTTTTAATGTGTGCTTACAAATGTATACTAGATTTTTTTTTTTTTTTAATGCATGTTGAGTATTTGTGTTTTGTAAGGAGGCAAGCGAGTCCTGGTGTGGAGCTGTAGGATAAGCACTGGGCCACAAGGTCGAATTGAACTGCAAGGTGGTGGTTCAAACTCACCAGCTGCTCCTTGGAAACCCTATACAGGGTCATATGAGTCAGAACCATCTTGACAACACTTACCAACAACTACCTGGAGGCAAGGGAGAGTGTCTAGTAAAGATACATCGCTTTTTACAAAAAAAAAAAAAAAAAAATCCCGAATTTACACAATTTAGTGACTGGTCATTTTGATGGAAATGGATTACTACTGAGAAATGAGTCCAGGGCATCTCTGAAGGGACAGCTGAAGAGTTCCTACTTTTTTCTTCTCCATTATGCGTTCCTTGGATGCTAACAGTCCTCCCTTTCTTCTTCCCATCCTCCTTCCCTTCCTCTGTCCCTTCCTTCCTTTTCGGTTGATATCAGTTAAGTCAAAGTTCAATTACTAATAACATGGAAAAGGTTGTGTCAAATGAGTGAAAATGGATGAAAAATGTCACTGGGGTTTATGTTTTAACAATTGAAACATACCAGGATTAATAAAGTACACATGAATGTTGGTCTAAAAATCAACGAAGACTAAAACATAAAATAAAGCAAAACAAAAAAGTATAATTTGTCAAATAATAAAAATGGTATAAAGAAGGTAATTTAGAGAAGAAACATGAAGACAAAATAAGGAGTAGTAATATTTAAAATTTTAGATTCTGAAAGTGAAGAAAATTTATTTGAAGATCGAATAAATCTTAGTATTGCATCAAAAAGCAATTCTTTAAAAAATAACATAATTGAAATCAATGGGTACATAAAACAGTCTAGTTCACAGTACATTTTATGTCAAATATAAACTCTTTTATTTAATAGATTTATAAGTTTTAGAAATGTACATAAATCAACACTTAATGGTTCTAAAGCTCTCATATGTATGTGGGTAAAACCAGGGATATCAAATGCTTCACATAAGACAATGCATCCAACCAGTGAAAGAAGTAAGACAGAAGCCACCCCCATTTATTTTCTCAGCAAATTCCTGCTGCACAACATTGCCATACACGAGGTTGAGTCAAAAATTATCTGCCCACTGACTAGAATTTATTTCAATCAACTTTTCGAAAAGACAAATCATGTTTCAATATTATCTCCTCGCTTTTCAACACATTTTGTCCATCTGTCAACAAGCTTTTGTATTCCCTTATCCAAAAATATTGTAAATTGAGCTGTGAGTCATGAATGCACCACTGTCTTTATGTCTTAATCAGAGGTGAATCTGTCCTCGAAGAGCTGCCTTCAGGAATCAAACAGGTGAAAGTCCGATGGAGCAAGATCAGGATGATAGAGAGGATGCTTAAACACCTTTACCACTCTGCAGAGTGACAAGGTGGGCAGAGGTGTGTGGATGTGTATTGTCTTACAAGATCACAACACCCTTTTTAATCTGGACTTTAGGCTTCAGTTCTCCAGTGAGCATCTCACTGTAACAAGCACTGTTGATTGTTGAACCTTTTTCCTGATAGTGTTCCAACAATACCGTCACTTGAGAATCCCAGAAAACTGTAAGCATCAATTTTCCAGCTGATGGTTGACTTTTGGACAATTTCTTGGTTGGTAATTGAGCATGTTTCCATTCCACACTCTGTCATTTACTCTCAGGCTCCTAGTGATGAATCCATGTCTAGTCACCAGTAACGATTTTTTTTTTAAAGAAACTTTTACCTTCCTTTAAGTATCAGTTCAAATTTTGTTTGCAGTTGTCTAAACACTCTTCCGTGAGTTGCTTCTGTACTCAGCTTGCACAGACTTTTTGAAACCCAAGCCTGCTTTGGACTATTTCACAGGCAGAGGCATGGCTGATTTGCAAATGATTTGCCACATAATCCTCTGTCCTTAGTCTATTCAAGTGAATCATTTCATGTGCACATTCAATGTTATCAGCCGTGGACATAGATGGGCATTTTAATATAACTGGAGTGTGGATAGTTTTCAACTCACCTTCGTACAATCATATATTCATGTTGAGAGTATTTCAATGGAAAGTTTCAGAAAACAAACAAAACAAATTCTTTTTACAGTTGACCCTTGAACAATGCAGGGATTAAAGCTGCTATAACTTTAGACTCCTCCCAAATTTTACTACTTACAACCTACTCTTGACCAGAAGCTTTACCAGTAACATAAACAGTAGGTTAGCACACAGTTTGTATATATGCTATATGCTTGTTGTAGTTAAGTGTGGTTGAGTCATTTCTGACTCATAGCGACCCTGTATAGTGTTTCCAAGGAATGAGTTGTGTTTGAACCTACAATTTTGCAGTCCAAATCGAACTTGTGGTCCAGTGGTTCTCCTACATCACCACACCAGAACTCCTGTGATAGACTGGATTTGTACAAATGCTGCATTCTCAATGCCAGATGAAAAGATACTTTGTAGAGAGTGTAGTTTTCTTGCTATAGCTGAAGCCATGGATTCATGAATATCAATTTGCCTTCTTATTTAAACAGTGGTCTTTATACTGGATTTGTTTATCTAGAAATGATTCAATCACAACTGCAGACTTCAATCTATGGTACATGTCAAGCAATTTAACATTTTTTTGCAATGCCCTGACTTGCTTCTTGGGAGTAATTCCAGCATCATTAGTATCACATCTTGAGGTCCCATGGTCTTATTCAAGGTTTATGGTATTACACTAAATTAAAGAAAACTGACAGACCCACAGGAAGATCATCTTTTACTGTTATATAAAATTTACTGGAGAGACTAACTCCTCACATGAAGATGGTTAGAGTTATACTGTGCTTTTAAAAAATCCATGTGCAAGTGAACCCACACACCTCAAACCTGTATTGTTTAAGGCTCAAGTGTATTTAGAATGCTGTGTGTTTGTGTTGTAGTAGTGACTCTATTGTTAAGTGCTATCAAGTGTATTCCAACTCATAGCAACCCTATATAGGGTTCCTGAGGAGTGTCAGGTGAGTTTGAACCACTGAACTTACAGTAAGCAGTTTAGTGCTTCTTCTAAAACACCACATCAGGACTCAGGCTAGTGGTGGTGATATGTGCAGTGATACGGGGTCAGCCATCGGGCACAAAAGAAACCAGTGATCACAGTAAGAGAAGAAAGTCAACATCAAAGGGAAAGTCAGAGAATAATAGTTCAATTACAAGTGAAATTAGCAACCCAGGTTTTCAATGTTTCTCTTAATTGTACAAATTGATTTCTTTAAAGACACAGGTTTGGTAAATGAGTTGGGGTTGGTTCACATAAAACATAAAGCCTTTCTGGATTTAGTCTGTTTTTGTTTAAGCTGTTATATTACTAAAATAGTATCTGTATATGAGTTTAAGTAATTATAATGGCTGAGTACTGGACTGTTTACTTACATATTAAATATGCACTTTCCTGATTGCTTACCCTTCTTTGAGGCTACTTGAAAATAGCATTGTACTTAATTGATTGTAGCATTTTTAACACAGTTTATTAATAAATGTTCTATCATTTTAGGACAATGGAATAGAAACATTATACTTGTTTTATGCTTTGTTTTTAGCTATTTTGCCCCCCTAAACCTAAACCAAACATATTGTTATAGAATTGATTTCAACTCATAGCAACCTATAGGACCACGGTTTCCAAGGTTGTAATTTTTGGAAGCAGACCACAACATCTTTTCCTCTCACAGAGAGCAATAAATGCAGATATTTCTAACTTAAGTACAAAATTTTCAGAAGAAAAATTGACTATATATGATATTTGCATTAGTATGTCTCTTTAAGTGACATGCTCAATTATCATCATATGTATGCTCTTGTTAGGTGTTGTCCAGTCAGTTCCGCCACATAGAGACCCTACGCACAACAGAATAAAACTTTGCTACCCTCACAATTGTTGTTAAGTCTAATCCCATTGCTTCTGTCAGTGTGTCAATCCATCTCTTTCGCTGACCCTCCACTTTACCAAGCATGACGTCCTTCTCCAGGGATTGGTCCCTCCTGATAACATGTCCAAAGTATGAGATGAAGTGTCACCATTTTGATTTCTAAGGAGAATTCTGGCTGCACTTACAACACAGCTTTGTTTGTTTTTCTGACAGTCCACAGTACTTTTAATATTCTTCTCTAACACCATAACTCATATGTATCAATCTTCTATTTATTGTCCTTCTTTCTCATGCATATGAGGCAATTGAAAATACCATGGCTTGGGTCAGATGTATTGCTATTGTTAAGTGCCATCAAGTCAGTTCCAACTCATAGTGACCCTGTATAGGATGTCCAAGTAGCAGCTGGTGGGTTTGAACAGCCATCTTCCTGTTCAAATCGGCCTGTCTTAATCATGCCGCACCACACCAGGACTCCAGGGCCACATGTATAACTGTGAATAATAAACGTCCTTCATTGTTTATAGATACTGAAGTAAAATCAAGAATAATTGAAAGATCATTATTGAAGTAAAATACAGTTTGTTTTACCAGAGAAACAGAGATTTTGGAAAACTCTTTAAGAAAATTGTACAGATAATAATTACAATCAGAATAATTTGCTGTTGTTGTTAGATACTTTTGAGTCCGTCCTGATGCGTAGCAGCCCTTTATAGGGTTTCTGAGACTGTAAATCTTTGTAGGAGCAGAAAACCTTACCTTTCATTTGTGGAGCAACTGGCAGATTCAAACTGTGGACCTTGTGGTTTGCAATCCAGTGCTTATCATATGTTCTTCCAAAATCAGACTGTAGATACACAGTGATTCATTAAAATAAACATGTGGTTTTCCTTTCATGTATCCTACAAGTATGTGTTGAGAGTATTTTTTTTATTTTATTTTAATCACTTGGTTTGGCAGCAACTTGGTGTGCCTTCTATACTCTGCTTCAACACAGAAAGCTTGGCAGATAAATTTTTATTGATGGAATCAGTGTCAGGTACTGAATATTGTGATGTTATTGTTGCTGTTAAGTGCTGTCAAGTTAATTCTGACTCATAACAACCCTGTATAGGGTTTCTGAAGAGCAGTTGGTGGGTTTGAACTATTGATCTTGTGGTTGGCAATCCTATAGAACCACACAAGGAATCTGGAAATTCTGATAGGTGTATACCAAATCCCAAACCAAGCCCGCTGCTATATAACTGCTCCATAAGGTATCCAAGATGAGTCCTGATGTGGTGCTGTAAGATAAACATTGGACTGGCAACCAGAAGGTCAGCAGTTCAAACCCACAAGCCACTGTCAGAAACTTTATACAGGGTCACTATGAAATGGAATCAACTCCATGGCAAACAGCAACAACAAATCTTTAGGGAGGCAGACTACCTCATCTTTTTTGTAAGGGGTGACTGGTGAGTTAGAACCACCAACTATTCAGTTAACAACCCAACATTTAACTGAGTGTACAACCAGGCCTGCTTCTGGTAGGTATATGTAGTTAAGTGCCGTTGGGTCGGTTCTGACTCACGGCGACTCTATGCAGGGTTTCCTATGAGCAGCTGAAGGGATTGAGCCACTGACCTTGTGGGAAGCCATCCAGTGGTTATCTTGAATCGCCACACTAGGACTCTCATAGGTGTACAGTGGGGAGTAAAACAAGAATGGCCTCCGTATTAATGTGGAGTTTTTGTTAAATTCTGTCAAGTCGTTTTTGACTCAGAGCAACCCTGCATAAGGTTTCAGGGAAGTGGCTGGTGAGTTTGAACCACTGACCTGGAAGTTCAAACCAATTTTGCCATCACGTACTTATCCTACGGTGCTCCACCAGAAGAGGAAAGCAGTAAGACAAAACTACAGTGTCAATAAGCATTTACTCACCATTTTGTTAGGTGAAAATGAAGAAAAAATGGCCCATTTTTCCTATTCCTCTGAATCACTGTAGTGTAAACCATGGACTGCTAGCCACACCTTGGAAACCCTATACAGGGTCACAGTGAGTCAGAATCCATTGGAGGAAACTTAACAACAACATATTAAGTTCAGACTTAAAAAGAGGAGTAAAGATAAAGAAAAATAGGATCTAACAGGAGAATTGTTGCTGTTAAGTGTCATCCAGGCGGTTCTGACTCATAGTGACGCAAGGAGTTGCTGGTGAGCTTGAACCGCCGACCTTGTGGGGTTTAAACTGACCTTGCAGTCTAACGCATTAACCCACAGAGCCACACTAGAACTCCAACAGGAGAATTAACGGCCTGAATTTGAATACAGTTAGTTACCTGAGGCAACCTATTAGCATGATAGGTCTTAAGTGGATGCAGGTGGTCTACACAGGCACTCCCAGATCTGCTCAGATGTAGATAATCCCCCAGGAATTTCACACAGGACCTTAATGATCACTAAATTCAGAATGTATTTGTGGATCTTTTATCTCTACATTTATCTAGACCATTTCTTAAATAGGTTAGTTAACCAGTAGAATTCCATTTTCTCTCCAATTATTTAGATTTACTCTTCCTAAATTGAAAATAGAAAGTAACTATTACAAGGTTATGCACAAAACTTTGCTAGAACTCAACACTGAATTTCAGCAAGTAAAGCAATTTATGAATGATTTAGACTATAGGACATAACCAATTCTAATGAGGCACATCATATGTTGCTTTACACCCTCTCTTATATTTCTTCCACTCTTTCATCATGGGAGAATAGGACATATGTAATCTTGGAATTTTAAAAGAAGTACAAACCACCAGCTGCTCCTTGGAAACCCTATACAGGGTCACTGTGAGACAGAACTGACAATAGCATATTTCAGAGAAAATATTTCAATGCAGAAGGTGTTTATTTTAATGTTTTAAACATATATATATATACTCAAGTAAAATGGTCTAGATCAATTAAAAACTGTTGCAATTTATTTTTTAAATTAAGTTACTTACAAAAAATTGTGAAAATATTTATTACAGAATGTGAGACACACATTTCCAGTTAAGCTGTTTTTTGGTCAAATTTGAGACTATGCCTTAACAATTATATCCCTCTGTCTATAGGAGCTCTGGTGTGGTGCTGTGGGTTAATGCACTGGACTGCAAAGTCATTTGAACCACAAGGTTGGTGGTTCAAGTTCACCAGCCGCTCCTCTGAAACCCTATACATGGTCACTATGGGTCGGAACTGACTCGAAGGCACTTAACAACAACATCTATAGATTGTGTTGTCCTGTTGTCTTTGAGCACATCTGTAGATTGTGTTGTCCTGTTGTCTTTGAGCACATCTATAGATTGTGTTGTCCTGTTGTCTTTGAGCACATAACCAATGATGAAGAACAATGTACATCATTGCCTACAAAGATGTATGTCTTAATGTTTCCCAGTTACTTTCTGTCATTATCCTGACTACCACAATCTTTGTATTTCATGATAATCTATCACAGCAATCCCAACTGGGCCTGATAGTAGCATTTTTTGGTAACTTAGTCTTTTGATTCTGTTTCCATTGCTTAGAATACTGTGGAGCACGATGGCTCAGTAGGATAATCACTGGACTTCCAAGCCACAAGATTGGCAATTCAAGACTACCAGATACTGCAGGAGAAAGATGAGGCTTTCAGCTCCTGCAAAGATTTAGCCTTGGAAATCCTATACAGAGTTGCTATGAGTCAGAACCTATTCAATGGCACTTAAAGACAATAACAGAATATTATAATACTATTACAGCCCTCCTGGATTCCTCGTATGGTGCTGTGGGTTAATGCGCCAGACTGCAAAGCCGTTTAAGCTGCAAGGTCGACGGTTCAAGCTCACCAGTCACTCCTTGGAAAACCTTATACAGGGTCGCTATTAGTTGGAACCAACTCAATGGCACTTAACAACAACAGCAATGCAGCCCACATGAGGTGTTATTAGGAGAATTCCTTAGAATAAATGATTTTAATTCATTATTTTTTCCTCAATATTCAATAATATTAATACACTGGACTGCAAGGTTGCTTAACCTCAATGTCAGTGGTTCAAGCTCATCATCTGCTCCTCAGGAACCATATACAGTGTTGCTATGAGTCAGTATCAACTCAATGGCCCTTAACAACAACAATAACAATATGCATGATGCTCTGTGCATTTCATTTACATTTTAGAACAGCCCTATTGGGCTGGGTATTATTTCTATTCTCACGTTATTTATAAGGAAACTGGTGATTATAGAAATGCAGTAACACGCCTACAGCTGTGATTTTTGTTGTTGTTGTTGTTGTTGTTAAGTGCCATCAAATCAGTTCAGACACATAGTGATGCTATATAAGGTTTTCAAGACTATAAATCTTTATGGGAACAATAAACCTTATCTTTCTCCTATGGAGTGAGTGTTAGGCTCCAACTGCTGACCTTCTGGTTCACAGTCCTATGTTTATCTTACAGAGTCAAAATGTTCCCCAACTAGTACATAGAAAGGCTGTAAATGTAACCCAAGATTCACTGGCTCCAATTTAAACATGCATAAGAACTGTGCTTTGAAGAGATGGACTGATTGAATTACAACTTCAACACCAAAGAAAGACGTGGGGGGTGGGGAGTTATCAAGAAATGATGGTAAACTTTTAATATGTAAGTTGTTGTTGTTGTTGTTGTTAAGTGCTGTCAAGTCGATTCCAACTCACAGTGACCCTATATAGGGTGTCCAAGGAGCAGCTGGTGGGCTTGAACTGCAGATCTTGAGATTTGAAGTCCAATGCTAATCCTACAGCACCACACCAGAAGTCCAATATTTAGATTACTTACGTTTATTTTCTCATTTTGGTTTAGCTTCAAAATAGGAAAGTCATTTTCTAAGGTTGTGTGTAAGGAAAATAAGCATAGCTTTTGTATTCCTTTCATTATTAATTTCTAAATGTAATTTAAATAATTGTTCAAGTTATATGTGCATTGTCATGTGCATTTCATATGCAGATGATATTCTAGTAAGTATGTGGTTGATACCTGTGAAATGTAACATTCAATGCTTTTCAGCAAAACATGTTTTTATGTGCTTATATCCATCTAACAAATGTCATAAAAATGCCTCCCTCTAAATTGTTCAATTGGTTTCTTATTTGCCTTGCCTTAATTTGGTTATGAAGCCCTTTAATATAGCTAGTGGTCAACTACTGCTATGTACTGACATGGAAATAAAATAACATCATGTGGTAAGATGAAACTGAAAGATATTAAAATATAACTAGCTTAGCATGTATTTATACCCTTATATGCTCTCTGATTCAGAACCTTCCTATAATTTTCTTTGCTATTTCAAAATTAAATTAAACCTCTCAAGAGTTCACTCTGATGCTGTTTTCATGAAAATTAAACTATAATTAATTTTAAAAGTAGGAATTACTGCTTTCCCTAATAGAAAATGTAGGATTTTTGTCTACTAAAATGAGGGCTTATATATTCTTTTCTGGTCATTTTGTCTTTCCTTACGTGATATTCTGCAGTCTCAAGGTCTTTTTTGACAATTAATTTATTATTTTGAACTCTAGAGTTTGCAATTATTGGTAAATAACCTTTCATATAATCCTTAGAGTGACTGTTCCAGATGCCAACTGACTACGTCTAGGCAAAGAGAAAAGATCTTTCTGCCGTTATCCACACAAATAAGAGTTGAGAGTCCATGTTGTTTAATTATTCATATCTTTAAAAGTAGCATGCAACTACATTGCAATTTCTTTTCCCTCCGGAGACTTCCATTAGAATGGACCTTTAATAAGAAGTTCACCAATTAAGTACGAGAAATGGTTTTCACCTGTTAGTCACATTTTATTAAGATATAAAATAAAATGTATAGGGAAACTATAGAAAAGAATAATGAATCCAATCTCTATAGCAATATTGCCTGGGTTGAAGTTTCAGTTCCCAATTCACTAGAAATGTAGCCCTTGGACAAATTGTTTATTTTCACTGGCCAATTTCTTCATCTGAAAAGTTTCTTTATCTAGCAAAATATCCATTCCAAAGGATGTTGTAAGGACTAAATGAGTTAGTTTGACTCTATACTCAAAAAAGTACCTGCCACATTTTAAAGGAGGGGGGAAGGGGAGAAGGAGGGGGAATTCAGTATAAGCTAGCTTTGTAATTCTCAACATAATTTTTTTTCATGTCAAATTCAAACACAAAGGCTGCTGAAACAAGAAAAAGACAAAGAAAGCTGTAATTCTACATTTTTAGACCAAAGGTTATGGGTGCATGCTACCTTAGAATGTGAAAAATCTTCAAACAATCATCCAGGTGCAGGGCAATTAATGCATATTAAAGGGTAGCTATTTCCTTTACTTATATTCCTGTTCCTAAATAGAGCATGAGTCTTTCAACACCTCACAAAGACTTTAAAATATAGATTATAAACCATCAAGAGTGTGAAAAATGAAAAATCCACATATGTACCTAACTGAAATGAGGAATGAAGTAGGTTTCAAATGGTTCAGAAGATTAAAATAAGAGGAAACTTAGGCTGCAAATGCCCTTTAAAAGAAAATTGGGTTTGTGATTTTTTTTATCCTCTCTTAATTATTGTGTTAGATTTTGGAACACAATTATTTCCTGTGTTTTAACTTATTACACTATTAGCATTTAAAAGCCATAACAGCATGAAATATTTGAGGAGATAATGTTTTTACAGATTTTTATGATAATCGTATGTGTCGTTGAACTTGCTCACTATTATTACAAGAAATAGCAATCTTCAAATAAATTAATATTTGTCTAATATAATTTGGTCCTTTTAAAATTATTTTAATTCGTAAAGGGAAAAAAAAAAATCAAGCTATAAGTCCCTTTAGTTTTTTGCTCCCCTTAATCTTTTAAAAATAAACTATTCTCAAAATAGTAATATACTTTATATGAGGAATCTTGGTGGCACAGTTGCTAAGTGCTTGGCTACTAACCAAAAAATCAGTGGTTTGAACCCAACAGCCTCTCCACATGTGAAATCTGTGGCAGTCTACTTCTGTAAAGATTTATAGCCTGGGAAACCCTATAGGGCAGTTCTGCTTTGTCCGATAAAATCACAAATCAACTCCATAGCAATGGGTTTGTTCTATTTTGACAGATTACACTGGTAGTTTTCAACATTATTTTGTCCAGTCTCTAGGATCTCAGGAATGTTATTTCATTACAGCAGGATACAAAATTCTTTGTGGATGAGGGAGTAATGAGAAATATAAATCAGATTTTGCTGATCTATATTAGCGGAAATAATCAAATGGGTACTTTTATTTTGTTTTAGCTTCCAAATCTCATACAAAATTGAAGAATTAACTGTGATTATCAAGTATTTAGGGATCCCTGGTGGTGCTATAGGATAAACACTGGATTGCTAACCACAGGTTGGCAGTTCAAACCCAAAGGGTGCTCCATGGCTGAAAGATGAGAGTTTCTGTTCGAGGGAAGATTTACAGCCTCAGACTCACAAACCCTGTTACAGCGTCCCTAAGAGCTGGAAATCAACTTGATGACGGTTTTTGATATGAAGTGTTTTTGAAAAAGTGTTTATGAAGCAGTAGTTAATAATTTGACTTATTAAAAGTAGAACTCCACCTTAATAAATAATCTTGCAGCCCACCTGAAGAAGAGAAAATCATCCCCAAACTCTCAAAACCACCTTAAAGCACATTAAGAACGATATCCTAACATCTCTTTCTGGTTTCACATCTCTAGTACCTACTTGGAATCCCCATGGGTCTCCATGGACTTGTTACAACTAATGGCAACAATAACAGCTGCAGTGGTGTCTTGGCTTTGGTGCTCTCTAGCTCTGGTAGCGTAGTGGTTACGAATTGGGCTGCAAACCTTAAGGTCAGCGGTTCGAAACTACCAGTCGCTCCGCGGGAGAAAGATGAGGCTTTCTACTCCCGTAAGGATTTATACCCTCGGAAACTCTGTACAGGGTCGTTATGGGTCAGAACCGACTCGACGGCACTTAACAACAACATGTAAATTATGACTCATATTGCCCCCTTGTGACAGATACGTGCCCTATAGAGATACCTTTGGTTTTCAGCTTTACAGAAACTTTCTGCTTCAGAGCTGCTAATTGGGTAGACTGTCATCCTTTTAGTTTAGTTTAGTTGTTGCTGTTGTTGTTGTTAGGTGCCATCAAGTTGGTACCAACTCATAGCAACCCTATGCACTACAGAACGAAACACTGCCTGATCCTGGACCAACCTCACAAGTGTTGCCATGCTTGAGCCCATTGATGCTGTCACTTTACCAATCCATCTCACTGGGGGTCTTCCTCTTTAGTTTAGTAACCAGGTATACAGTAGAACGAAATCAAATCAAACTCACTGCCATCAAGTTGTTTCTGACTCATAACAACCCTGTGGTGGTGGCGGTGGGCCATGGAGTTGGTTCGACTGCCCTATAGGGTGTCTGAAATAGTATACCTTTATGATAGTAGAAGCCTTATCTATCTCCGTGGAGCAACTTGAGGTTAGCAGTCCAGTGCTTGACCACTGTGCCATCAGGGCTCCTCCTTTTCCTCTTCTACTTAATTAAAAATGTAATAAAAAGCAAAAAACGAAACCTTAAAATGCCGGAGAAAGGCAAATATCCACATATGTAATCATCTTTCAAGTTTTCCTAAACATAAAGCCCATTTATCAGTCCAATGGCAGCTCATAATAACTGACTTTTCAGCACAGTTAAATGTGAGACATAAGGCCACACATCTATATTACTCGTGCTTAAAGAAATCAATGATACGTTTACCAGTTGAATTTGAGAGGACTAATTATGTCAAGTAAGAAAATGTAGGTATGTGTAACGGACATTTCTTGGAAGTTACTTTTTTTAAATGGAAGAAGCCCAAATGCATTTTTTTTTTTGTTTTAATTTAATCAAGAAGTGTTTCCAGAATAAATGAATGGCTATTGAAGCCTTTAAATCCTGTATTTTTTCTTAGATGCTTCACTGAATGTTTAATACTCTGGCATCCCAGTTTGGAGCTTCTTTTAAAGGAGTCTTTCACAAAACTTGGGGCAGAAACCTGCTCTAGACGACCACATGGAGAGTTGTACAAAAGAGAATACATTATTATAAGAGCTCAGTGTTACTTGGTTACTTAAAATATCTCTTTGCCCTCTTTCTTAAAAAAAAAAAAAATGGGGTTAATCACTGACCTACTTTCGTTTATAGACCCTGAATAGTTCACAATTTATATAAAGTTATATAAACTCTTTTTATAATAAGTAAAATGAGAGAGAGGCAAGCATTTCAAAATTAAACAAAGAAACAAAAAACTAGCAAAGAACCATTATAACTATGTTGCTGCTATTGTTGTTATGTGCCTTTAGTACCAATTCGTAGCCACCCTGTGTAGGGTTTCCTAGAGTGTAAATATTTATAGGAGCAGAAAGCCTCATCTTTCTCATGCGAAGAAGCTGGTGGTTTGAACTGCTGACCTTGTGATAGCAATCCAGCGCTTGTTCCGTAGTGCCAGCAGTGCTGCTTTGATCGCTGTTGCTTACGTGGTACGATTACATTGAATTGAGTCTTTGTTGCTTGTTTTGATTCCAAGAGTAAATTGATCCCTACACTTGGGTCAGTGAGTTTTGCAACTGGTGAATACCAATCAAAAGAAGAATTAGATAACACAGCATGAACAGATTCCTAGTAATTCAACACCATTCATGGGGAAAAAAGTCAAAATCTTACTCAAACCAGAAAATGCTATTTCTAATAAAGCATTTATATATTCTACTTCAATTAATTCCATTCCAATTCATTGTTGTTGTCTGACTCATAGCAACCTTGTATAGGGTTCCCGAGGAGCTGCTGGTGAGCTTGAACCACTGCCTTGAGGTTCAAACCTGCCACACCAGGACTTCATAAAACAGAGTAAAACGGCCCATAAGGATTTCCCAGGCTATAAAGCTATATGGGAACAGAAAGTTTTAACTTTCTCTGGCCAAGCAGCTGGTGGGTTTGAAATGCCAAATGTGTGGTTAGTAGGCTAGTGTTTAACCAATGCACTATCAGGTCTCTAGGTAATAAAGCATTTATTGATATTAAGTCCCATCAAGTCAATTCTGACTCACAGTGACCCTGTACAGCATTTCAGAGGAGCAGCTGGTAGATGTTAACTGCCGACCTTGAGGTTACCAGTAAAGCATTTAAGGACCTCTAATGTTATGGTTCAAGCTCACCAGCTGCTCCTCGGGAACCCTGTACAGGGGCGCTATGGGTCGGAATCTATTCGACTGCACTTAACAACAACAAGAACAATGTTATGGTTCAGAGCCCTGGTGTGGCGCTGTGTGCTAATGTGTCAGTCTGCAAAGTCATTTGAATTGCAAGGTTGATGGTTCTAGCTTACCAGCTGCTCCTTGGAATCACTATACAGGGTCGCTACGGGTCAGCATTGACTCAACAGCCCTTAACTACAACGTTATGGTTCTGGTGTGGCACTATAGGATAAGCACTGGACTGCTAAGCACAATGCTGGTAGTTTAAACCTACCAGCCTCTCCATGGGAGAAAGATAAGGTTTTCTGCTCCTGTAAAGATTTATAGGTTGAGAATTAACTTGATGGTAATGGATTTTGGTTAACGTGGTACAATTTGAAAAGTGTAAAAAAAAAAAAATAATAAGTAATAATAATAATAATAATAGTAAAACACTTGTGGAAATATTTTAATATATTTTTAATAAAATAAAATTCACTAATTGTATACATTTTGATTATGTGGCACTGTAGGACTGCAGGACTGCAGGTCGGTTTGAGCCACAAGGTCAGCAGGTCAAACTCACCAGTTCCTCCTTGGAAACCCTGTACTAGGTCACTATGAGTCAGAACCAACTTAACAGCATATTAAACAACAACACATATTAAATCTATGATTTTATTTTGATCAGCACAGATGGATGCCAACTTCAGTCATCACACTTTGGCCCTTACTTTATTAGAATTGACGATTAGCATTAAACAAAATAAATTACTGTTGGCAATATTCTCCTTCATTTTCATGCATTTGTAGGCAATTTATGAGGGCACTCTTCCAGATTATTTTCCAGCATCTATTTTGACACTTTAAATCTTAACATATTAGTAAGTTTAAAAGATTGTGTTTTAGAATGCCATGCAAAGCTAATCATATTTATTTTATTTGAATGGATTATAATCGGAGTTTTGTCTGCTGCAGGACAAAGGTGAAAAGAAAATGAGTTCTTGAGATAATGTTTAGCATTTCAAGCCACTTTTATTTGGGATTTCTGTTTCAATGAATGTATTTTCAAGAGGGGTGTAGGAAAACCCAACTGCTCAGAAGAAACAGACTAATCCGTGCCTTATGATGATAAAGAGGGCTATAATAGCTGTTGCCATTTTGCCTACAGAATAGAATATTCAAAGGTCATGATAGAAAATCTCAAATATTTGAGTGGATGCCAAGTCAAAGAGTACTGTACTTATCCTATATAATTTAAAGGTTAGAATACATGACATTTGGTGGTTATTACAGGGACACTAATATCTTTTCAATTAACAGATGGAAATCCTAATAATTCAAATCTTACAACTATAGAATTAGCTATCTTGTTGTTCTGATCATTTTGATTAGATTGCCCACGCTTCTTTAGCAATATATGTGTCTTGATAGAGGCATAGTAAGTGTTCCTTGCTTAAAGAATGTCATTTCCATCAATGTCAACAATAAAGTTTATCTTCTGAAAGCCTATAGACAAATAACTCAAAAACACATAGTGAAGCCCATTTTCAAAATCCTCACGTTTATTTAAAAAGTTGAAGTACCATACCTTATATGCTGTTCTTGTCAGGTGCTTCTGAGACTGTTCTGACTCATAGCCACACTACGCAAAACAGAATGAAATACTGCTCTATGCCATGCCATTCTGACACTGTTGTTATGTTTGAGCCTCTTGTTGCTGCCACAGTGTCAGTCAGTCTTGTCGGGAGTCTTCCTCTTTTTTTTTTGTTAG
>NW_006408550.1:16755763-16757347 GCF_000296735.1 Chrysochloris asiatica
CCACCAGCCGCTCCTTGGAAACCCTATACAGGATTGCTATGAGTCAGAACTGACTCAATGCACTTAACAACAACACTTTACCAGAGTCCTAATGTTGCACCATGAGATAAGCACTAGACCGAAAGGTCAGTTTAACCTCCAAAGTTGGTGGTTCAAACTCAACAACCACTCCTCAGAAGCCCTACACAGGGGCTCTATGAGCCAGAACCAACGCTAAAGTACTTAAAAACAACAATGCTTTACCAAGCAAAATGTCCTTCTCCAGTTATTGGTCCCTCTTGATAATATGTTGGAAGTGTGAGAGACAAGGTCTGGTCATCTTGGTTCTGGATACATCTCCATATGGTTATGCATTCATTAACTAATATATTTTGGAAACATTGTACATTGTACATTCTTTCAATTTTCTTTTGCTGCGTCCTGAATCATTCAGTATTTGTCCATGTTGATATTGTTTTTGATAAGTGCCCTAGAGTTGGTTCCAACTCATAGCGACCCTGAATAGGGTTTCTGAGGAGCAACTGGTGGGTTTTATCAAGTTCACAAGGTGGAATGCCGTAGACTTGATGAGACATGGCTCAATGTCAGAAAGGGAACTGGTTCGCTAGCCCTAACTCCTCATGAAGTGAGACAAAGACAGCAGATCAAAGGCTTCAGTGAAGCACTAAGTTTATTATAGCATAGACCATTCCTGAAGAGTGGGGATGGCTCTGCCTTAAGTGTAAGGATAAATGCCATAACGCCAGGGGCTTGAGCTTTAAGTGCAGTTTTTCTCTTTCTGGTCTCAGATGCCTTCCCCCCAGGGGCATGGCTGATGCTGCCCTTCACTACACACACCACAAGGTGCATCTGTCTTTTTTGTCATAGTTTTGTCTAGTTTTGTCATTTCCCCCTTATTCTTACCTATGGATTGGTTGTTGACCCTTGATGGATTAACTGCCCAATTTCTATCCTGCCCCTTTTCTCTCACCCTGTAACTGTCAGATTTAACTGCTGACCTTATGGTTTACGGACTGGTGCTGATATTAAAGTGCCACACCAGGAGTTCAATGCGTTGGAAAACATCTTACATCTCACACACATACTGTTATATGAGTACCGTGTGCTGATTATGCCACTGTAGTGGCCATTTGACCCATTGGTTCTTGTTAAGGAGTGTAGTGTTGGTTCCAATTCATCGTGACTATAGGGTTTCTGAGGAGTACCTGGTGCGTTTAAACTGCCAACCTTGTTCAAACCAACCTTGTGGTCTAGTGCTTACCTTATAGCACCACACCAGTATTCCATTTGTTATTGTTGTCAGGTGCCATTGAGTCAGTACCAACCCCTAACAACCCTATGTACAACAGAAGGGACACTGCCTGGTACTGAGCCAACCTCACAATTGTTACCATGCTTGAGCCCATTGATGCTTCCACTTTGCCAATCCATCTTGCTGGGGGTCTTCCTCTTTTTCTCTGTCCCTCCAGCTTACCAAACATGATCTCCTTCTCCAGTGACTGGTCCCTCCTGACAATATGTCCGAAGTATGAGAGACGAAGTTTGGCCATCTTGGCCTCCAAGGAGCACTCTGGCTGCCCTTCT
>NW_006408550.1:16758532-16775050 GCF_000296735.1 Chrysochloris asiatica
TTGGACTTCTTTCTTCAGTATCATTGGCTCTTGATTATATGCTTCCTCTTGAAATGGTTGAACATTAACGATTTACTTTTGGTATAATGACTTTGTGTATATCTTCCATCTTCTTTTGGTGCTTCCTGCATCATTCAATAATTTGCCCAGAGAATGCTTCAATAACAAAAGTCAAGGCTTGAAATTTTCTTCAGTTCCCACAGTTTGGAACATGCTGAGAATGTTCTTCCTTTTTGATTTTCTGACTCCAGATCTTTGTACCACTCATCTGTCAGTTTGTCATACTCTGGTGGCTTGTGAGTTGCTGTGAATCTGGAAGCTGTGCCACGGGTATTTTAAATACCATCAGGGTCACCCATGGTGGACAGGTTTCAGATGAGCTTACAGAGAAAGACAGAAGGAAGGAGTGAGGAACTATTTCTTAATACTTAGTCACTGGAAAACATATGAATAACAGAGAAGCACTGTTAGGATTCCATATAACCCTTCAATATTGCAAGCTGAGACTTGAATTATTTCTGCAGTTCCTTCAGCTTGAGAAATGCTATGACTGTTTTTCCCTTTTGGTTTTCTAATTCCAGTTTTTGCACGTTTTATTATAAAACTTGGCTTTTTCAAGTGGCACTTTAGCTCTTTTACTTCCTGAACTTGCATATGAGCAATTGATGATCTGTTCCATCATATGAATGCTCCCATCATATTTTCTCACAGAGGTAGTTAATATGATGCATGTGTATTCCATTTGGTGAGGTTGGTGTGTAAAGTCACCTGTTATATTGTTGAAAAAGTATTTACAATGAATAAGTTGTGGGTCTTACAATTTTCTACTATGTGATCTCTAGAATCATTTCTATCACCAAGGCCAAGTTTTCCAACTACTGATCTTTCCTCTGTTTTCCGTTTTCACATTTCAATTACCAGTAATTATCAATGCATATTTCATCAGTTTCAGCCTGAAGAAACTGGTGGTGGTGGTTACGTGCTGTGGAGTCGGTTGGTAGATTTCTTCAATTTTATCATCACTGGCTTTAGTGGTTCGTGCAAGCATTTAATTAGAGTGCTGTTAACTGGTGTTAGCAGTTAACATATAGATATTCTCCTATCATAGACAGCACCGTACTTCTAAATAGACCTTGAAGTGCTCTTTTTGACAATGAATGTGATACCATTTCTGTTCAGTTGTTGTTGGTGGTGTGCTGTGGAGTCAGTTCCGATTCATAGCAAACCTGCATAGAGTTTCCCAGCCTATAAATCTTTTTGGGAGCAGAAAGCCTCATACCCACAGAACAGCTGGCAGTTTTGAGCTGCTGACCTTGAGGTTAGCAGCCCAATTCAAAACTACTATGCTACTTGAGCTCCTTATCTATTCAGTTAGTCATTCAATATAGTAAAACTTAAGATGATCTGATTCAACATAGTCAATGACAGTTCCTTTCAGCTCACCAGTGGCTGGGATATCCAACTTTATGCATTCCATTTCATTTTTGAAAATTCCATTTCCAATGTTCCTAGTTTCATACTTTGTGTATTCCACGTTCTGATTATTAATGGGTGTTGTAGCCAGTTCTTCTCATTTTAAATTGTTTGATACCTTTGTCTCTTATCAGCAGATGAAGGTCTCAAAAGATTTGCTGTAGTGTAGTAGTTACGAATAAGGCTGCTAACTTCAGGGCCGGCAGTTCGGAACTACCGGCTGTTCCGCGGGAGAAAGATGAGGCTTTCTGCCTCCTGTAAAGATTTACAGCCTCAGAAACCCTGTACAGGGTCACTGTGAGTCGGAACCGACTCCACGGCACATAACCACCACCACATCATTAAGGTCATCTCCTACTTTGAGGAAGCAGTTCTTCCAGTCTTATTTTGAGTGCCTTCCAACCCGAGAGGCTCATCTTCTGGTACCATAACTGACTACATTTCACTGCTGTTTGTAAAGATTTTAGGAGCTAAACGTTGAGACGTGTTCTTCCTCTCCTTGTTAGTTCCTCTTAGTCTAGAAGCTCTACTGAAAGCTAGTCACTCTGGGTGACCTTCTGGTATTTAAAATACCAGTGTACAGCTCCCAGCATCATTGCACCATTTAAACCACCTCACGATGACAAACTGACAGACACGTAGTTGTGCCTTGTATCCTGTTGTTGTTGTTGTTGTTGCTTAGTGCTATTGAATCATTTCTGACTCATAGCTACCCAGTATAGGGTTTCCAAAAAGCATATGGTAAGTTGGAACCACTGACCTTGTGATTCAAACCGACCTTGCTGGTCCATGCTTATCCTACAGGACCCACTGTGATCCCTTGCTCTCAGACGGGATCAGTGGAATATATCCGAACATAGTGCCACATAGTAAAACTATATAAGTATGAAGGGGATCCCCTTATAGACACACCATAGTGAAAAGAAAAGAAAAAAATCATGAATTTTCATAGAATTAAACTCTTGGTGGTGGTGGTGTGTGCTTTAGAGTCAAGTTTAACTTTTAGAGACCCTGTATAGGGTTCCTGAGAAGAGCTATTGGGTTTGAATTTCTGAGCTTGTGGTTAGCAGTCCAGTGCCTACCATACAGGTCCACACTAGGGCTCAGACATAAGCACTAAGTCATGAACTCTTAATTAATGCTGAAAAAAAGAAAAAGGAAAAAAAAAGACTAACATTTCTTTTTTCCTAACATTTTCCCCAGAGTAGAATAATGTCACAATGGATGTTAACAGATAACAGAACTGGGCATGGCTTTTTGAAGAGCATGGTTTAATTCACTGAGTCCCTGTCAGGTGGTACTCTGTCCCTCCCTTGAACAGAAAAGGTTTGCAGAGTACCTTTGGGCCTCAATAAGTCATCCAGGTAAGAGGCACACAGTTGGCATTGGTAGCAGGCCAGGGTTTGTCTAGTATTATTTGGTTTGAATGTACTTTTTTCCTCCCTTCACCGGCAGCTGTAACATGAGGATGCTGTAGTCAAACTTGGCCAAAGTTGCTGCATTTGAGACACAATTTAATTACTTCTTTATTTTAAGCATAACTTCTCCTTATTTGGCACAAATATTTAATCAAACTCAAAGAAGCATAAGAAGTAGTATCACAACTAGTATATGCTAAGTAGTAAAAACATATCCTAATGTAACAATTAAAATGCACACATCCTAAATATGTTTTTGTGTTTACAGTCCTGGTGTGGTGCTGTGGGTTAATGCACTGGACTGAAAAGTTGGTTTGAAACACAAGGTCGGTGGTTCAAGCTCACCAGCTATTCCTCGGACACTCTATAAAGGACTGCTATGGGGGCGGGGGGACGGGCTGACTCAACGGCCCTTAACAACAACAACAACAAGGTGAGATACACATACTGCTGTTGTTGTTAAGTGTCATTGAGTGCTTCGGAGTTAGAACGATGTCATGAACAACAGAATGTAACACTACCAGCTCCTGACTCATCCTCACAGTCATGAGTCCATTATGGCAGCCACTGTGTTGCTCCATCTTGTTAAAGGTCTTCCTTCTATTCTGTGACTCTAAGCTTTATTAAACATGAGGACCTTCTCCAGGGACTGTTGTTGTTGTTGTTGTTCAGTGCCATTGAGTCGATTCCAATTCATAGAGTTTCTGAGGTTTTTAAATGTTCATGGGAGCAGAGCCTCATCTTTCTTCCGTGGAGTAGCTGGTGGGCTCAACCTCCATGCCTGCGGTTCATAGTCCAGTGACTAGCCCCTCCTCATAACATGTCCAAACTACATGAGATAAACTTTCCTTTCTCATTACTAAGAAGAATTCTGACTACTTATTTTCATTTTTCTGGAAGTCGATGATATATTTAATATTTTCAACAACAACAAAATTCAAAGACATCCATTTTTTTCAGTCTTCCTTATTCATTCGTTGTCTAGCTTTCATACATATATAATGTGATTGAAAATTCAATGGCTTGGGTAAAGTGCATTTTAATCCTCAAAGTGCCATCTTTGATTTTGAACATTTTAAGGAGGTAATTTTCAGAAAATTTGCCCAATGCAGTGTTTTTGTGGGCATTGATTGTGAATCCAAATAAAAGGAAATCCTTGACAGCACCAGTAGTTTCTCCATTTATCATGATGTTGCTGATGGTTCCAGTTGTGAGGTGTTTTGTTTGTTTGTTTGTTTGTTTTACATTGAGATGTAATCCATATTGAAGGCTATAGTCTCTGACTTCATCAGTAAGTGCTTGAAGTTCCCTTCGTTCTCTGTAGACAAGGTTGTGTCATCTGCATATCATAGACTGTCAATGAGTCTTTGTCCACTTCTGATACCATGTTCTTCTTCATATAATTCAGCTTCCCGGATTATCTGCTCAGCATACAGACTGAATGATTATGGTGAAAAGATGCACACCTTTTTATAATTTAAACCATACAGTATCCCCTGTTCAGTTCAAGAGACTACATCTTGGTTTATATACAAGTTCTGCGGGAGTACAAGGAAGTATTCTGGAATTTCCATTCTTTGAAATATTGTCCATACTTCTTTATGATCTTCACACTTAATTATGCTCATGTAAAAAAATAGTAATCAGGAGATAAACAGAGTTGCTTTTAAAAATTTTTTTCCATCTATTCATAGTCATAGAATTTATTTAATTATAAGTCATCAAAACCTTAGTCAAAAATATTGCAGAATTTATGTAAGGACAAGATAGGAAGCTGAACTATACAATGTCTATGTTGGTGTTGTTGTTGTTAAGTGCTGTCAAGTTAGTTCCAACTCATACCAACCCTTTATAGTGTTTCCAAGGAACAGTTGGTGATTTTGAACCACTGACCTTGCAGTTCAAACTGACCTTGAGGCCAAGTGCTTATCCTATGGCGCCATATCATAGGATGTCTATAGACATTTACAAATAAATGTAAGCATCTATGAGTCTGTTAAACATCACCCTAAGTTCTCACTGCCTATACTCAAACCTTCAAATGTCCCCCCACATTGTCCACACTGTCATCTAATATCACAGTGCCATCTCTCTCTCACTCTCTCTTCTTTTTTTTAATCTTTCAGTCATATATGTTTTAGGTTGGGCATTTACCCTTGATGCCACTGATTCAGTTCTGACACATAGTGATACTGTATACAGTTTCTGAGGTTTAAAATCTTAGAGGGAGCAGAAAACTTCATCTTTCTCCCCCAGAACAGCTGGCTGGCTCGAAACGATGACCTTGTGGTTCTCAGTCCTGTGTTTATTGTATGGAGCCACTGTGCTCTCAAGATAATGTATGTGTGTGTACACAAAACAAGAACATAAGTAGAGAAGGTATTTTGGACAGAAAGGACCTAAGTAGAATAATTTTGTGCAACTTTTCAAGAGGGATGCTTATTATTTTGAAAACACCTTTTAAATTCTAGTTCCTAAAACAGTATCAAGAACTTTCTTCTGGTAAGTCATTCTAAGACAGTGTGTTCTTTTGATGTTTTAAATGTTTTTATTTAGCTGTACAGAATAAAGTCTATTTGAACATGATATGTCCACATGATGAATCAAAAATGTCAATCTGTTTTACATTTCTGAGTCACACAGTAATAAAATTGGTCCTTTTATTTATTAAATATAGTCTTTGCACAGGAGCACTCTGATAGGAATAGCTTTAGTTATTTAAATAGCTTAACGGTATCACCATGTACTTCAGTCTGTTAGTCATGATTGTTGCTCTGTCTTTAGGTATCCCAATGAAAAGTCTTTCATGGTCTCTTATAATTTTCTTATTTTAGTATTTATTGGTAACATAGTGTGGTACAATGTGCAGAAGTCTAGAATATAATTAAAATTTGAAAAACCTTCACAATTGAGACATAGTGTTTGGATTTTGTCTGAATTGAATATCTCTGAGTAGAGGCAGATTTTTACTAAGCAGGTAACACAAAGTACACTGACTTCTAAGTTCTGTAGTCGGTCTTTTCCTGAATTAAGGAGAAACACTTTTTTAAGGTTTTATTATATCTAAATTTGTTTACACTTGCTTTTCTTTACAAAGGTGAATTTCTTCAAGCATAGTAAAATGGTGTTTCACATTTACTCATTGAACTCTATAACTCAGACATTTGTCATAGAGCCTTACCTAAATCACGTCCTCAGAAAGTTGGGAAGAATGTAGTAGACTATAACAGCTGCAAACATAAGTTATTTTTACCCCTCCTTTTTTTTTGTAAAGATCCTTTTACATATACAGTCTTGATAATATTATTATTAAATTGACTTTAGACTTACATTGTGTGTGTGTCAAATAATAGAGTAGTTGTTTGATTTCCTTAGTATACATATGCAGGACCTCTATGAGTTGGAATCAATGTAGCAGAATAGGCGTACAACAGCATATTTGAAGACACTTAGAGTGTTCTGTATGAAGGTGAATGTGACAAAGGCACCAGCCTTGTAGGCAAGACACTTGATTTCTAATATTTTCTGCTACTTTCTCTAATTCTTATGTCATCCTTGATGACATTAAACAAACTCGAATTTCAATTTTCTCACTTCAAACAATGTCAGTGGTCTCCCATTTCTGTAGTATCCAAACATAGAAAACTAATAAGGGAAAACATGTGGAAGAAATAGAAACATTACATGCATGATTGGGTTATATAACCTTTAAAGCTCTTCACAATTTTGAGAGCCGTTTAGCCTGTCTATATACAGCGTTCATAATTCTCCTGTGGAAGCAGATCACTATCATATCTCTACTGTTGAGGGTGAATTTCCAATCCATTTAGAACCCTATGTGTATAGAATGTAGTTTTAACCAAATTATGCTTCACTAATTTATTCAGCAGGTTTATTGAATACCTACTATGTGTCAGGCGCTGTTTTAGACACTTGTAATATTTAAGGAGTTCTGGTGTGGTGCTGTGGGTTAATGCGCCAGATTGCAAAACCGTTTGAACTGCAAGATCAGACGTTTAAGCTCACAAGTCACTCCTTGGAAACCCTATACAGGGTGGCTATGGGTCGGAACAGACTCGACAGCACTTAACAACAACAATAATATTTAAGGAGGTCTGGTAGTATAGTGTTTTTGATTAGGGCTGATAGCCTGAAGGTAAGCAGTTCAAAACTACCAACCGTCTCATGGGAAAAATATGATGAGGCTTTCTGCTCCTGTAAAGATTTACTCCCTCAGAAACCATATTATGGGTCACTGTGAGTGGATGTTGACCTCATGGCACAACACCACCACCGCCGCCAGTATTTTACTTGAAATATACATAAATATAAGGAACTTTGGTAGCGTAGTGTTTGCGAATCGGGCTGCGAACCTCAAAGTCAGCAGTTCGAAACTACCAGCTATTCCATGGAGAAAGATGAGGTTTTCTGCTTCCGTAAGATTTATAGCCTCGGAAACCCTGTTACAGGGTCACTATGAGTCGACTCCGACTCCACAGCACATAACCACCACCACCACCATACATACATATACACACATCCAAATATTGTAGATTGTTGTTGTTGTTAAGTGCTGCCGAGTCGGTTCCGACCCATAGTGACCCTGTATCGGGTTTCCGAGGAGCAGCTGGTGAGCTTGAACTGCTGACCTTGCAGTTCAAATGGCTTTGGCAGTCTGGTGCATTAACGCACAGTGCCACACCAAGACTCCATTGTAAATGGTAGAAAATTATAATTATTGTTGAAATCATAAAGCAGGAAAGAAGGTCTTGTTCCTTACTTTTTAAAAGCAGGTGGAGTTAGTGTCTCTAAGAAGGTTGCCTCAGAGCAAAGACTAGAAGGGATTCAGGGAATGCACCAAGCAGATAACATTCCAAGAAGTTATGCTACTGGGAGCCTCTAAAGCATGCACATGCCCAGTGTGCTCACTGCCAGGATACCAGGTGGCTGGAAGGGAATGAGGGAGTGAAGAGAGGATTAGATCAGAAGGAAGAGGACCCTGGTCCACAGTCATTGTGGTGCTTACAAGGTGCTTGGGTTTTACTCTGAGACACAGAACTGTTAGAGGGTTTGGAACAGAGGAAAGACCTCATCTTACTTTGTTTTGATAAGGAACTCTCTGGCTTCTGTGTAGAGAATAGTTTACATACGAACGGAAGCAGGAAAAGCAATTAAGAGGTTATTATGAAAGTAATTCAGACAAATGATGATGGTGGACTGGTACCAGCATGGTACCATGGGACTTTTGAGAAGTGGTTTGATTCTGGATATATTTTATATTGCAACAGTATTTCCAACAGACTGGATATAGTGTATGATAAAGGGGAAAATCTGCAATGAGCCACCAACATTTTACACTGAAGGGACTGAGTTGTCAACTGCTTAAATGAGAAAAGAGAAAGCCCGTGAGTACAGAAGGTTTCTAAAGGGGTATTAGATGTGGTAAGCAGCAGATGTCTACTAGACATCTCAGTGACTGTGAGATAGACAGGCAGATGTATGTTAGATGTGTGACTGAAGTTCAGAACACGTCTGGGCAAGAAATAAACATTTGTATGCCTTGTGCACATAGCTGTTGCTAAAAGTCATATGCTGATTGAGGTAACAGAGGAGAGGATGTGGGTAGATAAAAGGATCAAGGACTGAGCTCTAATGAACCCCAACATTAAGAAGCCTGGAAGAGTATGAGAAACTAGAAAAAGAGGTTGAGATGGAAAGGTAACATCTTTAGAAGAAAATCAAAAGTGTAGCATTCCAGTAGTCAAATGAAGAAAGTAGAGCAGGGACAAGATATTTTATGCTGCACAGTCAAGTCTTATAAAAACTTAAAAGTGTCCACTGAATTTAGGCATTTGGACATTAAGTGGTGACCTTGACTAGAATCACTTTGATGTAATGATTACCTGGAAAGTCTGAAGAGAATTAGGTAAAGAACAGAAGAATAACAGAACATTTTTGTTACTGAATATAATAGGATATTTCGGGATATTTTGCCTCAAAAGGTAGAAGGTATCTTAAAAGGTTACTTTTTAAAAATCATAAGCTAGAAGAAAAATGTTGATTTTTTATTTGGCTGATGGTTATCATATCTGATATAAGGAAAAATATTTTTTCAGAAGAATAAGGAGTAAATCTGAAGTATACTCTTGAGTGGTGGTGGTGGTCACATGCTGTGGAGTAATTTCTGACGCATAGCGATCCAGTACAGGGTTTCTGAGGCTGTAAATCTTTACGAGAACAGAAAGCCTCATCTCTCGAATAGCTGGTAGTTTCGAACTGCTGACCTTGAGCTTCACTATGCTATAAATTTGTATTTAGTGCAAAAGGGCAGGTTTTAGAGAGAAGTAAATACCTCTGGAGTGGTGCTGTAGGATCAGCACTGGACTGCGAAGCACAAGGTCAATAATTCAAAACCACCAGCTGCTCCTCAGCAACCCTATACATGGGCCCTATTAGTCAGATCCGACTTGGTAGCACTTCACAGCAACAAAAACAGGATGTTATTTATCTCTGGAAAAATTCAAGAGAGCAGAGTATTTGTATTCAGTTGCAGGTGGATGTATAAATATATGGCTGTGATAGTTCTGGACATGTGATTTGTTTAAGTTCTCTCAGTGGAGAAAGAGAAAAGTCATAACTGAGAGTGAGTATTGGGATTCAGTATGGAAATGTTGAGAAGAAAGGAGAAGGTTTGACAGTTATCTGGGAGAATAGTGCATGGACTAGGGTGATAAGATTGTTGGGCAGCTTAAGGGCTGTTCCAGCAGATTTTCAAATAGGATTTAATGTGAGATCACTCAAAGTTGTCTTGTGTTTCTTTCTGGATGTGTTTAGGATACAGGAAGTGGGATGTAATTTTTCCTAGTGAAGAAGGTTACATATGCAGGCAAAGTAGCAATTGCAAGCAACTATTCACCATGGAATTTAATATGGATGTAAAGGGAGTGCTGTTGTTAAGTGCCATAGTGGTTCCTACTCATAGTGACCCTGGATAGGGTTTCTGAGGATTAGCTGGTGGATTTGAACTGCTGGATTTACGGTTAGCAGTGCAATGCTTATCCTACAGTGCCACACCAGCACCCTGGTATTAAGGTTTGAGGGACTTTGAAAAACATATAAGGTCAGTGAAATCAAATGATTGAGTTGTATGGTAGCAGGAATGAGCTGGAAGAATAGGAGATGCTGATCAGAAAACCGAATGCATGAACTAGAGATATGGAGGTATGTCAATCGCTGGTGAAAACTAGGTCTAGAAACGGCCATGCCATTGATGAGATGTAAAGAATAAGACGTTTACAAAAAGGAGCTGTGCTAGAGAGAGTGACAGTGAGGTGGGAGCAAAAACACTTGAGAAACGAGAAGGAAGAGGTCATTGTATTCACCAAATGATTGCTACAATGCAGATGTTGTGAAGTGCAGTTTAGTAATTTTGACTCATAGCAACCCTGTCAACTTTTGTGGAAACAGAAAGCTTCATCCTTCTCCCTCAGAGCTGTTGGTGGACTCGAACCACCAACCTTGCTTTCTTCAATCCAGTCCTTATCTTACAGAGCTATCATACTCCCCACAATGCAGATAGCTTGTAATATGATCCTGATGATGGATGGTGGAAAGCAAGGACTTACAAGATAGAGGACTGGAGAATAGTGTAGGAGAGCACATCAAACTGGTTCATTCTTGTTCAACCCTAATGAGAATTTACATTTCTATCCCAGATAAACTGAATCAGAATCTACATATTTTACACAAGATTCCTAGAGATCTTAATAATTAGATCTTAAAATTCTTCATAAGAATCACCTGGGGCTCCATAAGAATTCTTAGGTAGACATAAAATCTAGTCAAAATGTAGATTCTGATTCCGTATATCTGGTGTTGTTGTTGTTAAGTGTTGTTGAGTCAGTTCCGACCCATAGCGTCCCTGTATAGGGGTTCCAAGAAGCAGCTGGTGAGCTTGAACCACTAACCTTGCCATTCAAATGACTTTGCTGTCTGATGCATTAGTCCACAGATCAGTTGTAGAAAGACAAATTCTCAGCAGGGGTTCAAAATGCAAAGGACTTATTCCAAGCCCTAATATAAATTATCTTACCAATAGAAGTCACCACTTGTGAATGGGAAGGTTTGATAAAAGTAAACCCTTTGTAATTAAAAAAACAAAAACAAAAACAAAAAACTTCATTATATGGATCAGAAAGTAGGAATGCATTACATAATAATAATTTGTCTTCTATGTGGAAAGTTAGAAAAAAGAAGTAAAGTACTTCAAATGAGATGTCATGAGAAAGACATGATAGAAGTATGTGCTGGAGATAAAAATCATAAAAACAAGAGTAAGGTAGATGTGAGTTTCAGTCTTGGATCTGCCATCAGTGAGTGCAGTCATCATTAAGGTGTTTAGTCTCTGAAATGGGGATAAAATATCTACCTTGCAAGGTGGTTGTGAGGAGTAAGTACAATGATGTATGTAAGTCACATAGCTTAGAATAAGCATTCAATTAATAGTAGTTTCCTCCTTCAAAGTAGTGATTGAACTGTTGAATGTTGTTGTTTTTTGGGGTACTGTAACAAGGATAATTTCTGAGCTAAATAATTTCTATTTGTATTGCCACTGATAAAGTATTCATGAACTCATTCATACATCAACTGTGTATTATTTCAGTGATGTGAGAATGTGTTTTCTTTTTTAAATTTCTGTCCTTCTCTTACTTATTGCTATACCTATAAGAAATGGAGAATGATGATTAAAGTCTGAACATTATCATTCCTTTCATAGTGAATACAAAGGAAGTAGTAAATTTTTGCTTTAATTATAAGAAGAGGTATTACAGTGACCAATAAAGATCATGTAAATATAGTAAAATATTTAGAAATCTTTAGAAATACATGCAAGCATATAGTTGATGAATAATAACTAACTAAAGTTTTAAGACAGTATGTTATTTAATATCAAATTACACTCATGTGGAATGAATGCTTTCAAAAATTATTGTTGCTCCTAGTTCAGTGACTAGTATGTGAAATAGTCAATGCTTGCACGTAGCCACCCAAGATACAACAGTGGTTCTCTGTTCACTTGGGATAGCAGAGGAAGCAGACAATCCAGGAATCACCTAAGGAAATGCATTACAGACTTAATAGTCTCCATAAGCTGCTACTTCCATTATCCTAAGATATGAATGGTGCCTAACTGCCCTTGCTCATTATTGAATGCTTTGATCAAGGGATCAATATAAAGTTACTAATCAAAAGGTATACAAGCATGGAACAGGATTTCAAACTCATGTAGAAACCAGACTTACTGGATCCATTGAGAACAAAGGGAACACCTGAATTTAATGCCTACAATAACCATTATATTGATCCAAAACTATCCCATGAAGCCATCGTTAAACTAAACAAAAATTTAGCCCAATTAATAAAGAATGTATGCCTCAAGCATAACACTCATAAAGAATAAACTCAATGAGTATTAACTGACAACAGTTTAAAGGGAACTTTAAGGGACAAAGAGCCTAAATGAATGGTAATAAAACACTATGTGTAGAGATGATAAGAACAGTGACCCAAAATGAACTGTGTAATCAATGTCCTTAAACTGTTTCCACAGAAAGAAACTGGGAATGGGTTTATGTTTGTTTGTATATAATGCAACTAAAAATAAATAGAAAGTTTTAAAAAATGGGGTTTCTTATGTAAAGCATGTTTTTTTTTAAGTAGTGGGATATAGTCCCAACCTTTTCTGATCAGGGAGAGAAGAGAAAAAGGAACATGCACAACAAAGAATACCATATATGGGTCAGATAGGAACAGGGATGGAGCTTTTTTCTATTTACACATTGAGGTACTCAAGCTTTTTCACCTAGTACCTCTGACATCCCCCAAAATGTTGTAGTCTTGACTCCCCAGTGAGTATATAGATTTGTGAAAGAAGTTTAAAGGTCAGGTTTCAGAGTGGTGAACATCACATATGCCTAGATCCCATTAGCTAAAACCAGCTGAGCCCACCCAGTTATAAAGGGAATATAGTTAAAAAGTGTGCCAAAGAGAAGATATGTTATGGGTGAGCCCACTAGTCTGTTCAGAGGTGATGTATGAGTAGGTGTCAAATTAGAAGCTAAATATGGACTTTCTGGTATTATAAGAATTTGGAAAATTCATATATTCTTTTAAATTCGGAAGCCAGAACCTTTTTTTTTTACATTTGCAGTCAAGTTGAACTTGTGGCAACCCCATGTGTGTCAAAGTAGAATTGTTCTCGATTGGAGTTTTAATGGCTGATTTTTGGAAGTTATTCACCATGTCTTTCTTCTGAGGTGCTTCTGGGTGAGCTCCTAACTCCAACCTCTTGATTCGTAGCTAAGCATGATAACTTGTCTAGGGAATCTAGGTACTTGGGAAATGCTGTATAAAAGAAGTGGAGTTTGTGTAAAGGCTTTAAAATGCCCTTGAGTTACTGTTTAGCAATAGAAAGTTTGAGTGCAGTTTTCATGAAGCAAACACCTGAGAGCAGGAAATGAATGAATGTGAATAACGTTCCAAAGTGATATGAAATGGGTTTTAACCAGTGAGACAGAGGAAGTACTTCCATATAAATGGTGGTGGTGGTTAGGTGCTGTGGAGTTGGTTCTGGCTCATAGCGACTTTGCATAGGGTGTAATTCTTTATGGGAACAGAATTTCCAAGGCTGTAAATCTTTATGGGAACAGAACTCCTCATCTTTCTCCAGCAGAATGCTGGTAAGATACATAAAGTAGGATCATAGGCAATTGTCTATATTGCATGCCAGGCTGGAAACCATATTTTAAATTAATGTTATTTTTTAAGTGAAAGATATAATGTGACAATACATTCAAATAAGAGGTTTATAGCAAGAACGTGTTCAGAACAATGAGGCAGAGGAGTAGGGGTACCACCCCCTCATGTAGTAGGAAGGATGCTGTGCCTGCAGGACTCCTTAGGTCTAGATGCAGGTCTCATGAATTTGCGGTTCAGTTTTGTTAAGGGGGAAATCATAGTAGAGTCCTGGTGTGTAGTGCTATAGGATAAGCACTAGACTACAAACTAAAAGATCAACAGTTCAAACCCACCAACTACTCCTCAGAAACCCTATACAGGGTTTCTATGGGTCAGAACCAACTTGACGGCACTTAACAATAACGAGGTGTACATACCCTACTTAGAAAAGGTCTTGACAAGATTGACTTATTACTTTGAAAAATAGATTATTTTAGCCACAGCTTAAGAATAAATGAGTAACTAATATGACACAAGAGTGGATATATACTAGAAAACAAATTATGGAGAGCAGACAATATCTCCTACTCAAAACTGAACCAGACAAGGTAAAGTATAAAAGAACAAATAATGTGATAATGAGAGCATAGCTGCTTAGTGTAATACTGAAATGTGGGGAACGTTATTCAGGGAACAAAGAAAGAAAACTGAAGAAGACAGCTTCAAAACAGCACCTTCATATTTACTCTGATAGTGCGTATTTTACATATTGTAATAATATCCCACTTTCTTCCAAAATAGACCTGATATGTTTATATCAAGATCATTTTGCAATAGCACAGAGGCAAGAATAATATAAAGTGGGTAACGGTGAATAACACCAGATAGATCAATCATACTAGATGACTCACATTAAGGGTAAATTTTATTTAGGACAAACTTCTGGCATTTAGCTTCTTGGTATACAAGTCATATATATATATATATATTAAAACTAAAAACAGCAAATGGATTTTTAAAATTTATATTTCTGATCTCTGAGAGAAACTTATTTTGCGCTTATTTAATAAGATGATTTTGCAAGACATGGCTCCAACATCATCCCATAAATACTGAACTTCTATTTCTTGTCTGACACTCTGCTGAGCTCTTGGAACACGGAGATAAATAAGAGGCATCCTTGCCCTTAAGGAGCTCACAACTTGTATAAATCTAATTGGGTGGGAAATGTAATAAATAATTGTAAGGCATGATGGCCAAAGGAGAGAGGAGAGATGGGTCAGTGGAGTCAAAGAAGGAAGAACACAAGAGGAAAGAAATATTGAGTTGATCTTAAAGTATTAGCAGTTCACAGATTAAAAGAGCAATGAGCTGAATTTTGTCATACTTAAAAAATGGAAAAACATAATTTTATACAGATATCTTATGAGAACATTCCTTTGGAGAATCAAAATCATATAGTCCAGGTGCCTACAAGATAGGAGAACTATTTTAGTGATAATTTCAAAGATTTGAGGAATAAATGGGTACTAGAACCCTTGGTATTATTTGAACATTATTGCTTATGGTTTATGTAAGTTAATAGACCATTTCTTTTTATCATTGAATAATACTCCCTTGTATGGATGTACTTGAGTTTATTTTACCCCGTCACATAGTGAAAGACATCTTGGCTATCACAAAATGTGACAAGTATGGTTAAAGCTGCTCTATACATTCATGTGCAGGTTTTGTGTGGACATACATTTTCAATTCATTGGGGTAAACACTAAAGAGCACAATTGCTAGGTCATAGGGTATGGCGCTAAACGAACAGCACTGGACTATGAACCACAAGGTTGGCAGTTCAAACCCATCAGTTACTCTTCAGAAACCCTATACATTGTCGCTATGAGTCAGAATTGACTCAATGGTGTTTATCAACAACAACATGTTAAGTGCCATAATACTGTTTAGGAGCATCGTGGATAAGCACTGGACTGAGAAACACAAGGTCGGCAGTTCCAGCCCAGCAGCCACTTAGTAGGGAAAAAAATGAGACTTTTGATCATACAAAAACTTCCAGTCCTGGAAACTGTATACAGAGTCACTATGGGTTAGAGCCAATTTGGTGGTGCTTAACAACACAATAACAACCAGATTGTTTTCCAAAGTCATTGTGCCATTTTATCTCCCCCCACCCCCAGCAACAAATGTGAGTTCCTGTTGCTCCACATCACCCCCAGGATTTGGTGGTATCACTGTTCTGTATTACTGCCATTTCAATAGCTACAAAGCAGTATCTCACTTTTGTCCATATTTATAATTCCCTAATGACATCCTGGTGTGGTGCTGTGGGTTAATGCGCCAGACTGCAAAGCCGTTTGAACCGTTCAAACAAAGTTCAGCAGTTCAAACTCATGAGCTGCTCTTTGGAAACCCTATACAGGGTCGCTATGGGTTGGAGTCAACATGACAGCACTCAACAAAAACAACAATAACATATTGGGAGTCCCAGTATGGCACTGCTAACAGCAAAATCAGTGGTTCAAACCCACTGGCCTTGTCTTCAAAACCCTATCTATGAGTCGCTATAAGTTGGAAATGATTTAACGGAATTTAACAGCTACAAAAACAATGACATATGGTTGATTGTTGTTGTTAGGTTCCATCGAGTTGGTACCGACCCATAGCGACCTTCTGCACAGCAGAACGAAACACTGCCTGATCCTGGATCAACCTCACTACCATTGCCACGCTTGAGTCTATCGATGCTTCCACTTGGCCAATCCATCTCATTGGGGGGTCTTCCTCTTTTTCTCTGACCCTCCAGATTACCAAACATGATATCCTTCTCCAATGACTGGTCCCTCCTGACAATACGTCCAAAGTATGAGAGATGAAGTTTGAC
>NW_006408550.1:16777695-16785773 GCF_000296735.1 Chrysochloris asiatica
TCCCATGGGCTTTACTCCACTCGCATTATCATGGTCAACTCTACTTTGAGGAGGCAGCTCTTCCCCAGTCTCATTTTGAGTGCTTTCCAACCTGAGGGGCTCAATTTCCGGCAATCTATCTGACAGTGTTTCTCTGCTATTCATAATGTTTTCATTGACTAAATATTCAGAAGTAGTTCGTCACTCTTCTTTCTAGTCTGTCTTTGTCTGGAAGCTCATCTGAAACCTGACCACCATGGGTGACCATGCTGGTATTTAAAATACCGGTGGCATAGCTTTCAGAATCACAGCAACTCACAAGCCACCACAGTATGACAAACTGACAGATGAGATTAATTACTCCCCCCTTTTTGTTATACAACTTCTACCTTTACAGATGTGACAATTGCAATTAGTCATGATAACAATTACTCACTATTGAATCACCCAACCCATGTAGACAAGATGAGAACTATTCAGTGGGGATTCTACATTCCTCCCCCACACTGCTCCCGTGCATTCTAAATCTAAACTCTCTCTCGAAAATTTGCAAGCCAGCTACTTCTCCCTTTTTCATTTTACTAGGGGTATCTTTTCTTAAGCTTTTACCATAATCATCTGATGCAATATTTGTCCTTTGGTGACTGACTAATTTCCCTCAACATAATGTCCTCAAGGTTCAACAATGTTTTGTAGTGGCTTGCAGCTTCGTTGTTATTCTTAAAGGTAGCATAATATTCCATTGGGTGTATGCACCAAAGTTTGCTTACCCATTCTTCTATTTATGGGCACATAGACTGTTTCATCTTTTTGCTATTGAGAATAGTACTATGATAAACATTGGTCTGCATATATCTACTCGTATTCCAGCTCATATTTCTTGTGGATACATGCCAAATACAGGAATTGCTGGATCATGAGGTATTTCTGTTTCCAACTTTCTGAGGAAGCATCATATCGTTTTCCAGAGTGGTTGAACCATTTTGCATTTCCACCATCAATGTAAAGGGTCCCCGTCTCTCCATATTCCCACCAGCATTTATTGTCCTCTGCTTTTTGAGCTTCGCTGTTATTGCTGGTGTGAGATGATATCTCATTGTTGTTTTGATTTTCATCTTTCAAATGGCTAATGATCGTGAACATTTCTTCATGTTTGTTGATTGCTCGAATGCTTTCCTTGGTGAAGTGTTTGTTCATGTCTTGTGCCCATTTTTTAATTGGGCTATTTGTCTTTTTCTTGTAGATGTGTTGTAATTTCCTGCAGATTTTAGAGATTAGTCCCTTGTCTGATATGTCATTGCAAACAATTTTTTCCCCATTTTGTGGGCTCCCTTTTTACTCTTTTGGGGAAATCTTTTTATGCACATAAGTTTCTCCTTTTTAGTATGTCCCAATTATCTATTTTGTCTTCTTTTGTTTGTGCAATCCTCTCAATGTTTGATAGTCTATGTGTACCCTGTATTACTGTTGTTAAATGCCGTCGAGTCAGTTCTGATCCATAGAGACCCTGCATAGGGTTTCTGAGGAAGGGCTGTCAAGCTTGAACTGCCAATAATGCAGTTTAACCCAACTTTGCAGTCCAGCACCTTAATCCACAGCACCACACCAGGACTCCTTGCCCTATAGAGCCCTTAAATTTCTTCCTATTTTTTTCACTGATGACTTTTATAATTCTGGGATTCATATTTGGGCCTTTAATCCATGTACATGGTATGAAATAAAGGTCTTGTTTTATTCTTTTGCATATCAATTTCCAGTTTTGCCAACACCATCTGTTGAAGAGATTATCTCCTCCCCATTCAATGTACCTTGGCCCTTTGTCAAAGATCAGTTGGCTGTATGTGGTTGGGTTAATTTCAGGATTCTAAGTTCTGTTCCATTGATATATGTATCTATCATTGTACCAGTATCAGACTGTTTTGACCACTGTAGCCATGTAGCAAAATTTAAAATCAGGGAGTGAGAGGCCTCCAACTTTGTTCTTCTTCTTAAGCAGTGCTTTGCTTCTCCAGGGACCCTTTCCTTTCCATATAAAGTCTGTAATCATTTTATCCCTATCTTTACAGACTGTAGTTGGAATTTGGATTGGGATTGCATTATATCTGCAGATTGTTTTTGGTAGTCTTTGACAAGGTTGTGGTCTTTGGCCTCCATCAGTAAATATTTTAAGACTTACTAACTTTCAACAAGTAAGGCTAAATCACCACCATACCAGAATTTGTTATTGAGCCTTCCTCCAATTCTGATACCATATTCTTCAGTTGCTCAGATTATTTTCTCGGTGATCAGATTGAGTAATTATGGTGAAAGAATACAATACTGGCACACACCTTTCCTGATTTTAAGACATTTGGAGTCCCCTTGTCCAGTGCAAAGGTTTGTCTCTTGGTCTTTGTTCTTAATGAGCACAAGTGTTCCTGAATAAGCATTATCTACAATGTTGTGCATAGCTTGTCATGATCCACTCATTTGAAAGCCTTTGCATAGTCATTAAACTACAGATAAATATCTTTTTGTTATTCTCTGCTTTCAGCCAAGATCCATCTGACATCAGCAATGATATACCTCATTCTATATTCTCACCTGAATATGACTTGGACATCTGTCAGTTCCCTGACAATATATTGTCGTTGCCATTTTAAAATTATCTTTAGCTGCATTTTGCTTGTTTGTGATATTAATGCTATTGTCCAATGATTTCAGCATTCTGTTGGGATACTCCTCTTTGGAATGGGCACAAATATGGATCTCGTCCAATCACTTGGCCAGGTAGCTGTCTTCCAAATTTCTTGGCATAGGTGAGTGAGGGCCTCCAGTGCTGTATCAGTTTTCTGGAAGAATGGAACTGCTCAGTAGGATTTTCTTGGCTGTAATCTTTATGGAAGCAGTTCCTCAGGCCTTTCTTGAATGAAGTTTAAGGTAAACATGGAATTAGTGAATGCACTGTAATGCTGCCGCCTTGGTTTCAAATATGGTGGTGACTTCTTTTATATGCCCCACAAAGCATTACTGAACAAACTAAAGTTACTGTTTTAGATGGGTCTGGCTCTAGATTCTGAGAACACTAACTTCCTTTGGAGGATTTTCATGTCTAAAACTTCAAGCAGTCATTTGTGATTGCACTATAAGGCTTCACATGATTATTTTGTTGGTCAAATGATATTAAAAGACTGAGAAGGCTATTAATTTAATGCCAAACAAATAAAACTGGGACATTTGTTTTGAGAAATATAAAGTATACTTTAACAAAGAACAAGTATTCTTATCAGAGACCTGAGTCAGATATACTTTTTGTACAAGCACAGTAGCTAAGAAATAATTTTTCTGCCAAGAAAAGAGATCACAGCGGCCAACCTCCTCTGTCCTCCTAAAGACCAGAGTGAAATATAGCTTATAAGCGCATTGTGAGCAAATGCATTCTCCTAAATCCACATTCTTTCTGACAAATGATTGATAAGACCTGAGGTGCTCCCTGCTGCACCTTAGGAGAGACTGCTGTGTCTCATGTCAAATGAAGATGTGTATGAGAATTATTCATGTTTCTGCTTCTTTGAAATGAAAGTGTACATTATAAGCTTGTATATATAAGTATGTATTAGTTTTAGTTTTGCTAGTGAATTTCTGTAGTTATCTGTAGTGTCCTTAGAAGGCATAGGCCTTATCTTCTGTGTCAGCCTGTCACTGGAAGCAAAACAGATTTTGACCATAAGAGTCTTGCTACCAAATACTCAATAAATGATTGTTGAATGTGTGATTGCGTAGGTTTATGTACATACCTGTAGAACAAGTGCGCAGAACAATTTCAGTTGACCTACTTCACATTGAGGACTATTAGACTCTATTAACGTCTCACATTGTCTCCCAATTATGGTAGACTTGTACCGCTTGACATAGCCTTTTATTTAATCCTCCACATAGATCTACTTTTATTATACCACAGTCACCTAAGAAAGGCTCAACATGTTTTCCTGCAGCCCAACCCACTAATTATAGGGACATCTGGAGTAATGAGAGAAGCATGGGACCAAACACATCTAACCCAGCCCCACAGTCTTCTCCAAGTCCCACCACACACACACACACACACACACACACACACACACACACACACAGACTCTCAGTACTTTAATAGGGCAGTATCCTGTAGAATGATTATACCAATCTTGGTGATTTAGCCTGAGAAATAGTAAATATGAGTAAGATGGCTTAAAATGTAACCTCTAGAGTGTCTGATTTTATCCTTGCATGGATTTTTTTTATAGATTCAATTCATTATGAATTTTTATATTTTTCCTTTTTCTGGAATAGCCTGTATGCCTGTTACTCAGATTTGCTCTGCTGCCAGACCTTTCTCAGGGAACCTAAGTAACTATAAAGGGGGTTCATTTGTATTTTAAGTCATTGGAGATGTGCAAAGTAATATGTAACAAATAATTTTTTAGTAGCTCTGATAGTCCAATCACTGAGGTAATTTTTATATATCAATGATCTAAACAATCTAAGTATTTGGTTGCCTAGGGATGTAAGTTTACTCTAGTTTATCACTCACATTGTTGCTTCCCTTTTATTCCATTTGTTCTATAGTCCATTACACATTATAGACAACATAAGAATATTTAAATCTTAATGGTTTTTACTGTTCTTATTTCATCTAATGCCTTATCAGTAACTGATAGTAATTGTTGTTGTTGTTGTTAGGTGCCATCAAGTCTGTACCAACTCATAGCAACCTTATGCATAGCAGAACGAAACAGTGCCCGATCTTGGGCCAACCTCACTATTCTTGCCACGCTTGAGTACATTGATGCTTCCACTTTGCCAATCCATCTCGCTGGGTGTATTCCTCATTTTCTCTGACCCTCCACCTTGACAAACATGACATACTCCTCCAGCAACTGGTCCTTCCTGACAGTTACACTAATGGAACTATGAGAGACGAAGTTTGTCTATCCTGGCCTTCAAGGAGCACTCTCGCTGTACTTTGTCCAACACAGATCTGTTTGATCTTTTGGCAGCCCATAGCACTTTCAATATTCTCCTCCAACCACCACTCAAAAGCATCAATTCTTCAATGGTCTTCCTTATTCACTGTCCAGCTTTCACATGCATATGAGGTTATTGATAATACCATGGG
Organism: Chrysochloris asiatica; assembly: GCF_000296735.1. NCBI lineage: Eukaryota > Metazoa > Chordata > Mammalia > Afrosoricida > Chrysochloridae > Chrysochloris > Chrysochloris asiatica. The sequence continues at coordinate 16,782,809 of NW_006408550.1, forward strand.
TTGGGTCAGGTGCACCTTAGTCCTCAGGGTGACATCTTTGCTCTTCAACACTTTAAAAAGGTCTTGTGCAGCAGATTTGCCTAATGCAGTATGTCGTTTGATTTCCTGACTGCTGCTTCCATGAGTGTTGATAGTTGATCCAAGAAGAAGGAAGTCCTTGACAACTTCAATCTTTTCTCCGTTGATAAGAATGTTGTTTATTGGTCCAGTGGTGAAGATTTTTGTTTTCTTTACATTGTGATACAATCCATACTGAAGGCTGTGCTCTTTGATCTTCATCAGTAAATATTTTAAGTCTTCTTCACTTTCAGCAAGCAAGGTTGTATTATTTGCATATTGCAGGTTGTTAATGAGTCTTCCTCCAGTCCTGATTCCACGTTTTTATTCGTATAACCCAGCTTCTTGGATTATTTGCTTAGCACACAGGTTAAGTAAGTATAGTGAAAGAATACAACCCTGGCACACACCTTTCTTAATTTTAAGCCAGTTAGTGTTCCCATGTTCTGTTCTAACAATTGCCTCTTGGTCCATGTACAGATTCCTCATGAGCACAATTATACTTCACAATGTTGTCCATAGCATGTCATGATCCACACAGTCAAAAGCCTTTAGGGTTATTTTTATATGCATATATTCTGTATGTTGTTCTTGTTATGTGCCATGGAGTCAGTTCTGACTCATAGCTTTTCCAAAGAGTACCTGGTTGGTTTGAACTGCCAACTTTATGGCTAGGAGTCCAGTGCTAACTCCACAGTGCCACACCACAACTCCTTGTTCTGTACCGTAAATGTATTTAATATGAAACTATCTTTTGTATATTATTTAATGAATAACATTTTTATTGTTGTAAAATCTGCTTTTACAGATTTTTTTCAGGTTTGTATTTGGCATCATTTTAGTATGTGACATGTACTTTGGACATGCTATCAGAATGGACCAGATCCTGGAGAAGGGCACCATGCTTGGATAAATGGAAGGTCAGAGAAAAAGAGAATGGTGGACTGACACCGTGACAAACAGTGAACTCAGACATTACAATTATGAGGATGGCTGGGTACTGGAGAGTGTTGCATTCATAGGGTCTCTATGAGTTAGCACACTCTATGGCACCTAACCAAAACAGCAACATCCTATATCAATGTTTCTAAAAAAACCCAAAAACTACTTAATTACTAAAATTTTCTCCTGCTGCTTTTCATTCCAGGTACTATAAGTGTTTCATTCTGGAAAACAGGAATGCTTTTCATTGACTGAACATAATTCATTTTGTTGAACCAGTTTACTTTCTTAAATTTCAAAATCCCTTGCTAATACAATCTTATTGTTGTTGTTTTTAAGTGCTGTCAAGTTGATTCTGACCCATAGCGACCCTGTATAGGGTTTCTGAGGAGCAGCTGGTGAACTTGAACTGCCGACCTTTGCAGTTCAAACAGCTTTGCAGTCTGATGTGTTATCCACAGAACCACACCAGGATTCCAAAATACAATATTAGCACTGCACAACAGGACTCCAACATACAAAATACAATGTTAGGACTGCAAAATTAAATCTTCATTACTCAAAACAGTGAAAAGTGAGATTTTTCATAACAATATTAATTTCCCTATGTTTCTTCTACCTTATAATAAAGTATGCATTTATAACACTAACCAGCATTCCTAGAATTATGTGTAATCAATGTTGGAAAACTTACTGTCACTAAGAGAATCTTAACTCTCAGATTCTCTGATTTGTTTTAAATTTACAGCTTTAACATTGCACTAATGGAAGGCTTTTGCATTTAATTTTCTAATTTTTATGATGTAGACTAGAACAGTTAATAGAGATGGAAAAGTTGAATGATTATTTCAGTACTAGTGATTTTAGAGATAACCCTGTGAAGGTTTAATCAGTGTGTTTGGTTTCAAAATGTTGATGTATATAATGTAATCATTTTATTTATATCCCAGTTTCTGAGTCAATGTTTAACATAAGGACAGATTTCAGTTCACCTAATAGCCTGTAACTGAATACACTTTGTCATCCATAAATAATAAAATCAGGTCCTAAGCCCTAAATTGTGTTTCCAGTTATCCTTCAATATCCACAAATATTCATTTCAGCAATATGTTTCCAGATTCACTAGATGTATTTAAACTTAAAATCACTTATAAATTGCAACAACACAGAAATGAGTCTAAAGAAGAATATATGTTAAAATAGCATAGCCCTATTGAATGTCGTTATAAATAAATTTACATGTAATTGTGTAAATATAAATGTCTTTTTATGCCAATAGATAGTAATGACTTTAATAAATGACATTTTTATAACTCCTTGAAAAAATATTTTAGGACATAAAATATAAAATTTATTCTGTTCATTACTATAAAAATCATATCTTTTATAGTTGTTGTTGTTCTTATAATGTGTCAGTTCCAATTCAGAGCAACCCTATGCAAAACAGAATCACTGCCTGGCACCATCCTCAATATTGTTGTTACACTTGAAAATATAGCAGCTGTTGCTGTCTCTTCTTGGGTAATAAAGGATAAAAAGAGTCCCTCAAAGGTAAAAATGAGAGCATAAAACAGACAAACACCAAAAAAAACAAAAAAGAAAAGAAAAGAAAAACAACAACAAATAAACTAGATTGGATATTGTAGTCTATAATCACAGAAAAGGGAGAGGAGAGAAAAGAAAGAAAAAAAAAAATCTGTAGCCTAATATGAGTATGACTTTAATGTCCTCTTTCAGCTTCTTGCCTTCAAGGTCGTCTGATAAATTTCAAGGTGCCACTGTTGGTTGTTTTGCTGTACCTCAGGATTTAATTTCATTTTCTATCTGTTTTATTTTAAAACAAGATTTCCCTCTCTACACCACTTGTTCTGACCTTCTCCCTATTAAAAAGCAGTTCAGGCTGGCTCTTGGACTGAGAGCATCTGTGTGCATGCATGCCAGAAGAACCCACAAGTGGTGGGGGTAG
>NW_006408550.1:16785878-16787513 GCF_000296735.1 Chrysochloris asiatica
TGGGTCTGTTCCATCGCTTGGGTTTGCCATTTAGTCTCACTCAAGTTGTCGGCTCTGGGCTGCTGAACCCGGCAGATTCAAACATATGCAATTTCTTACTTACACTACAGTTCCACTAGTTTTAAGCCTTCAGACTTTAAAAATATTCCTACCTATGTGGTTCGAAGATTTGGAGCTCTGCCCTGAACCCGCTTTGCCTGGTATTCTGTGGTATTGCTGATGGCGAACTTCACTGCACCTTAAGCTATCTGCCATCAAGCCCTGCCTCTTTCAAATCTGTTCTTGAAATGGTTTCTAAATTATTGTGGGTTATGTTTTACTATCATATTTTGGCTCTCCTGCACTTGTTTTAATTTTCTACAGCTTCAGCTTGAACTTGTATATGAGCAGTTGATGGTCTGATCCTGGTCTTTTTTTGGCTGATGATATGGCGCTCTTCCACAGTTTCTTCCAACAAATGTAGTCAGTCTGATTACTGAGAATTCTATCTTCCGATGTCCATGTGTATAGTCACCTTTTATATTATTTTACAAAGATATTTTCTGTTAATTGATCTTCCAAAATTGTATCATGCAATCCAGCCACATTTCTATCACCAAAACCATACTTTCCAACTACTAATCTTTCTTCTTCTTTTCCTACCTTTGAAATTCAATCCCCACTAATTATCAAAATATCTTGATTACATGTTTGATCAATTTCTGACTGGAGAAGTTGGTAGAATTCTTCAATTTCGTCATCACTGGGTTTAGTAATTGGTGTGTACATTTGAATAATAGTAGTATTATTAACTAGTCTTCATGGTGTGAATATGACTATTATCCTATCACAGACAGCACTGAACTTCAAGGTTGACCTTGAAATATTATTTTCGATGATGAATATTGTGGTATTACTCTTGAATTTGTTGTTCCTGGCATTAAAAACAGCATAGATGTTGAGATTCAAAATAGCCAGTACCAGCCCATTTTAGCTCTATAATGCCTAGATATTGACTTTATGTGTTCCATTTCACTTTTGGCAACTTCAATTTGTTCTAGAATTATACTTCATGCAATTCATGTTCTGATTATTAATGGATATTTATAGCTGTTTCTCTCATTTTGAGTACAGTCTCATCAGCAAATGAAGGTCCTGAAACTGTACTCAATTCACATCATCAATGTCAACTCTACTCTGAGGAGGCAGCTTCTTCCCAATTTTATTTTGAGTTTCTTCAAACTTAAGGGGCTCACCTGGAAGTATATCTGACAATATTCTAGTGCCATTCATAGTATTTTTATATTCCAGCACTATATCTTTCAGTGTTCCTCTGCTAGTCACAAAGTTTTCAGTGGCTAAACTTTCAGAATTAGTGTGTATCTCATTCTTCTTAGTCCATCTTGGTCTGGAAGCTCTATTGAACCCTAGCCCCATGGGTGACCTTGATGGTATTTGAAACTCCAGTGACAAAGCTTCCAGCATCACTGTAACACACAAACTACCACAGTACAACAGACTGACAGACGAGTGGTGGACAGCATTTAAAAAATATTAATATGTATTATTTATGATAGACTATATTAACTATGTAGCCATAATCGTGTTATGTATTTTCGTTTATATGCATATTACATATTTTATGTTTTATATAAT
>NW_006408550.1:16788423-16793910 GCF_000296735.1 Chrysochloris asiatica
GTGAAAAAGTGTGCAGTAGAACAATTTGATTTGTTGGCTCTTGTACAGGGGGCAATTGCTTGGGCTCAGGGCCATGGACTTCATATAATTAATTTTCAAACTTTTGATATATGTAGACCTAGTAGACAGTTGTCTTTTTGTGCTTTTTGATGTTTTCCAAAAGATTTCTTATTGTAAAATTATACCTCTACAAGTCTGTCAAGAGCCACGCCAACTCCAGGGACTATATTCCCTGCCATCTTATATAACAGGGTTAATTGACTTTATCTTGGCCCCATACTTCATTTGAGGATCTGATGAAAATAAAAGATTTTCTTCAGCCACAAATGTATGCATGACCTTCACTCTAAAATGTGCATAATTTCGTGGATTTTCCCAATCCTTCCTCAAGCCAACAAGTGGAAAGGATATAAATTTTGCTTGTATGATTCTTTGGCATTTTTACACTTTGGGGACAATATCTTAGCAGGTTAATTCTTTTATATAGTTAAGTTTAAATTAGAATTTTTTTTTTCTTGCTCTTAGTTGAGAATTTAAAAAGTTGAGAAAGCTAATTTGACAAAATTCAAATAGTAATACACTAGCTAACTCAGAGAAAACTTTTCATTCATTTACTAATAATTGTTAATTATCAACTATTTTCCAGATACTGTGCTAGTCCCTTGGCATAAAAGGAAGAATTAAGAGTAAGTTACAGTTGCAGACTTAGATGATATCATAGGCTAGAAAAGAAAACTACATGTAACCTAATGCTTACAAGAAAACTTAGAGAATGTTAAGGAGGGAATGACAAAATAATAATGATTAACAACTTGATCAATGTCATAGTATATGAAAGCACTGTATGAGTTCATCTACATAGCAGCCTATTGCATTATTTCATTCTTTGTTTTACAACTATTTGTGATGAATATATTTACTAAAAGAGCTTTATTACAAACACAAACAATACGGCAGAGAATCTATGTAATTTGCCAAGCTCACTAAACAGGGAAGAGACAGAAGAATGACTTGACAGTCTCTGCCCCTTATGATCGCATCATCTAGATTTGTTTTTCCAAAGCTAGCAGTAGTAGAAGAGGGGAAAATGAGGGTGGTAAGCAGTCCAGTGCTTATCGTATAGAGGAAAACCTGTGCAATTTTCCAAGGTCACTAAACTGGGAAGAAACAGAAGAATGAATTAACACAGTCTCTGCCCCTTACTATTGTATCATCTCTATTTGCTTTTTCCAAAGCTAACAACTGTAGGAGAGGGGAAAAGTGAATAGTAGGAGCAAGAGAATGGAGGAAGAAAACTAGTAACAGGCAATGGTCTTAAGTGGTGATGACTCAAATTCACTCAATCTTGATAGGGTTGAGCAGGAAAGAGTGTAATTAGGAGATTGTATTTAGGAAATAATTAAACATAAAGGAATTCAAACACCTAGTAGTCATTCCTAAATCCCTGACTTGGCAAATGATGGCATTAGAGATAGTAATTGAAATAGGATTGGCTTAGGGGAAGAGGAAGAAACATGACCAATAATGGATTATTATTCTTGACTTGGTGGTGCTATGTTACTCATGTTAACAAGAAATATTTTTTTGATTATTTTAAATGAAACAGTATAAAATTTTTCATTTAAAATAGATTCTGTGTGGTGATTTGGAGTGGCTGTAGCCTCATTTCTAAAGGAAATGAAGCTAAATCATTCACTGAGGTTTATTTCAGATCATTTTAGGGTCTATTGCATAAAGCATACATTGCATACACACACACAGAGAGAGAGAGAGAGAGAGAGAGAGAGAGAGAGAGAGAATCTTATAACTAGGAAGAAACTTACTTGAAGTTGGTAAATATGTTTTATAGGATATTCCTGGTATGGAACTGTATAGTAAGCACTGAATTGCTTACCGCTAGGTCGGGGGTTTTAACCCACCAGCCACTCCTGTGAAACTTGAGGGATATTATAAATCAGAACCAATTCAAAGATGGTTAACATCAACAATGGCATTAGTAACTCTATACATTCTCTAAGTAAATCCTATAATGGTTTGTATATGCGATACAGTGTGTGAACTATAATACTCTGTAGCTTTAATAAGTATCCAAAAATGATTATGTTGAAATGAACAGTATGAAGAAGCATTTTCTTAGAAGAAATAACAAAACAATTAAGTTAATTTCCTGGTTAAAATTATCATTCCTTAAAAGCTATTATTGTCCAAGCAATTAAGAAGGGACCTCCCCTAGTCTTCTGTTTTTATTAAACAACTCTACCATTACCATAGAAGAATTGATGCTTTTGAGTTATGGTGTTGGAGGAGAATATTGAAAGTGCCATGGGCTGCCAAAAGAACCAACAGATCTGTGCTGGAAGAAGTGCAGCCAGAGTGCTCCTTGGAGGCCAAGATGGCCAAACTTCATCTCTTATACTTTGGACATATTGTTAGGAGAGACCAGTCTCTGGAGAAGGATATCATGTTTGGTAAGCTGGAGGGTCAGAGAAAAAAGAGGATCCAGCGAGATGGATTGGCCAAGTGGCAGCATCAGTGGGCTCCAGCATGGCAAAAATACTGAGGTTGGCCTGATCAGGCGGTTTTCGTTCTGTTATGCATTATGTCACTATGAGTTGGTACCGACTCAATGGCACTTAGCAACAACAAAACAACCATTCTTGAGTCAGAAATAACTTGAGGGTTCTTAACAAACAAACATGTATCTTCTACTAAGAAATTCATATAATCCATCATCTTCATCAATTTTCATTTTTAATAATTTTAATACAAGTTTTGCTTACTATTTCTGTGGAACTTGCACTTGATAATATTTCTGAATATCCATGAAACTGGCTTATGACTTACAATCAGTATTATCTGAGAAAATGTATGTTTAAAACATTGACTGTTGTCTTGAGAATAGTTGTTTTCTCTAAATACTTGGAGAGCATTTAGAATGTTATGCTTTAGAGGTAAGAGCTACTAAGATATCAGATAACTAGTTAGGATGAGGAAAAGTTATGAGAAAGGACAAGCTAGTCTCGATGGGAGTGTGAAACCTGTGATTCCTGTGTGTTCACCTTGAACTGAAGGAGGGCACCTGATTCTTTTTGCCAGACTCACATGACTAATGTTCAAATGGGAAACTACTGAGATGTTATATGCTTCCTGAACAGAAGGGATGACTTCCCTGGTGATTATATAATTATAACTGTGTCAGAAAGTCATGAAATCATGTGTGCTCCCTGAGGTATGCCTTGAACATCATATAAACTATAATTTCACTACTGTGACTATAGCTACTTTAAGAGTAATGGTCTTTCTTTATAAACACAAGCCTAATACATGCTAAGGACTCCTGGTGTGGCGCTGTAGGGTCAGCAATGAACTGCATGCTACAAGGTCAGCAGTTCAAACCCACCAGCTGCTCCTCAGAAACCCTATACAGAGTCGCTATGAGTCGGAACCGACTCGACCCACTTAACAATGTCAAATACATGATAATAGACATTCTAAAGCATACATGATTATTTTGAATAACCAGAGACTTTACCTTAGAATATTATCACAGCAGGTAATAAATGAATTGGTCCCATTGCCATGACTTAATTGAAAATGTGTTGGATCATACTAGAAGATCTTATTGGGACTCAGAGTTTGGACATAACCAATATGGAATTTTGAGCAATCATTAAGTGCTGGGGAAGTGGAGAAACTCCTTGAAATGAAGCAGGGAAATAACCACAATTTCATTTTCCTCTTCTCCCTTGCTATTAGTTCCTCTTGGCCTCCCTTGTTTTCTTATTCTGCATGGATCAAACCTCTAATATTTGATGGAAATGTTCACTACAATTCTCATTCTCTTTAGATGGTCTTTTATTTTGGCCTTACCCTCCAGCTAAATCTCAAGCTCCTGGCTAATTAGCATTGCTGGAAAACCTGACATGAACATTTGATAAGCATCATTTACGAAGTCAGGGTTCCAGGCTGAATAGAAAGAATCTTTCAGTCCTGTTTAGCCTGACTTTCTTTCCTCCAGCAAGCTCTTGTCTTGTCTTCTGTACTTTACCAGCTTCTCTCAGACCTCTCATAACACTTTGCCTTTTTTCATAGTTTTTTGCTGTTCCCTGCTTTAGTCTTTTCCTAACTGTACTACTTAAAATGATTAAAATAGCTACCATTTAATAAACAGATGTCAGCAGAAATTAGAGTTTGTGCTTAACAGTCTTTTTAACTATAACAATACTGAGAGATAAATGTTATTATTATACAATATTTAAAATGATAAAACTGAAGACCAACACACACACACACACACACACACAGTTATTTCCCTGGCTCTTCCCTTCCAGGAAGGAATTTCATTTTCACCCTGTCCTGTTGTTATTTTTAAGTGCCTTTGAGTCAGTTAGTTCAGACTCAGAGCAACCCTGCATATGGTTTCGGAGGAGTAACTATTGGGTTGGAACTGCTGGTCTTGTGTTTGCAGTCCAGTGCTGATCCTATAGTGCCACACCAGGTGGTTTAATCTTCATAAAGAATGCTTTCTTTAGTGAAAATTTGAACTAATTTCCATCATTTATCTATACATTCATGTATGGGTACATTTAACCCACAAATGTATTTGCGATAATAAAACAGCCACCTTCCAGAGGCTCAGAGTCAAGTAAAGGAGATTAGACAAGTCCTCAGTAAATAGATACATGAAATGTACCTCTCGTGATTTTTTTTTTTTTAATGGTAGTTTAGAAAGTTGAGGGTTAATTATAGTATGTTGCTGATGTTAGGTGCCACCAAGTCAATTTTCCTCTCATAGGCACCCCATGTGACAGAGTAGAATTGCCCCATAGAATTTCCTAGGCTGTAATCATTACTGGGAGCAGGTCACCAGTACTTTTTACGAAGGGGCTACTGGGTGAGTTACAGCATTTTGTTTAGCGACCTAGTGCTTAACTGTTGAAGTGTCAGAGCTCCAACAATAGTATTGATGTTGTTGAGTACCATCCAGTTGGTTCTGACTCATAGTAACCCTGTAATGGGTTGGTTTTGAACCCTAACTTTGCAGTGAGCAGTCCAGTGCTTAGCCTACAGCACCACACAAGATAAAGGAGATATAAACACTAGAACTTAATGTTAGTTTTGACTCACAGCGACCATATATAGGGTTTCTAAGGAGCGACTGGTGAGCTTGAACCACCAACCTTGCTGTTCAAACTGACCTTGCAGTCCCAACACATTAACCTGTGGTGCCACACCAGAATTAACCTGAATATAACTTGGAAAATTAGCACAGGGGACAGAAGATTTCCTAGGATGGAAATCAACAATAGAACCAAAGATACTTAAGTAGGAATTACAATGTATGTATAATAAGTGATAAGATTGGGAAAATGTGTTAGGACAAATGGTGATGTCCTTAAAAAATCCTCTTAAAATATTCATTGGGATACTCCTTGAGTTAAGAATACATCTCTCTCCATGATCACTAGCCATTAGAGAGATGCAAAT
>NW_006408550.1:16795155-16809789 GCF_000296735.1 Chrysochloris asiatica
GACTGGCTTATAAGCTTTCAAGAGGGAACCTAGAACCAGAGGACCTGGAGAAAGGTAGAATCTCCAGTGAGTAGTATTCAATCTGTCTAGGTGGCGCTGATGCAATGAAATCCAGATAGGTCTCTTGTGATACAATAGTGAATAATTGTTATCAGGACTGACTGTGAGGGTTGGAAGTGTAAAGGTAGACGTTTTATAGCAAGGAGGGGAGTGATTAACTTTTCAGTCTAGGAGCGGAGGTCCCTGGGACCGTCAAGGGAGCGGGACCCTATTCAGAGAAGCAATAATGCCTGAAATGGAGCCAAAGATGATGATGTGGAGCAATGGAGCAGCTGGAGACTTTAGATCCAGAGAGGGAGAGCGACTGTGTGCTGAAGACCTGAGGGGCACGGGGGAAGGATTGCATGGAGGGGATTGTAACCATGGAAATGAGATGATATAGGATGGAATGAATGTAAAATTAATATTCTCCCATGTAAACTATCACATAATTTACAATAAATCATTAAAAAAAAAATACATCTCTCTCTTCTTCATCTCCCATAGCAAAATCTAACAGAAACTTTTGGTTTTGTTTTTAATCTCAACACACAAATCTAAACTGGATTGATTCTGAGTTAACATGACCTGTTGGTGGTAAACAGTTAATGCTTTCTATTGCACTGAGTTCAAACTTTTCATTTTGGTACTTTAATGACTTCGATTTAAGGTTTCACTTTGCTTATCCGACCTTATCTCATCTTTTCACCCAGCATGGTATTTCTATCAGCTCAACATCAGCACTATTCCTAATACATAGACACGATATCTAAATCTACTCTTAGGCCTTTGCTCATGAATTTATCTTTACTGATATGTCCTATGCAGCTCTTCATTAATACAGTTGTTGTCTACAGGCTACCTTTAAATCTAACTTCTATACCTGTAAGCTTTGCTTGGGGTTTACAATGAATGAATTTCTAAAGAATTTAGAGACAATTCTTCAACAAAGGATTTGAAAATATGCTTGCATGCATTCATTTTTAGATCATTCATGCAGGTAAATTGTGTCTTCATAGCTACAGAAAAGGATTTCATTTTCTACCTCTATACTACCTGACATTGCATTGTTCATAAAGTACATACATGTTGCTGTTAAGTGTCGTTCAAACTCATAGTGTCCCTGTACAGGGCTTCCCAGAAGCAGTTGGTGGGTTGAACAAGCAACCTTAGGGTTAGTAGTGCAGTGTTTATCACACAGCACCACACCAGGACTCCTTAATAAATGCATAGTAACCTTTTATTAACAGGGACTTTTCTGTGGTTTAACAGTTAAACTTTTTAAAAAGAGAGGAAGAGCGAAAGAGACAGAAAGAGAAAGACCTTCACAAGCCACAGGTGACATGCATTAATCCTTAATGTTCAGCTCTTCTTATTGTGCTTCTTCCAGGATTCATCAGAGTAGAATTTTAGAAACAGGAATAAGTCAGCTTGCAATAATCAGTGCTTAACATAAAGGAACCCACTGAGCTGTCTTAAACCTGCCTTCAAAATGGCAACTTGGAGAAAGTTTGCGTTGTTGTTAGGTGCTGTCTGGTCCATTCTGACTCAACAGAACAACAGAACAAAAAACTAGCTGATCCTACACCATCCTCACATCCTCCTAGTTGTTGTTTCATCTGAGCTCATTGCTAAAAAGATTCTAGAAATATAAAATCAGGAAAGGCGTGTATTAGGACTGTATCATTTTGCCATATTGATTCAATCTGTAGTTGAGCAATAATTCGAGAAACTGGATTATATGAAGAAGAAAATGACATCAGGATTGTAGGAAGGCTCATTAACAATCTGTGATATGCGGATGACACAACCTTGCTTTCTGAAAGTAAAGAGGATTTAGAGTATTTACTGATGAAGATTAAAGATTACAGCCTTCAGTGTGGATTATGCCTCAATGTAAAGAAAACAAAACTCCTCACACCTTGACCAATATTTAATACCATGATGAATGGAGAGACAATGAAGTCATCAAAGGTTTCATTTTGCTTTGTGCATCTACAGTCAATAACCAAGGAAACAACAGTCAAGAAATCAAACAAAGTGTGACATTTGCCAGATCATCTGCAAAAGACCTCTTTAACGTGTCAAAGAGTAAAGCTGTCAGTTTGAGGGTTAAGGTGAGCCTGACCTAAACCATGGTACTTTCAATTGCCTCATATGCACGTAAAAGGTGGTCAGTGTATATGGAAGATCATAGAAGATTTGGTGCATTTGAACTGTGGTGTGGGATAAGCTTATTAATAGTACCATAGGCTGCCAGAAGAACAAACAAATCTGTGTTGGGGAAAAAAATGCAGCCAGGATGCTCCTTAGAAGTCAGGATTAGAAGACTTCATGTCTCATACCGAGGACATGTTATCAAGAGTAATCAGTCCCTGCAGAAAGATATAATATTTGGTAAAGGGTCAGTGAAAAAGAGGAGGGCCCCCCCCCACACAAGATAGATTTACACAGTGTTTCCTTCGGTTGCGCATAGGGTTACTATGAGTAGAAGCCAACTTGACAGCACCTAACAACAACAAATATTTTCTTTAATTTCCTGCCAGTGAAAGTGTCCTTCCTCTCTCCATAATAAAGCACAATTCTGCTAACTGTAAGTTATTAAGCAATTATTTAAGAGGAAGAGAAATAGTTTTATATATGGTTTCTTCAGTGTTGCCTGACTTTCTGCACATACCAAGACATGTGACAGCACTAATACAGGTCATAATACGTCAGCATCTCCTAGCATCCTAGGTATTGTGAGATATCAAGTATATTTCCACTAAGGTACTTTGTACAACAGCAACACTGCTGGTGTTGCACCATCTTCTCAAGAATTAATGTTTCAGACCATTGTTGGACCTACGGTGTTAGCACATCTTTTTGAGGGTCTTCTACTTTTTTTACTGACACTCTACTTCACCAAGCATGATGCCCTTTTCCAGTAACAAGTCCCTTCTGATAACATGTCCACAATACATGAGATGAAGTCTTTTGTCATCCTTCCTTCTAAGCAACACTATGGCTGTACTACTTCCAAGACAGATTTGTTTGTTCTTCTAGCAGTCCATGGTTTGTTCAATATTCTTCTCCAACACTATAGTTCAAATGTGTCGATTCTTCTTTAGGCTTCTTTATTCATTGTCCAGCTTTCACATGCATATGAGGTGATTGAAAACACCCTGACTTTGGTCAAGCACACCTTAGTCCTCCAGTGATATCTTGGCTCTTTAACACTTTACCATGGTCTTTTGTAGCACCTTTCTTTACCCAGTGTAATATGCCATTTACTTTCTTGGCTGCTGTTTCCATGAGTGTTAATTGTGGATCCAGTAAAGTGAAATTCTTGATGGTTGAATCAGTTGGAGGACTTTTCTTTATGTTGAAGTGTAATCCATACTGAAGGTGGTAGGCTTTGATCTTTATTCCTAAATGTTTCAAGTTCTCTTTACTTGTAGCAAGCAAGATTGCATCATCTGCATATTGCAGACTATGTCTTCTTCCAATCCTGGTGCCACATTTTTCTTCATTCAGTCCAATGACTCATATTATTTGCTTAACATGCAGATTGAATAAATATGGTGAAAGGATACAACCCTTATGCACACCTTCCATGATTTTAAACCACTCAGTATCTCCTTGTGCAGTTTGAATGAATGCCTCTTGGACTATATAACAGGTTCTTCATGAGCACAACTAAGTGTTTTAGAATTCCTGTTCTTTGAAATATTATTTATAATTTGTTATGATCCACTCATTTGAATGCCTTTGTGTAGTCAATAAAATACAGGTAAATATCTTTCTAGTTTCTCTGCTTTCATCCAATAGTAGTTGTTGTGTTAAATGCCATTGAGTCTCTTCTGACTATGTGACCCAGTGTAGGGTTTCTGAGGAGCAGCTAAGGAGTTTGAATCGCCAACCTTATGTTTCAAATAGACCTTGTGATGTGGTGCTTATCCTACAGTGCCCACACCAGGACTCCATCCAATAGTAGTAAGATGCTGGTTTTGCACTCTAGGTGTTTGGTGTAGTACAGAGCTAGGCATTTAAAGAATTGCTATCAAAGTCTATCTGATGTTGGCAGTATTCCTTTTTTCATGTCCTTTGTTCAATCCAGCTTGAATTTCTGGCTGTTCACTGTTGTTGTAACAGCTGCAATAATTTAAAAATTATATCCAGCAAATTTTTACCTGTGTGTGATATTAATGATTGTTGCTGCTGTCAAGTGTCATTGAGTCATTTCCAACTCATAGCAACCCTGTATAGAATTTTTGAGGTAGTAAAAATTTGTGGGAGCAGAAAACCTCATCTTTCCCCAATGGAGTGGCGTGATTCGCAGTCCAGTGCTTATCGAATGGGACCACTGCACTCCCTGATATTCATGATATTGCTTGATAATTTTCACAGTCTGTTGCATAGTACCCATACAATCCAGAAATCTCAGGTTACATGTTCTGTATAATTGATACATTGTTGTTGTTGTTAAGTGCCGTTAAGTTGGTTTTGACCCATGTCAACCCTGCATAGAGTTACTGAGGAGTGACTGGTAGCTCGAACCACTAACCTTGTAGTTCAAACCGACTTTGCAGTTCAGCACATTAATCTACAGTGCCATACCAGAACTCTGTATAAATGATATGGGTAATTGTGTTCTTCAGAGTTCCCTTATTTTTCCCTTAAGAAAAATTACCAACTATATAAATAAAGGTGGTGGACTTTAGAACTTCTTGTGATAATGAGAAGTGTTTAATATGGGAACAAGTTTCTACATCATGAGAGCTTTTATCTTGAGAAGCTAAATATGGAAAACGTGTAAATACGCCATTTTCCTTTGGGACAGTGAAACTCTTCTTGCAACGTTCCGGTTAGCCTACTGAGAGAGATGCAAATGATTACTAGCATCTGTTCACTTTGGTCTTAAGCCAATTTAATATACTATGTTTTTACTCACCTTTGTAACTGACCAAGATTAAGACGTCTTACAGGGTAAGGGTAACAGTAAGCATGCTTGACCTCAAGGAGTTTTGAACGTTCCTAAGCAAAGATTCCCAATAGTTCCCTATTATTAATAGGCTTATCAAAGCCCTTAATTTGCCCTTAATTCATGTAGTGTATGTCTCATGATTTTATCATATATCAGTTTAAATCTGTCATTTGGAAACCATGGGGGAAATATCAGATTTAAAAGCTCCAACTTTTTAACAAGCTATAGCTAAATTTTGATCTAACATGAAACAATCAGGTCATTATTATTTTACTGTTACATATACTTTTAAAGTAGACTGAATAGTTCTGACTAAATTTTTATTTGAACATTTAATTAATATGATTTGTCCAAAGTGATTTTAGTTTTCTGTCATTAACTCTTGTTTCCATATTCTATTTTTCATAAAAATAAATGTAATTTGGTCCATACTTACAGATCTTGATGCTATTAAAACATACATTTCAATTTTGACACACTAAAATGAAACTTTATGTACAAAAAGACTAGAACACAAAATCATAAAATGTGTAGCTTGAAGAAGAAATGGAAATAACTACCCATTTTCCTTTATCAAATTCTTAAACAATATGATAATGTGGTTTTTGTTTTGTGTGATGTATGGACCTATGTGTGGCACTGTAGGGTAAGCATTGAAATGCAAGGTCAGTTTGAACCACAAGGTTGGCAGTTCAAACTCACCTCGGAAATCCTATACATGGTGTCTATGAGTTGGATCTTATGTAGGATTTCTGAGAAACAACTGGTGAATTTTTTTCAAACCAACCTTGTGACCCAGTGCTTCATCACACCCCAGCCACTTGATGTGGTGACAAGATTCATCTGTGTCTATGTGACTGTGTACAAAATTTAGCTTTTACATATATCCTGTAAGTGGCACCTCTGTTTTGATTGTCATGCAGACTCTATTCATAGAAGTTTTATTTCATAATCTGAAGATAAAATACACTTCACTTTTAAACTGATTCTGATGGGAAGTTAAAATATGTACTTTATGTCATACAATGACCAACTTTTAGGACTCTTAGACAACATTTATGGCAAACTTAATATTTTACTGTGTTTTATACAAGTTAGTCCTAGTGTGACACTGCAGGATAAGCACTGGACTATTAACAAGTTTGGTGGTTCAAAACCACCAGTCACTCTTTGTTGTTGTTGTTGTTGTTGTGAAGTGCTGTCGAGTTGGTTCTGAACCATAGCTACCCTGTATAGGGTTTCCGAGGAACAGCTGGTGAGCTTGAACCACCGACCTTGCAGTTCAGATGGTTTTGCAGTCTGGTGCATTAACGCACAGCGCCACACCAGCACTCGGTCACTCTTTAGAAGCCCTATATTGGGTCACCATGAGTCAGAAATGATTCCATGGCACTTAACAACAATAGCAATACTACATAGCACAAATGTATAATACCTGTCATAAACTCTCAAGTCTACAACTACTTAATCAGCTGTCGTTAACGCACCCTTATTAAACATTTTCCTTTATAGCTCTGAAAACAATATCGATCTCTTTCTTATCCCCTCAACACATGTCAAGTTCAGTCCTAGGAACAAATTCTTGTTGTATCCTTGAAGTTGGGATAATTTCCAATCTCTCTCTCTCTCTCTCTCACACACACACACACTTACACTTTTTTTCTTAAGAGATAAAGCTCGGAAATAAGATGTAATTTAATTTGTTGGTAGGATTATTTGCATACATTTAATTTCTGATACATCACCTTCTTGTGCTTAGAAGGATAATTTGTAATAGCCATTTATTTGAGGATGTAGAGCTGGGATTTGACATGTTCAGAGTAGATTGAAGAATGAGCCATGAATGGCACCATATAGTGAGTGAATTGCATGCTAAACGTGTTGCATGAAAATTGGAAGTCCATGATAGAATGAAAAGCAGAAAGGAAAAAGTTAAGTGCTTAAAAACAAGGCTTTGACAATATCACACACTGATTTGCTATAATCACTATTAATCCCTATTTGACTCATTAATGTAATAAGAGAATCTGGTTGAAAAGAAGTTCCAAAGTAAGTTCTAAATCTATTTAAAGATTATTGTGCAGCTTACTATTTAATTACCTTAAGAGAACTGATTCTGTTCCTATCCTACGGAGTTGAATAGAAAGATTTACAGCTCCCAATTAATCTAGTGTCTTGTTTGTGGTTCTAATAAACATTGTAGCCCTGAGAGGATTTCCTCAGGAAGATATAGAACTTACAGCTAAAAATTATAACCAAATCAATAATAGTCTACTTTATATGACTATGGAAGATTATAAATAAAACTATTCAGTGTTTTCTACCTGGGTGAGATTTAACTTATTACTTGTTCTCATTTGATCCAATAGATACAAATCTGAAATTAATCTGTAGTAGAACAAAGTGCCTCTGAAAAATCTTAAGAAAAATGTTTCTATATTGGAACAGTACAGCATCTACTATATATATATACGTATATATTTTACAACTGTTAAACTGTCATCATTTTTATATTTCCTAGCTTTACTCTTTGAAATGTCTTCAAAAGTGAAAACTTATGTTTCTCTGGTTTAACTCCCAGACCATTTTATTGATGTAAATCATTTATCTCATTGACATTTTACAATTCATAATTCTTTCATCTTCAGGATCACGGAAGGTCTCAAAAAACATTTATTTTGAAAAAAGAAAGGAAAGAAAGAGTTCTGTTTCCAAGGCCAGGAAAGGGGTAACCATAAGCTAAACATCTGGTGTGGAATTATATTTCAAGATAAATGTATGGAAATAAAATGTGAATGCTGCAGCATAGAAACCATAGCAAAAGAAGGAAATCCGTTGAGGGGTTCTAGTTCTGGCTCTGTAATAACTAGATGGCTGACCTTTAGAAAGTCATCTCCACTCCCTAAGCTTCAACTTCCTTAACTGGTCTTCCAAAACCTGTTTGCTTCTGGTTATTTCTGTATTCAGAATCCTGTAAAATTCTATCATTTGTCCTGCAAAATTCTATGATGCATCCTCCAGTGTCGCTATTATCACCAAAGCTGTATTTTCCAACTACTGACCCTTCCTGTTTGTTTGCAACTTTTCTATTCCAATCATGAGTCATTATCATTGCATATTGATTGCATGTTTGATCAATTTCAGCCTGAAGAAGTTAGTAGAATTCATCAGTTTCATCATCACAAGATTTAGTGGTTGGTGTGTAAAGTTGAATAACAGTAGTCATAACTGGTCTTCCTTATAGGTGTATAGATATTATCCTATCACAGACACCATTGTACTTCAAAATAGATCTTGAAGTGTTCTTTTTGATTATGAATGCAACACCACTCCTCTTCAATTTGCCATTCCTGACATAGTAACAGTCCATTTCAAATCATTAATGCCTAGGATATTGATCCTTATTCATTCCATTTCATTTTTAACAGCTTCCATTTCTTAGATTCATACTTCGTACATTCCAAGTTCCAATTATTAATGGATACTTAGAGCTATTTCTTCCCACTTTGAGTTATGCCAAATCAGCAAATGAGGGTCCTGAAAGCTTTACTCCATTCATGGCATATGGTCAACTCTACTTTGAAGAGGCAGCTCTTCCCCAGTCATATTTTGAGTGCCTTCCATCATGAAGGATTCATCATTTGACACTATATCTGACAATGTCCTGCTGCTATTCATAAAGTTTTTCAGTAGCTAACCTGGTGTGGCTCTGTAGAATTAGCACTGGACTGCTAACTGGAAGTTTGGCGGTTCAAATCCACTAACTGCTCCTCAGAAACTCTATACAGGGTTGCTGTGAGTTGGAACCGACTCAAGGGCACTTACCAACAACAACCATTCCAAGGTTGTCTGCCTCTTTTCCTAGTCTGGAAGTTCTGCTGAAACCTGTCCACCACAGGAGATCCTCCTAGTATTTAAAATGGCATAGCTTCCATCACCACAGCAACACACAAGCTACCACAGAACCACAACCAATTTGACAAATACCTAAAGGAAGCAGAACTTGTTTTTAAGTGCCATTGAGTCCGTTCCAACCACTAGCGACCCTGTATAGGGTTTCCGAAGAACAACTGGTGAGCTTGAACTCTAACCTTGCAGTTCAAATGGATTTGCAGTCTGGCGCATTAACCCACAGTGCCACACCAGGACTCCAAAGGAAGCAGAGGTAGCAGAGATAGATACTGTTATATATACACTAAGGAGCTCTAGTAGCATAGTGGTTACAAATTGGGCTGCTAACCTCAAGGTCAGCAGTTCGAAACTACCAGCTGCTCTGCGGGAGAAAGATGAGGCTTTCTGCTCCCATAAAGATTTACAGCCTCAGAAACCCTGTACAGGGTCACTATGAGTCGGAACCGACTCCACAGTACTTTAAGGACAACAACAACTGCAATAATGCTGACCTATGGATAGATGCATAGATAGAAGTGAAGACTGATCCGGAGTGGGAGGGAGAGTAGGAGTACCCTACAAATATATATAGATCTGACAGAGGATATTTGTACATGGGTGTTTACCTTTGCTGTGAATATATCCATGAATGTACTGGAGCATACAGTGAGCAAAATTATGAATACTTTTTAGACATAATCAAACACATTGAGGGAATGAGTCACTGAACCTGGGGCCTCAGGAACATAGGTGTGGTGCTGTGGGGTAACGCATCAGACTGAAAAGCTGTTTGAACTGCAAGGTCAGTGATTCAAGCTCATCAGCTGACCCTTGGAAACCCTACAAAGGGTCGCAATGGGTCAGGATTGACTTGACGGCACTTAACAACAACATGATCAATTGGCATAACATTGTCCACAAAGACAATGTTCTGCATTCTATTTTGGTGAGTGGTGACTGATATTTTAAAGTTCAGGAGTGTCTATCTAAGATTCAACTATTGGTTGAAAACTGAAGGCACTTGAATACAGTTTTCCAGTGGACTAATGCATCATGAAGAACGTCAGTCTCCAATACCCTGAGACCAGAAGAACTGAATGGTGTCCAGTTACCACTACCAACTACTCTTAAAGGGGGCACACTAGAAGGTGTTGGATAAAATGGAGAAATTGTAGGAGAAGAACCTCAAAATCATTAAAAAAAAAAATACCAGGCTTTCTGGTCAGATAATGACTGATGGAACCTTGAAGCTATGGCTGGTGATTACCTTTCCAGTCAGGAACTGAACTCACCCCTGTAGCTCAAATGTTCAGCAAAGCAATAGATCACTCTAGAGGAGAAACAACCTCAATAGTGAGGTACACACATCATTGAATCGTCAGCCATTTGAGATTAAAATGACAGCATTTACTCAAGGACAAAGTGTAGAAGATATAGGAAAAAAGGAGGAACACAAACAAGACGCAGAGGGAGAAAGTGGGATAAGTGATGTTGCATCGAGAGGATTTGCCATCAGTGAGACAGAAGTGTATATGATTTGCTGAATGTAAAATTGATCATCTGTTCTGTAAACCTGCAACCAATTCAGAATTAACTTTAAAAAAGAAAAAGATGGTCTAACAGAGAAGCCATCCAGCAGGTTTCACACCGGGTTGGTACCCAAGGGACAAGAAAATTGAAGGCCAGAGATTCTTTTTCTCTTTTTTTTCTTTCTTCTTAGAGAGGACAGAAGATGTTGGCATGTGTGTGAATGTATTGCCAACAAGGGTTTAGTCAGTGCCCTGAAAAATCTGATTTACTCCTGATTTAAGACAAGGGCAGAGGTGTTGGGCCTGAGGAGAATGAATATGGAGATGAGAAAATACTGAAATATCAATCCTGCAATTAGTTCCTTCCCTTTGATGTGCATGGTTAAAGCTATAGCAATAAAGACAATGGAAAATACACCTACAAGAAAAGATTTTTTAAAAATATTCAAACAGTATGTTCATATTTGAAATAGATGGATGGTAATGTTAACTTCTAGAAGATGAATTGTTTTTATGAACAATCTTCCATGTGTTCAAAACACTTGTAAATATAATTGTAAAAACACCAAAGAAAAAAGTTTGTATTAAGAAAAATATGAAAATTTAAAAAATTTTAAATATCATTTCAAATTTTATTTAGAATGATCTAGAAAAATGCTGGTAGCAAGTTAGTAATTATGCCCCTTATTTGGGCTCCTTACTTACACATATATTTAGACAAAGGAACCTGATGAAAATGAAAGACTATAGATTTCAGTATGGATTGCTCTTCAGTGTAAAGAAAACAAAAGTCCTCACAACTAGACCAATAAAAAACATCATAATAAATGGAGAAAAGAATAAAGTTGTCAAGGATTTCATTTTTCTTAGATTCAAAATTAACACTCATCAAAGCAGCAGTCAAGAAATCAAGTGATGTATTGCTTGGGCAAGTCTGTTGTATAAGACCTATTTAATGGTTAAGAACAAAAATGTCATTTTGAGGACTAAGATGCACCTGACCCAAACCATGGTATTTTCTTTAGTCTCACATGCATGTGGAAGTTGGAAAGTGAATCAGGAAAGCCACAGAATAATTGATGCATCTGACTTATGGTATTGGGGAAGAATATTGAATGAAAGTTCCCTGAAATGACTGAAGGTAAAAACAAATCTGTGTTGGAATAAGTAAAGACTTTGTCTCTCGTACTTCAGACAAGTTTTCAGGAGGCACCGGTCCACGGAGGAGCTCTTCATACTTGATGACAGTGGGTTTTGTTTTGTTTTTAGTTAGCTAGATAGTTATGAATTAAAGTTGAGATGATTCCTGTTAACAAACAGCATGGTAGGGAATCACACTTTATCTTTGTCAGTGAGTAAAATAGTCTGTTCTGGTGTGGTGCTGTGGGATGATGCCCTGGACCAGGAGGTCTGTTTAAACTTCAAGGTCAGTGGTTCAAATTCGGGAGCCACTCCTCAGAAACCCTATAGGGTTGCTATGAGTCATAACCTACTGGACAACAGTTACCAATGGCTACAGAGAAGCAAAAGAAAATGATTTTCGAGGGTGAAAATATAGTTCATGCCAGGGTACACAGGGTATGAAGCAAAATATGAAGTGTTTTAACACTTTTTGTGAGAGGTGAGATTTTAATACAGAAAAGTATATTGAAAGCATAACCATAAAATCATAGATTATTAGAGTATTAAAATTTTACAAAATTAGCTGATTTGTTTTCTAATGTAGACTTATTGTAGCTAACTTTGCAAACATTTTCTGGTATGCCTACATACACATTCTTTATAAGACATGTACATAAATACTCTGTGTGACCATCTATCTATATAAGCATTTTCCTGACAAACACTTCCTCACACATTTGTTTGTTAAAGGGAGGTAGAGTTCTACAAGATATTACCTGTCATCAAAGCTCTACATTACAGTTTATATTCTTTGGAAGGCAAAAATGAGGAATTAGAACCAGGTGTGGCGCTGTGGGCTAATGCATCAGACTGCAAAGTTGTTTGAACTGCAAAGCTGGTGGTTCAAGCTCATCAGCTGCTCCTTGGAACCCTTATACAGGGTCGCTATGGGTTGGAATTGACTCGACGGTACTTCACAACAACAACAAAGTTTAATTTATAAAACTTGAGCTTTGATTCAGACCTCTGTTAGTCATTTTCAATCATGCATAACACCTTAGTTTTAGAGTTTCCTCACACATCTCGATGAAGGAGAAATCACTGACTTCTGATGACAAAATACAAACTGGGTAATAAGTATAAAGAATATTCAAAGGGATTTGCATTTACATTCCATTAAAATGTTTGAGAACAAAACAACAAGATGGTGATAATGTAAAGATATCTACTATTTAACTAGGTGTCCTGTGTGGCCTTGTAGGATAAGCAATGGACCATTAACCCAAAGGTTATTGGTTCTAACCCACCAGCCACTCCTCACAAACCCTATACAGTGTCACTATGAGTTGAAAATAATCCAAGCAACAACCACCACCCTCTAACTAGGGAGCCGTTGTAGCACAGAGAATTAAACACTGGGCTGCATACTGCAAGGTCAATGGTTTGAACTCACTAGCTGCTCCATGAAAGAAAGATGAGGCTGTCTGCTCACATGAAGATTCATGGAGCATTTCTTCTCTGTCCTGTAGGATTCCTATAAGTCAGAATTGATTAAACGGCTTTGCTACAAAGAATTTACAACGTAATTGCGACCATCTGACACAATACTGGTGCACCATAGACAACACTGTTCCTTCAGGATATTATCTTTTAAAATCTTCTTTCTATGAGGCAGCAAGTTCATCAATATGGATCTAGTCCTAGAAATGAAAGCTCTGAAAGTTTTGTTTTATTTTTAATCAAAACATAGGTAGAGATTGTACTTAGTAGGAAAACCTGCGGCTTAGTTTACTTAAGAAAGGAAAGGAATTAGAAAAGGGATATGACCTTCATCCCCACTTTGTACAGGTTTCTGTTTTCAGGAGCTGAGGACAGATTTTTGAGTAGTGGTGAATTATCCAGTGGGCCAACTGGTTGTATAATTAAAGGAACATCAAAACAGAGATTAGGACAAATTTTATAAAGGTGAATTTTACATTAAAACTTTCAAAAGAGGTTTGAAAGTACCAAAATGAGTACAGTTATGCTCTAATGATCATCTTGTACTCATTTTATGGTTTGTTTAGTGGTAGCTGAGTGTCACCAAGTTGGTCCTGACTCATCGTGGCCCTGGATCAGATTTCTGAGGCTGTACATCTTTTAGAGGAGCAGAAAGCTTCATCTTTCTCCCATGCAGTGGCTGGCAGATTCGAATTACTGAAGCAGCCCAATTCAAAAGTCACTGAGCTACCAGGGTTCTCTTTTATGGCTGGCATAACTCAAAATAATGAGAAATATCTGCAAATATCCATCGATAATCACAACATGGAGTACATGAAGTGTGAATCTAGGAAAAATGGAAGTCGTCAAAAATGAAATGGAATGCATATAAAGATTGATATCCTACCCATTTGTGAGCTGAAATGGCCTGACATTGGCCATTTTGAATCAATCATATGGGTTATTTTGCCAGAAATAAAAAATGCAAGAGTAATGGTACCACATTCATCATCAAAAAGAGCATTTCGACATATATCTTGAAACAAAATATTGTATCTATATGCCTACAAGGAAGACCAGGTAATATCATTATTATTCAAATTTATGTACCAACCACAAAGCTAGTGATGATGAAATTGCAGAATTCTACAAACTTCTGTTTGAAATTAATCAAACACACAATCAAGATGCATTAATAATTACTGGTGATTAGAACGCAAAGGTTGAAATCAAGAGAAAGATTCAGTATTCAGAAAATACGGTCTTGGTGATAGAAACGATGCTCGAGAAAGCATGATGGAATCTTGCAAGAGCAATGATTTAATCACTGAAAATACTTTTATTAAAGCAACATAAAAGGTGAGCCTCATCAGGTGGAATACACAGAAACCAAATTGACTATATTTGTGGGAAAATATGGTGGAAAATCCCGTATCATTAACCAAAACAAAGCAAGGGGCAGTCTGGAACATACAATCAATGGCTCATATGTTGTTGTTGTTGTTGTTGTTGTTGTTGAGTGCCGTCGAGTCGGTTCCGACCCATAGCGACCCTGTACAGGGTTTCCGAGGGTGTAAATCCTTACGGGAGTAGAAAGCCTCATCTTTC
>NW_006408550.1:16809889-16811097 GCF_000296735.1 Chrysochloris asiatica
CCAGCCACTCCTCACAAACCCTATACAGTGTCACTATGAGTTGAAAATAATCCAAGCAACAACAACAACCACCCTCTAACTAGCAAAGGAAGAAAAAAGTCAAATATTATAATTAAATGTACCAAGACTTGGAGTTAGAAAACCAACAGAGAAGAACATGCTCAGAAATTCTCAAGCTGAGGGAACTGAAGAAAAAATTATAGACTTGAATTGAAATATTGAAGTATTCTCTGGGCAAATATTGAATTATGCACAAAGCATTAAAAGAAGATGGGAGGAATACACAGAGCCACTGTACCAGAAAGAAATGGTTGATGTTCAATAATTTCAAGAGATAGCATATGATCAAGAGCCAATGATACTGAAGGAAGAAGTCCAAGGTACAGTGAAGGTATTGGTAAAGAACAAAGCACCAGGAATTACTTGAATACAAATTGAAATATTTCAACAAACTGATGTGGCACTGGAGTCACTCACCCATCTATGCCAAGAAATTCGGAAGACAACTATCTGGCCAACTGACTGGAAGAGATCTCTATTTGTGCCCATTCCAAACAGAGATGACCCAATAGAAGGCAGAAATCATCAGACAAATCCTTCATATAGTATGCAAGTAAAGTTTGTTAAAGACAATTCAAAACCAACTGCAACCATACATAAACAGAGAACTTCCAGTGATTCAAGCTAGATTCAGTTGAGGACTTGGAATGAGAGATACCATTATTGATGTCAGATAGATCTTGACTGAAAGCAGAGATTACAGGAATGATGCTGACCTGTGCTTTATTGATTATTCAGAGGCTTTTGATTGTGTGGATCATGACAAGCTATGGACAACATTGCAGAGAATGAGAATTTCAGAATACTTAATTGTGTTCATGTGGAACTTCTACATAGGCCAAAAGATAGTTGGTCAAACAGAACAAGGGGACATCGAATGGTTTAAAATTAGGAAAGGTGTGCGACAGGGTCGTATTCTTTCACCATACAGATTCAACCTGTATGCTGAGCAAATAATCTGAAAAGCTGGGTTATATGAAGAAAAAGATGACATCAGGATTGGAGGAAGACTCATTAACAACCTATGTTATACAGATGATACAACCTTGCTTGCTGAAAGTGAAGAAGACTTAAAATATTTACTGAAGAAGATCAAAGAGCACAGCCTTCGGTATGGATTGCATCTCAATGTAAAGAAAACAAAAATC
>NW_006408550.1:16811452-16817134 GCF_000296735.1 Chrysochloris asiatica
TTCAGTATGGGTTGAATCTCAATGTAAAGAAAACAAAAATCCACAGCACTGGACCAATAAACAACATCCATATGAATGGAGAAAAGATTGAAGTTTTCAAAGACTTCATTTGCTCAACTCAGCCATCAATACTCATGGAAACAGAACTCAAGAAATCAAATGACATATTGCATTAAGCAAATCTGCTGCATAAGACTTCTTTTAGTGTTGAAGACCAAAGATGTCAGTGTTAGGATTAAGGTGTGCTTGACCCAAGTCTTCATACTTTCAGTAACTTCATATGCATGTGAAAGTTGGACAGTGAATACGGAAGACCATAGAATAATTGATGCATTTAAGTTATGGTGTTGAAAGAGATTATTGAAAGCACCAAAAGAACAAATCTGTGTTGGAAGAAGTACAACCACAATGCTCCTTGGAAGCCAGCATGGCCATACTTCATCTTTCATACCACAGACATATTATCAGGAAGAACCAGCCCCTGGAGAAGGATATCATGTTTGATGAAGTGGAGGGTCAGAGAAAAAGAGGGTCTCCCAATGAGATGGATTGACACAGTGGCAGCAGTAATTAACACAAACATAACAATCATTGTGATATTGATGCAGGCCATGACAGTGCTTCGTTCTATTGTGCATAGGGTTGCAAAGAGTTAATACCGACCTGATGGTACCTATCAACAACGATGGGCAAAACATCAAATAATGAAGAAAGTATCAAAGGAAGATACTTTTTTTTTTTTACACCGAGTCACTGTGCCAGAGAGAGATGATTGATGTTCAACTATTTCAAAAGTTAGCATATGGTCAAGAACCATTAGTACAGAACGAAGTAGTCCAAGCTGCAATGAAGGCATTGGTGAAAAACAAGTCTGGAATTGAGAGAATACAAACTTAAATCTCTCTGCAAACTGATGTAGTATTGGAGGAGTTCATTCATTTATGCCAAGAAATTTGGAAGACAACTACCTGGCCAACTGATAAGAAGATTCATATTTGTGCCCATTCCATAGAGAGATGATCAAACAGAATATGGAAATCATGGATCAGCCTCATAAATAACACATGCAAGTCAAATTTTGACTTGCATAATTTAAATTACAGTAGTACAGTGACAGAGAACTGCCAGAAATTCAAGCCAAATTCAGAAGAAGATGTAGAACTAAGGATATCATTGCTGATGTTACATGAATCTTGGCTGAAAGCAGACAATATTGGAAAGATGTTTATTTGTGCTTTATTGACTATGCAAACACTTTTGACTGTGTAGATTGTGATAAACTATAAATAACATACTCAGAACAATTAATTGTACTCACAAGGAACCCATGCATATATCAATACAAGTACAAATCAAAGGGATCCAACTCACCTAACAAAAACAACAGCTGTTTTGTTATTTGAATCACAAAAAATTTCAGTATGTGGTTTTATTTATGTAATCAAATTTCTCATTTTTAGAGCCTCTTAATGTCTTAATTCCACCTAGTTGTGGGAGTAGTTCACCTTGCTAGAAGCCAACATGTGGGAAACAATGGAGAGTAGTCAGTTAACTGTTTTACAAGAAACAAATGTTCAGATTTTCTCTCTTTAATTTCTCTGAACATTTGTCTATTTAATTATCAAAAGAGCTGTTTGGACTTAATTATTTTAAAAAAGTTGTGAATCTTTGTAATTCCTGTGGTATTTAGACAGATCACCTACCTCTCTGTTTCAGTATCGTCATCTGTTATATTGGCTTTTGAGGATAATTGTTATTAATCTGTTCTTTCCATCTTTATTTTCTTTCTTTTGCTCATTTGTTCTTTCTATTGAGAAGTGAATGATATAATAAAAGTGAAGGTACTTTTAAAATGGAATATGTAGTGCATAACCTTAAGGCCTTGTAATGTTGGAAGGAACTATAGATGCCTTGGAAGCAGCAGTCAAGAAATCAAATGACATATTGCACTGAGCAAATCTGCTTCAAAAGACCCTCTTTAATGTATTAAAGAGCAAAGATGTCACTTGGAGGACTAAGGGGCACCTGATCTGAGCCATGGCATTTTCAATCACCTTATATGCATGTGAAAGCTGGATAAAGACTAAGGAAGGCCAAGAAAGAATTGGTGCATTGAATTCTTGTGTTAGCAAAGAATATTAAGTATACTGACACATAGAGACCCTGAATAGGAGTGACTGGTAGGTATGAACTGCTGACTTATCGGTTAGCAGTTCAGTGCTTATCCTATAGCATTATACCAGGACACCAATTTGATTCAGAAAATGGTGACCAATTACTTTTGTAACCATCTTCAAAAGGACTAACTAGTGCTGATGATACAAATGCTAGCCATTAAAACTTCCTCTTTCATTGCCCTGTCAAGGAGAGAAGGAAAGGGTTGCATTCACCTGAGAAATATCTGCTTATAAAGATTTAATGTCCTTTGGGATCTTTGTTCCCAGAGTATAAAAATACGTAAGGCATTGCTTTATTTGATACTAATTCTTCTAGACAAGCCATAACCAAAAGTATCACATCTAAATAGTTGAACACACTACTCATCTTCCCCCTCTGATTGGTCTCAGAGTACAGTACTATGTCAAAGTTCATTTGATCCAAACCATTTCAGATTCAGCTTTGATCTCTCCCTGGCTCCTATCCAAGACATTCCCAGAATGAAAAGACCAAAATTTCCTGAACTGAATACAAATTTTAAAGTATATTTATTACACTGTTCTTCTGATGCTACCTGAAGATACAGGGACAGATTTCCTTGTTGAGACATTCTTTAATCTCTGCTGCAATTTGCTAGTTGAAAATAGGGTAGAATTTTGTTTTTAATGCAAATTTCTTGAACTTCAAGGTCTTTTTTGAGAGTTTCAATGTTTTTGTGAGGAAACCAAATTACTACCTTGCAGTAAATAAATATAGCATGTATCTTTGATATACATTTTTAAAGTCTATTAAAGTATAGTATTTCTTAGTAAACATGGAAATAACCAATAATCCATTTTCATTCTGAAAGTGAATTTCTCTGCCACTGGAAATTTGTTTGTAGAATAAAAAAATGTTTGTCAGCAATTTACCTATAATAAAATATGCTAATTTGTGTCTTCCAAATTGCATTCTATTTAAATTTTCAGGGGCACTTATTTTTACTAATTCCCCTTGACCATTTTCAGGTTGGTTAATACCATGAAGCTATTTATAAGAAATCGAAATATAAGCCACATGTTGGAAATACTGCCATCTACAAATCATTTTATTGTTGAAAAGAGGAAGAGGATTATAATAAAGAGACTTCTAGAAGGCTTTGGTGGAAGAAAAAGAATAGGAAAAACGTAAAGAAAGAGTTGAGACCTGAGCCTCTGTTTTGGTTGCAAATATTTTATTGAGTTGGAGTGAAGGCAATGGCAATGGATTTGGGGTTTGTCTTATATAAGGTAGAGGTTGAGTTGAAGTAAATTGGCTACATTAGAAAAAAGTTTTGATGGGCATATTAATTTCAAATTAATATTTCATTAGGATCAAAATGTACACCAATCAACCTTGTAGTCACCTCTATGAAAACTGCAAAGCATGTGGCTAATTAGTTACTTTTCATATTTTGTCTAAGTTTATTTTCAGCTCTGTGAACTTAAAAAGATGTCACACCAGTGGCTTCTTTTATAAGGAAAATAAAAGGCACTATTTTAATCTTCAAAAAAACAACAGCTTGCGGGGGTCAATCTTTTAAAGTATCTGCTTCACTGACTGCAATTATTAATCAGCTTCCTTCAGGAAATATATGAAATTAAATATTAAAGTACAGATCTAAACAGTGCTGCAGTCACAGAGCTTCTGAGGGCATGATTTCCTTATTAGCCTGAAATAACTGACCTTCCTAGATCCAACTGTAGAATCTTCATGAATATGAAATTCTTCATGCTGTCGCTATAGCTCACCCGTTGGACTCTATTTGCTTTTTACACTCTTTCTTTTTAATTGGCACAGTTTCTTCGAAGTTAACTTTCCATGATGCTAAATGAAGGTTTTGTTTATAAAAAGAGAATATGCACATTATGTTCAGTCTGTTCATTCACTGAGCCAGCAATATTTATTTTGCCACCTACCATGTGCCAGGCACTGTTCTAATTGTTTGAAATCAATGACCAAAACAAACAAAACTCTCATGAATTCACCTTGATTTTATGGCAGATAAAAGACTTTAATGATAAACACATATCATAAGCAAACTGCATAGAAAGTTAGTGGTAAGTGCTATGGCAAAAATAAAATAAAAGAATCTATACAACAGTAAAGAGTCCTGGTGTGGCACTAGGATAAAGCACTGGACCACAAGGTCGGTTTGAATCCTAAGGTTGACAGTTCAAACTCACCAATCGCTTCTTAGAAACCCTATACAGGGTCACTATGAGTCAGAACTGACTGCACAACACTTAATAACAACAACAATACAACAGTAAGTGCAGGTTTGAGTACTCAAGGGGTGTGAATGAGTAGCAGAGTTTGGGAGAAGAAGAAAAGTACAATATTTAAAGGGATGAGGTCTAAGAACTCACTGAGAAGATGACATTTGGGCACAGATTTCAAGGAAGTGAGGGACTTAACTATGCAGAGTCATGTGTGTCCGCCCCTTATGTGTCTGAGTAAACAGTCTTCCTTACGGTTTATAGGCACTGATAGTTCTGAAGTAGATTGCCAACGATTTCTTCCAAGACACCACTGTTGTTGCTGTTAAATGCAATTGAGTCAATTCCGACTCATAGCAACCGTATATGGAGTTTCCAAGGAGCAACTGGTAGGTGGGTTTGAACTGCTCATCTTGTGGTTAGAGCTTATGCTACAGCGTCACACTATGAAGTGAACTCAAAACTCCCACTTTTTATTTCACAGCACTAACTGTTCCTGCCAGCCAGGACTCCATGACAGCCTTGGTGATGGTGGTGCCATGGAGTAGATTCTGAAGCCTAGGACTGCATGTGATGGAGTAGAACTGCCCCCGTTAAGGGTTTTGGTGTTTGTGGTCTTTATGGAAGTCAATCGCCAGGTCATTGTACAGTACCACTGGGAAGGTTCAAATCACTCACCTTTCAGTTAGCATTTGTGCCACCAGGGCTTCTTCTGAGGAACTTAGCAGGTGAATATCTTGAGGAAGAGCATTCCAGACAAAGGACAGAGCTAGAGTGAAGGTCCAACAGGAGAAGCATCCCTTTGCATGTTGAAGAAGAGGCAAGGAGACCAGTGTACCACAGTAGAATAAGGAGGGAAGTAATGGAACATGAGCTTGGAGAAGGACAAGTGAGGCGTGGTCTAGTGCAGCTCATGGATGACATCACTGGATAC
Source organism: Chrysochloris asiatica (assembly GCF_000296735.1). Taxonomy (NCBI): domain Eukaryota; kingdom Metazoa; phylum Chordata; class Mammalia; order Afrosoricida; family Chrysochloridae; genus Chrysochloris; species Chrysochloris asiatica. The sequence goes on from NW_006408550.1 coordinate 16,816,781, forward strand.
AGTGAGGACTCTAGTGACTGCTCTAGAGGAACAATAGGTGACTTCAGTTTTCTAAGCCCAGAAGTGATCCAATGTGACATAGTTTTAATGGTTCAATCTGGCTGCTCTGTAAATAAATACATGAATAAATGCCTAACTTGAAGACAGATGAATTCATTTCATCAAGGTTGCCCTGAAAGCAGGCAGATGCCAAGCATTTCTACCAGTGAAATCAGTAGTTTAGTTTCAGCTCTTTGTGCCTCAATCCAGGCAATTCTTCATGGGAGGACCAACAGAAAAATATTATCCTCTCTAAAATGAGTGTAGGGATGTGTGCTGTAAGACCTTATATAGAAAATAGAAATAGACTGTTCA
>NW_006408550.1:16823009-16830221 GCF_000296735.1 Chrysochloris asiatica
GGATATATTCAAGGTCATATTTTGGTTCTTGTGGACTTGTTTTAATTTTCTTCAGCTTCAATTTGAATTTGCATATGAGCAATTGATGGTCTCTTCCACAATCTGCCCCTGGCCTTGTTTTGGCTGATGATATGGAGCTTTTCCGTAGTCTCTTTCCACAGTTGTAGTCAATTTGATTTCTGTGTATTCCATCTGGTAAGTCCATGTGTATAATCATCTCCTATGCTTTCTAAAGAAGGGATTTGAAATGAGCAAATCATTAGTTTGCAGAATTGTATCACGCGATCTCCAGCATCATGTCTATCACCAAAGCCATATTTTCTAACTACTGATCTTTCATCTTTGTTTCCAACTGTTGTATTCCAATCACCAGTACTGATCAATATGTCTTGATTACATGTTTGGTCAATTTCAGACTGAAGAAATTGGTAAAATTCTTCTGTTTCATGCTCACTGGCTTTAGAGGTTGGTGCGTAAATTTGAATAGTAGTGATATTAACTGGTCTTCCCTGTAGGTGCATGGATATTATCCTATCACAGACAGCTTTGTACCTTAAGATTGATCTTGATATATTCTTTTTGACGAATACATCACCATTCCTCTTCAATGTTTCATTCCTAGCATAGTAAACATGTGGTTATCAGATTCAAAATGGCCAATACCAGTCCATTTCAACTCACTAATGCTTATGTGTTCCATTTCATTTTTGACAATTTCCAATTTTCCTAGATTCACAATTCATACATTCCATTGTCTGATTATTGAGGGATGTTTACAGCTGTTTCTCTTCATTTTGAGTTTTGCCACATCACCAAATGAAGGTCCCGAGAACTTTACTCCCATTCACATCATCATGGTAAATTCTACTTTGAGGAGGCAGCTCTTCCCCAGTCACATTCTGAGTGCCTTCCAACCTGAGGGGCTCATTTACCGGCGGTATATCTGACAGTGTTTCTCTGCTATTCATAAGGTTTTCAGTGACTAAATATTCAGAAGTAGTTCATCATTCCTTCTTACTATTCTGTCTTCGTCTGGAAGCTCATCTGAAACCTGTCCACTGCGGGTGACCCTGATGGTATTTAAAATACATGTGGCACAGATTTCAGAATCACAGCAACTCACAAGCCACCACAGTATGACAAATTCACAGACCAGTTTATGTGCAATATGACTACATAATTTTTTTTTACTTTCAATTTTTTTTTGTTTTACCCTTACGACTACCAAGGTGCTTACCCCCCAGTAGATATTTAAATATCAGATGTATTAAAATAATTATAAAGGATATAAAAAGGTATGTGTTTATGAGCAGAGTGTAAAAGGTAATGTATTTTAAAAGGACTTGCAATTTTCTGAATTGACCTACTTCCTTCTACTATTTAGTTTAGGAGAAGGAAAACAAAAGTCGTATTGAGCTATGGTTTGGTTAATTAATTTTATTGTATGTGGCTATTTTAAGTAAATTTGAGCTAGTGTTTGGTTAATTAATTGTATTCTATATTGCTATTTTAAGTAGATTTGAGCTAGAGTTTGGTTAATTAATTATCTTCTATCTGGAAATTTTAAGATTCTTAGTTGAGCTATATAGTAAGTGCCTCCTTACAGGTTTTCTTTGTCTAGTCTCAGTTTTATTTCCTATGTTACCACCACATTAAGCTTCTTAGGAATTCCTTGTGTGGTATATAGGATCAGTACCGGACCATGCACTACAAGGTTTGGAATTCAAATCAGCCAGTTTCTCCTTAGAAACCCTATACAGGGTTGCTATGTGTTGAAACTGACTCAACAGCACTTAACCACTACAATAATAACAACAAGCCTCTTAAAATATGCATTTGATCTAAATTGACAGACCTTCCTTAAATATATCCCATTGCTTTTTACATACAATTCAGAACCTTCATTAGACAGGTCAAGGTTTTCCTCAGTATGGCCCTACCTTTCTTTGAGCCTTTTCACGTCTCGAACTCACTCTCCAGTTTGGCTTTTCTGTACCTATAACCAAAGCAGTTATCATGGAGTCTATTTAGATCAAGGCAACTGTATGTGAGCCAGAACATCACTGCACTCCACAGGGATTTCAATGAATGTGATCTTTCAGAAGTAAGTTATCAGACCTTTCTTCTGAGGTGCATCTGGATAGATTCCAATCACCAACTGAAAAGTTAGGAGCCAAGAGCTCAAGTTATTTTGCTACCTTGTGATTCCTTCTGTGCCTGGACATATTGCATTTCTTGGCTTGAGTGTACATATCCCCTTCACCTGTCCTGCTATATGTCAATAATTATTTAAGAAATGTGACAGAAGGAGTCCTTGAGTGGCTTCTAGCCAAAACTTGGCAGTTTGAACCTACCTAGAGGAGCTTTGGAAGAAAGGCCTGGAAACCTGCTTTTGAAAGATCACAGCCTTGAAAACGCTCTGCAGTGGTTCTAGTCTGCACACAAGGGGTTCCCAGGAGTCTGAGTCAGTATCCCACAACCGTAAGATAGGTGTGATGATACTTTTTCTGGTGGGCTTTCGCAAACCTCCTTCTTTCCAGGCCAAGCCAGCTGTCTTCTGTGTCATAGAGTCCCTTTCTCGTCCTGAGGAGCCCTGATGGTACGGTGGTTAAGGGCTAGTCTGCTAACCAGAAGGCCACCCTGCAGATAAAAGATGTGGCCATCTACTTCTTCAAGGGTTCTTGTTGTTGCAGCTGTTAGTTGTCGTTGAGTGTTTGCAACTCCTAGTGACCATATTTAGGGTTTCTGAGAAGTGACTGGTGGGTTTGAAATGCCTGCTTGTGGTTCAAACTGACCTTGCAGTTCAGTGCTTATCCAACTATGTCACACAAGGACTCCTCTGTAAGGATTGTTATTGTTAACTGCCATCGGTTTGGCTCCGATTCATAGTGACCCTGTGCAGAGTTTCTGAGGAGCTCATGATGAATTTGAACCACTGATCTTGAAGTTCAAACCAACTTTATGGACCAGTGCTTATCCTACAGTGCCATGCCAGTTCTTGAACATTCTCTGGGGGCAGTTTTACTCTGTCCTATAGGGTCTGCATAAGTCAGAATCAACTCAACCCTTATTTGCATTGCAAACATTGGAAACACAATGCATAATATCTCAGCTTTGTAATGACCTCTCATATCACAATCAGAACTTCCTTAAAGGAAAGTCACTTGACTGTTTCCCAGTGCCGGGCGTATGTTAGGTGTTCAGTACAGGAGAGTTTCTTGGTTTGTTTGTTTTTAATTTTTTATCTTGTGGTTGTTCAGTGAATATTTTAAAACAACTAAGGTAAAAATCTCTGAAGTGTCTTAGATTTCTGAATTTATGATTTGTGTAGATATTGTTAAGGCACTGGACTGCTAACTGCAAGGTTGGCCTTTCAAATCCATCAGCCACTCCCAGGGAGAAAAATGAAGCTGTCTACTCCTATAATTTGTTTTATTAATGCTTTTATTGTGAATTGAGCGATAGTTTACAGGGAAGGGCATCAGCGTTGCACTCAGCAATTCCATGAGCCTAGAGTCCTCAGCTGCTCTAGCTCTCTGTGCCATCATCTCTGCTTCCATCTCTGGTGTCGCTGCTTCTCTGGTTAGGATTCCACGCTCCACTCATGCTCTTCCATGCTGATGGTCCTAGGGTCCTCGGCTCCTAGAATGAAAGATGAACTAACCCCCCCTTTTTGTTACACATCTTCTACCTTACCGTTGTGATAATTGCAATTAGTCATGATAACAATTACTAACTATTGAATCAAAAGAACCTTATCCCACCTTCCCCCATCCCACCAGACACATCTAGGCAAGAGGAAAACTATTCAGTGGGAATTCTACACTATCACCCTTGTTCTGAAACTAAGCACACTCTTAAAAACTTGTAAACCAGCCACTTCATGCTATTATAGCCCCCTGTTTTGGGTAGCCAATGTCTAAGTTGCCCGCCCCTTTCATCCCTGTGTACTGAAGGGATAGGCTTGATCCTTGAGATGAAGACTCCTTCCAACTCATTTGGAATGTTGAGCAACTACATCCACAGGCAAAGGTCAAGTTCATCAAATTGTAGCAATTTACACTTGCTTTCCTGTAAAGATTTACAGTCTCAGAAACTCAATACAGGGGCACTATGCATCAGAATCACCTCAGTGGTAGTGGGTTTGGCTCTACCAAAGTGAGTAGATAATGTTATTCTCAAGTTGAGCATTTATTTTTGCAGAAATAATTATAACAATTACCTTTCCCTCTCAAACAAACAAACAAACAAACAAACCCATTAGTGTATCTCTCAGTTTATTAACTGAGGACTTCTGTCCATGCCACTGCCAGAATATACTTTGAAATTTATTTTCCTTTAAGTCTTCTGTATGTGCATGCTAGGTGGCATAATGTTTATTACATATCATATAAAGTCATTTTACATCAAAAAATCATTGTTCAGTCCTATTCTTTGTCAGTTTAAATGTACCATAACAATGGAAATATGCCGTTTCAATATGCTACATGAATTTATCTCAAGGCTTGATAACACAACTGTCAGAAATCCTAAATTCATCAGAGGCTGCATTATTTTTATGTAGATAAAAAGATATGGCTCTCCATTCTCTTACATGAATTGTCATCATAGTATTACATTTAAAACTAATGAACCATTCTCTGGCATTTGAAAAACCAGTTAAAGTAGCATTTTCCTGACAAAGCCCAAGTTTATAAATGGATTAAGTCTGTTTGTGTGGGTGCTGTAATGATTGTGAAATTATTTCTTAGTATTACAAAATAACCCCTTCCTGTCCCCAATTAAAGGTCAATGTGACCTACTGCAAGAAACAAATCATATCCATTTAATCAAAATAAGATATACTGGATTTGCAATAGCAAACATTTCTATTGGAAATCTGAGTTGTGTTTGTGGGTAAAAACAGTTTGTTTTCAATGATTTAACTCCAGCCAAACATAGACACTGCCAGACCCTTGCCCTGTGTCTACTAGAGCTGCATTCACATTCAATGTAGTTGTCTGAGCTCTCAAACAAGAAATTATCAAGCAAAAGTGTCTAACAAAACTCTTGGTATGCATTCACTGCTTGCTCTCTTAAAATGCACTGAATTTTAGATGAATTTCAGGTATCTTAAAAAGGGTTCTCTTAGGGAGCTATGTCGGTTATATTTACACTGTGAGCCAAGAGCTCAATTACAAATTGGCAATCCTTGTAATAATATTTCGGCAACATTTTAGAATCTGATAGCACTATTAAGAGAGTAAATTATTGTAAAACTTCAGTATGTTCAGTTACTCATACTTTATGAACCCACTACTATATTTTTTTCAAAGAAAGACTTTAACTTCTTTTCGTTTATCTAGAATATATTAATATTCAATTAGAATTCCTAAAGCTGAACTGACCCTTTTGAAATATTGAATTGAACAGACATACATCATGTGCATTGATTTACTTTTATTCAATACATTCTATTATTCAAGAATCACAAAAACAAGCAAGTTTGATCTGTTTTTTTTCAGTGAGGTTCTCAAATGTCCACATTAAAAACTCACCCATACTGAGTATTTTTTCCTAATCTACATGTTGATGATTCTTTTTAAGGCATTCATATAAACCACTAAAATTATAATTTTTGCTCAGCAGTTTCAGTATTGTATCAGCAGATTATATACCTCAGATTTATTATTATTATTCACATGGGATAATAGGGCTGTTTGGTGAGTGTTCTTCTATTAACAATATCTGGATGTTTGACTCAAATTGAAGTTAGGATGTTTTCAAATTAGAATTTGATAATATGCTTAGTGTTAGATGTGGTATGAAGAAAGTGCTTAAATTGAAATCTGAAAATCTGGATTCAAATTCAGCTGTGTGATTTTGGATGGATCACTTAACTCTCCTGAGTTAATTTGTTCTACTAAAACTGGAGATTAACATGTTGGCTTATCTCCCTGTGAGATTATTACATGGAACAGAGAAACAATGAATATATATTTAAAATGTAAATGCAAACTATTATATAATTTCAGAATGTTATTGTTTTAATCTTTCATTTTTCTGGATGAATAATACATCCAGAGAAAGGAAATAGCTTGAAAAGTTGGACTCTAGGTTGGATTTGTACTTTAGATTTTTTAGACAAGTTTTCTATAAAGATATTCCATTTAACTTTTAAAAATAAGTGGGCAATGTTAGTAGAAGTTTTTTCTAAAGATAACTTTTTAATGTTTTTATCTTTAAATCTCCTATCCCAAACTCTCTCACTACCCCCAGAAAACAAGAGTATATAGTGCCAAAGCAGTGGTTTAAGGTCTCAAATAGGCATCAGCTTATATTTAAGGGACATCTGTTAGATTTGTCAACTCTCTGAATGAGATCCTTATATGTAAGTATGATAGCCAGTGTATTTGTTTGGTGCTTATCTTTTAAATGACAAGTATTCTTGAAATCTCTCATGTGCCATCATATTTCTATGACTTTGTGGCTACCACCTCCTGCTCAACACATCTACCTAGAGAATCTCTGTGAATACTTCACATCTTATTCTCGAAGGCATTTCTTCAACAATGCCTTTCACTATACAACTAACCACATCAGATAGTCCTCTTTTCATGCTCACCCACTGTGTGCATTGTAAACCCCCATTAAAGTATCAGTTATTGGTTGTTAACTTGTTTGGTTACTCCTTGTCCCAACTAAACTATATAGTTTTAGAGGAAAGGGGATGATACATAGGAATTACTGCATTAATGTTTTGTGAATGAATGAATGGAATCCGTACACAGGACATCAGCTAAATTTGACTTTGAAATAAACAAAACGTGTTCCTCTTTTCCTCCACTTGATTCAAACATATATTACATATTTTTGTTGTTGTTAAGTGCTGGTTCCAACTCACAGTAAACCTGTATAGGGATTCTAAGAGCGTTTGAATTGAAACGGTTGTTAGCAGTCTAGAGCTTATCCTACAGTTCTAAACCAGGTTCAGTATTACATATTATAAGTTATTATTCAAAAATAGATATTTAATTTTCTAAAATTTTCTTATGTTTGTTTTCTGCCATGATTAATAGTTGTAATTGTTAAATTCTGTTGAGTCAGTTTTCTTCTCTTAACAACCCATATGACGGATTAGAGCTTATCCTACAGTTCTAAACCAGGTTCAGTATTACATATTATAAGTTATTATTCAAAAATAGATATTTAATTTTCTAAAATTTTCTTATG